>NC_046319.1:25555754-25874495 GCF_009819535.1 Lacerta agilis | reverse complement strand
CTATAAGCTTAGGTGCTCAAATGTAAACAGTTTCTCAAAGATGTTTATAATCTGACTGCCTGCAGTAAGAGATGTCCTATCTAAATCTCCTGTATGCATAAAACTCTTTAAGGCAGCAAAGAGAACGCTTTGTTTTCTCAACTTTCCACATACATATATTCACTTGCACTGAAAGTGAGCAATACACCAGAATGACAAACCACAAAAAGAAGAAATGCGTTTACAGATTTATTTATTTTTTCTCTGAAGTGTTTTCTACCCTGCTCTGCAGCTGAAAAGAATACCAGGGAGGCTTAGGGGTCCTTGAAACGGGAGACGGTCCCTGCCTTGGAGCTTACAACCTAAGACGCAACATAAAAAGAAATGGGGAAGTCGGAGCAACTGACAGAAGAACAAACCAGAAGCAGGATCACAGCTAAGACTCGGTGGAAGGCTTGAGCACTGCCACTTGGGAAGGGAGATGGGTGTAATGGCTTAGCTGCAAAAATGCAGGACTGTAGCTCAAAGGTCAAGAGTGTGCCCTGCGTGCAGGAGTCCCAGGTTTAATTCCTGACATATCCAGTTGAATGGGCCACAGGAAAGGTGACGAGGAAAAGCTTCCCCAACATGGTGCCCTTGAGATGATCTGCACTGCATCTCCCATCAGCCCCAGCATCAGAAAGAACATTGTTGCACCAGCTGTGCAAATGTTTATCGAATAGGTTTTAATGCATAGTGTTGCTTTCCTCACCTACAATGCGGGCTACACGTGTGCACTGAAGAGACTGGAAACTGGAGACCCTAGAACCTGTTTCTCCACTTAGACCTACATTTGTGGAAGTGGTGGCAATACACCCAGGTCATGGTGGTGGACAACACCAGCACACCCTGCTGGAGGCTGGACTCTGCTTCCTAAATCACCTGATCTGTGGATACAGTGATGTTTCATCCTCTTCCTTCTCTCCTTCAACACTGCCTCTGTTTCTGGGTCAAGCTATGAACAGGTCAGGACTTTAAAACATAAGAATGTAAGACACCCTGCTGGATGAGGTCAAAGGGATCCATCTTGTCCAGCCTCCTGTTCTCACAGTGGCCAGCTGTGGAAACCAGCAAGCAGGACCTGAGCACAAGAGCCTTCTTTCCCCTCCTGTGGCTTCCAGCAACTGGTATTCAGAAGCATTACTGCCTCCAGCTGTTCAGAGCACAGCCATCATGGCCAATGACAGCCATCTCCTCCATTGTCCACGCCTCTGTGTCCAAGCCTTCTGGGTTATTGGCTGTCCTGTGGGAGTGAGTACTGTGAGAACTGCATATTGTGTAAAGAAGTAACACTCAAAATAACTGAGGTTTGTTTTTGGCTGTGCTGTGATTTCCTACCATGGGAGATGGACAGAAAATACTGCAGGGAGTTTCTGAACGAGAAGAAAACTATGAAGACGACAGTGGGAGCTGTAGTGAGCTACAGCTTTGGATTTTGGGGGGCGTGCCCCACCTTGCCCTGAACACAAGCCTCCCGTCAACAACCAACACAGCTAGCGTGGGGCTCTGGCCCCAGATTAAGCTCATAATCCTTTGCATTCATTAAAGTTAAAGACTTGATGTGATAAAATATTCAAATACCAGAGCTGGTTTTCCTCCCAACATACACGGTGCTTAAGAGATACAAATATGTGCTTAAATAAAATATTGCAAGATTGGCGTTACCTATTCTGGAGAACATGCCAAACATCACCCCAAGCAAATCCCTTGGAAAGAAAAGGGAAAGGGGATGGAGCGGGGGAACGGGAGGGGATTACGAGGCTAATGCGGAGGGATGGAGAGAGGTCAGAGGAGCCTGAGATGACAGAGGATTAGAGGAGAAAGGATCTTCCCAGTATCCCACCCAGAGGTGGATGGAAATCAGGCTCCTTCTCAAAATTAAAATGTCAGGGCAAAGGCATCAGTGCTCATTCCACAGCTAAAGCTCCTTCCATGGGCAAACTGATGAGTTGTGCCAATCAAATACTGCTGCCAGTAAGTAGCACAGATACAGGCACTTTTACAGCTCAGGACCAATACCTCAAGGATCACCTCTCCCCATCTGAACCATCCTGGACCCTGTAGTCATCATCCAATCCTGTGCCCTGTTCTCACAGTGGCAGACCACGTGCCCCTGAAAACCACAAGCAAGCAGGACCTGAGCACAACTTTCCAGCTGTTAGCATGCAGGGGTCAAAACTTAACTTTAGTAAAATTGCTTCGATTGGTGGAATTGGAACTACTACTACAGGTGCCACATAATACCTGTTCTGCATTTGCAAGAACGCAATCCTTTAGTGTGGCAGCGCCTGCACTTTGGAACTCCCTGCCTATTGAGATCAAGCTATTGCCTTTGCTTTACACTTTTCAGTGCCTGCTAAAAGCATTCTTGTTTAAGAAGCTTATCCAGATGCTTTGGAAAGTTGAGGTAGTATTTTAAACTTTTTATGGCTCTGAATTTTTTCCTCGATTTTAGTGCTTTTATCTTTTTCTAAACCTCTTTGGGGTTTTGGGGTTGTTGTTGTTGTTTTTAAACAATCAAGTGGTGCATACATTTTATGAAATAAATAGTAAAATGAATCCTTGCTCAGAAGCACACCTTTAATTGAAGGTATTCAGACGAGCCTTGGTATATTAAAGGATACACATTCTTGATAAGAAAGAGCCCTATAGCCCTAGCTAGAATCACAAAACTGCAGAGCTTGGAAGGAGTCCTAAGGATCATCTAGTCCAACCCCCTGCATTGCAGGGACCACAGCTAAAAACGGAGAAACAAAAAAAAACCATGCTTGCCCCTTTGTCTTCAGATCAAAGCTGAGCTCTCAACTCTAGGTCCCAAGACCGAAAGTGAGGAGTAGGGAGTTGCAAAATCAATGCAACCTAAGATTTACCATTCTAAACATCAAAGACCATAGAGATAAAGGGTACAGGGGACAGTCTGGGAAGCTGGAGGTCCCCTGTTCTATCTGTCTTGACCCATGCAAACCCCTCTCAGCAAGTTGAGTTGCCTCCAAACTGCCAGTGGGAAGCCTGAGCGCAACAGCACTCTGCAGTTTCTTTCCACACATTGCCTGGCATTCAGAGGTAGACTGTCCCTGGGCATGGAGGTTCTGCTGCCATAAGAAGACCTCCCCGAAGAAGTGGCCTGCTGGATGAGGCCAAGGGCTTTGCCATTCCTCTACTCATGTTTTCACGATGGACAGCCAGCTGCCCCAAAGGAGGGTCTGAGGGCTCAGCTGGCTATATGTAGCCCCACTCCTGAGCAAAGTTTGGAACGGGAGTAATTTAATGCCCCCCCCCATATCTTAAGCCAGCCTAAATCCCGCTGGCTCCCTATACTTAGGATTGCTCTGCCTGTGGGTTGTACATCCACACCCTGAAGCAATTCCATCTGGCTCCTGGCAGTCCTTCTAAATTTTAATCAAAGCAGTTCTCCAGGCAATTACACTCACCATAAAAAGAAAATGGTTTTTGCAAAGTTGTGTCCGTGTATATGTGTGTGTGTGTGTGTGTGTGTGTGAGAGAGAGAGAGAGAGAGAGAGAGATGAGAGAGAGAGAGAGAGAGAGAGACCTTTACATCACGCCGGGATTTGTGTGTAACATATACCTAATTTGCCCAGCCTCCTCTCCCCCCCCCCAACTTCTTTTTGATGTAGCAATTATTTTGCTATCAACAAAACAAGGGACTCATGGCCGCAGAGTAAACCAGTCAGTCTGAAAGCAGTTACTTCCAGGAACAAGCATATTTCCCCCCCCCTCCCTCTCCCCCCCGGGTAATCTGCCATTCATTCTCTGCTGCGGCTCCTGCAGATGACACGGAACTGGCAGAAAACATTAAAGAAAACTGATTTGCTCTGGAGAGAAGCAAGACTGTGGATTAGAGGCACTTCAAGAAGCTTAAACCGCACTTTGAGTCAGACTGTAGGGAAATAAAGATGGCAGCGATAGAGCCACACTGGAAGAGAGAGAGAGAGGGAGAGAGATCTCTTCCTGACAACATTAAGTCCTCGTGCAGAATTCTTTTGGGCACAGAGAACTGGAGACAAGGCATCAAGATACACCGCTCCAAGTTCTATTAAATAAAAATTAGAGCACATTCCAGGAAGGCATAATCCTGCTGAATAGGTTGTCTCATGCTAAGAAACAGTCCCCAACACTTTGAAGACATCATCTTAAAAGATGGCTACACAACCAAAGAGGACTCGTTTCCCTTTGAAGTGTCTATATTTTATTCTTTACAGCAACAAGATGGGGAGAGGAGAGATATATGTAAGTAATAGTCCCCCAACAAAAGATACAAGTCGCATTTTTGGGAAAGGGCCAGCTCACTAGAGGGACAGTTGCTAGGAAAACAGGAAGCTGCCTTAGTCAGACCACTGGTCCATCTAACTCAGTATTGCATGCACTGGCTGGCAGCAGCTCTCCAGGGTTCCAGGCCAGATGTCTCTCCCAGCTTTATCTGGAGATGCTAGGAACATATGAAGGGTCCTTATACGCAGTCAGGCTTCTGGTCCATCTGGCTCAAGGTAGCCTGCGCTGTCTGGCAGCATCTCTCCAGGATATCAGACAAGGAGCATCTCTCCCAGTCCTACCTGCAGATTCCATCAGGGGACTGAACCTGGAACCTTCTGCATGCAAAGCAGATGCTCTACCACTGAGCCACAACCCTTCCCTTGAATCAGGTGCAGCGGAATAAGAAGAGCTGGGGAAACGAAAACTGGAGGCCTTGTCAAAGCATGGCATCCAACACCAAGCAGTTCAAACCCTGCAACAGCAAAGCTGACAGCATAGTCACAAAAGCCCTCCCTGCAATGCAGCCCAATTAATTTTAAAAAGGCATAGCACTAATGCTGCCACCTGAGACTGCATTGCTGGGATCAAAATACGATCTTGTTCAGCTTGCGATGATCAGATGCATTAGGAAGTGAGCAGCATATTCCTCAACTGGATTTTTAATTTCCAGATATGGAATAAAGTAAAAAAAAAAAAGAATAAATGTGCAATAAAAATAAGGTTGCATGGCTCTGTAAATCTTGGCACATATGTAGAAAGAGAAGCCTGGGACGAAAAGGAAAAAAATCAGGGGTGGGAGTAGACTGCTTTTTCTGAGGTTTTACTTTTATTATTTGTCCATCAGAAACACTTAAAATGTTGAGAACTAAGGGGGGGGAACTTAAGAGATTATTTCTCCTTTGGCACAAGTAAAACGTGTGTGTATATGGTTTTCCTCGCTCAAACCGTGAAGTATGAAGCACTGACCCTACTTCTGAGTAAACATGCACAGGATTTCTCTGTACATTTCATAGACAAGCCAAATTATACAACTGTATGTGTTATCTAAGTTACAAATGATGCATTTTATGTTGTCGAAAGTGGGGTTAGGTTTTTCCAACTTCCCACAACATTTTCGTTTTTGTCCTCTGGGAAAATAGGAGGAAACAAGACTTTTACCCCTTAAAATGTAAAAAAATAAATAAATTCTGGAAGTATTACATTTCTATGCACATGAACACAGCAATTCTAAATTCCATCAGCTGCCACTTCCACATGGCTACATCTGATGGGGAGGCTGGACAGCAGAGCCCATTCCATTGGGCCAATTGCCAAACTGCCTCCAGGGCTGCCTTCCAGAAGCTCATTCATTCCAAGTGCCTTCGCCAATCTACAGACACTGCACCTCCAACAGTGCTCTCACTGCCAGGCGACAATGACGTTATTAGAGAACCATTGCATTTAACCAACTCGCCAGGTCATCACAGGAAACTAGGATTTCTGTGCAGGAAACTGAGCCTGCAAGGAAGGAGGCTGCCCCTTGCTTCAGGTTCATGATAACCGTTTTCCTCCAGAACTGCCCTACCTGCCCATGCTTGGGGTGCAATTCCACCCAGTGGCTCTGTCGTAAGAAAAAAAAACCAGGATGTGCTGAATGGGCACATCCACACTCTGACACACAAACACAAATAATGCAGAAGAAACAGCTTTAAAGAAGCGACCTCGTTTCCTCAGGGCCATTACATCAGGGTTGGAGAGCCATATTCACTTGCAAAGGGCTGTATTCTAGTGGGCGTGGCCAGAGACAAAAGTAGGCAGAGCTAAGGACATGGACCTTGCATACAGGCAACATTTCAGCAATGCAGAAGCCAGAGGGCAAGCAAGAGGCATTATATCACAGTTTGAGAACAAATTCCAGGCAATATGGAAAGGCTCTGTGATGGGATTTCCACCCACCCACCCGCATGACATTCATAACCAGAGCAGTATGTCACGTGTAAGCCAGTCCCCCAAAAAACATTCCCCACTGCATACACTCTTGGATGCAAAAGGGGTAGGTTTTCCGCGGCACTCCAGATTTAATAGTCACAACCCATTTGGCAACCAGTGTGGCTTGGAGGGTCAGCGCTTTGGAGACTGGGGTTCAAATGTCGACTCAGCCACAAAGCTCACCCTTAAGCCAGTCCTATCTCCCAACCTGATTGACTTTACAAGACTGTTGTAAGGATATAATTGGGATGGTGGGGGTGGGGAGAGAGCACCAAATCTGCCACTTGTCCCTTGGAAGAAAGGTGGGTATGTGAGAATAATAAGTACATTTGCAGTGAAACTTGGGACACTGTCGTTCTGCAATAAAATGCCATTCTCTAGAACTAAAATCCCAGGATTATGGGGGGGGGGGGGGCTGGAGAGGAGGCAGAGCTAAAACAATTAAAATTACCTAAACTCATAGTACAGAACTGCTTTCCTTATTGCGGGGGTGGGGGTGGGAATCTTCTGGCCCTCCAGATGTTGTTGGATTCCAACCTCCCACCAGCCCCAGTCAGTAGTAAGGAACGAGGGGAGTTGTATTTGTGCAATACCTGGAGGGTCATAGGCTCCCTAGCTCCATCTTAGTAGCTCAGAACTACGAGAGTCTGCTTCCCTGCTGGAAGCTCAACCATTCCATGCCATTTGGTGGGACAAACATTTTCCGAAAACAGGAAATTTGGGGGCCGGCCTTACTGTTAGGCAGGACATCAGATGCTGATGGAAGGGATGGGCAGTAGTCCCCTAAACTAGCCTGCTGGCCACAGGTGTTCCCTTAAGCAATTCCTCCTCAACCAAACTGCTGTTATTAGATGCTGTGGAGGTTGTGTTGCCAAGACCACCTCTACCTTAGGCAGCAAACTGTCTTTGGATAGTCCTGGGAAGTTTAATAACTGCTGGTTGCTTTGGGCAGTTCCAGAGAGGCAGGATGCTAGATTTTCTGTTGAGGAAGATGTGACAGGCCCTGTTGGCCTTTCAAAACAGGCCAGAGTTTAGCTCAAAGAAGCCCCACCAATTCTAACCGGACTTAAGGAGTTTAGGTTACTGCCTTAAAGCAGACTGGCTTTTTGCTGACAGGCAGAGAATTGCCATTACCCTGTGCAAAGGTGTTCCCACAATGGCGAGAAACCTATTAGGAATTAGGAACATCTTAAGGGGTGGAGGTGGTTTGAGAAACAGCAGCATCACGCACTAGGATGAAATACAGGATACATCTGCATTTTGGATAATGCTGTATGAACATGGATTAAAAACCCAACTCTGGGAAAGCAGCGAATGCAGACGGGGAGATGTGAAGACAGCCTAAGTGTGCCGTATGCATAACCCTAAATGCAAATGGACAGAGCTTTCTGACCCCACATCACTGAGCCAGTGTGGCATAGGCAAGACAGCATGCAGTAGTGGTTAAGGCCAGGTATGGGGAACCTCTGGGGGCCATAGCTGTCAACTTTTCCCTTTTTTGAGGGACATTCCCTTATTCCGAATAGGGAAAAGTTGACAGCTATGCTGGGGGCCCTCCAGACGTTGCTCCCATGCCCTTCCTGGCCATCCCACCATTGGCCCCACTGATAGGAGTTCTGGTTAAATACCACCTGAAGGGTCACAGGGTGCCCCACCCCAATCTAGGACCTGGAAGGCTCAGGGTTCAAAGGCGATCACCACCTCAGGCCAGGCGCTATGAACTGCCCTCCTTAGATCTGGACTGGAAGCCAAAGTGGGCTGAAGATCTCTGCTCCAACGCAGCAAGCACATGAAGACGGGAAGCTGCCTGCACCCCCTGGGATGATTGCTTGGGACGGGGGTGTTGATTTTCCCCGCTCTTTTTGCTCCGCTCCCCCGTCCCTTCGGAATTAGGCCTTTGCCCTCCCCGCTGTCGCGTCAGCGCCTACCTGTCCTGTCCTGGACGCGGCAGACGACCTCCCAGCGGGCGGCGGCCTCACGGTCCAGGCCGCGGGCCAAGGTGAGTTCTCCGGTGTCGGCGTCCAGGCGGACGGGGGCCTCCCCGGCGGGGGGAGACACGAGCTGGAAGCGGGGCGCGGCGAAGCGGGCGGCGGGGCGGAGGCTGGCCAGGAGGGTGCCGGGCCGGGCGTCCTCGGGCAGCGCCAACGCCAGCGGAGGCTCCGGCGGGGGCAGGGCGCGTCGTCGTCTGAGCGGAGCGTCGTCGGGGGGCGGCAGCTGGACGGGCTCGGGCAGGACCTCGAGGTCGAGCGGGGCGCTGAGAAGGGCGGGCCGGCCGCGGTCGCGGGCGAAGAGGCGGAGCGGGAGCGGGGCGCGCAGGTGGAGCAGGGAGCGGACTAGGACAACGCGCCCGCTGCGCGGCACCACGAAGAAGTGGGCGCTGGGCGGGCGGGCGAAGTAGCGCAGCTCGGCGTTGGCGCCCGCATCAGCGTCCTGGGCCCGGGCCTGCCACACGGGCGCCCGCAGTGCCAGCGTCTCGGCTACCCGGAGCCGCCGCACCGACGACGACGCGGGCCCGAGGTTGGCGAAGCGGGGCGCGTTGTCGTTGGCGTCCAGCACGGCGATGCTGAGTGTAGCCAGCTCGGCGGGGGCAGCGCGGCGGTGGCAGCGCAGGGCCAGGCGCAGGGAGTAGCGCGGGCGGGCCTCGCGGTCCAGGGGCCTCCGGGTGCGCAGCCACACCTGTCCCGAGCGCGCCTGCAGCGCCGCCTGGAAGTGCCCGTGCGCCTCGCCCAGCAGCTCCAGCTGCCAGCGCCGCCCGCGCACCTTGGCGCACCACGGCTCCGGCCGCGCCAGCCGCGTCAGGGGGATGCTCAGGCCGCCCACCCGCGTCCCCGCCGGCCAGTTCTCCGGCACGTGGCCGTGGAAGGACGGGCGGCGGCGCCTCGAAGACGACCCCGCTGCCTCCGCGATGCTGCCGGCCAGAGCCCAGCCCAGCAGCAGGAACAGCAGCGGCAGCCGCGTCGGGGAGGCCATGGCGAGGGAGGAGGAGAAGGACCGCTTGTCCGCCGCCTCGCCCCCCGACGAATGGACGGCCGCCTCCAGCTACGGCGCTACTGCGACTGCCGCGGCATGCTCCTCGGCGGCGGGCAAGCGCAGGGGGGAAGGCGGGGCCAGCGCGCACGGACGGAGAGCCGGTTGGCTGGCGAGAGGGAAGAGCCTCTCGGGCTGGCCAATCTGCGCGCGCGAGAGAGAGGGTGGGCGGCAGGCGCCCAAGCTCCCGCGCTGCTTTCTGCACAGCGCCGCTCGCTCGCTTTGGGGCAACCCCGGCCCCTTGGGCGGGAGGGAGGTGGAGGGTGCCCTCCAGGCTCCGCCGGGGAGGAAAAGCCTGAAGGTCGCTTCACTGGCTCCGACGGCTGGGACCAGGAAGGCACGGGTGAGAGGCGTGCCGTCCTGAGCTGGCTGCGCAATCCCAGGGACTTTGCCCCCAACGCAATTCTTTTCTTCCCCGGGAGCAGCGCTGCCAGCTGCTCAGCGTTCATCAAAAGTGGCGCAGTTCGCTCGTATCAGGCTGGAGAACACCTGCTTCGAAAAGGACATCAGACCTGCTGCGTTTGAGGGACACCTTGGATACCTGCCCTGCTGGCTCCCCTCTTTACTGTCTCTCTTTCCGTGGGAAATCACCGTGATGCTAGCGCCAGAAGAAGCTACCTTATGGCAAGTGAGGCCACTGGTCCATCTAGCTCTGCATTGTCTACACTGTCTGTCAGTGGCTTCTCCAAGTGTTTCAGGCAAGGTGTATTCCCAGCCTTATCTGAGGATGCCACTGGGGTTTATTATTTTATTATATTTATTGGTGACTCTAGGTGACTTACAGTATATAAAGAAACAGATACATTAAACAAAAAGGCAATTGGATTTTTTTAAAAAAAACTGGATTGAACCAGGGATCGTCTTCATGCCAAGCAGATGCTCTGTCACTGAGCTACCACCCTTCCCCATAGTTTTGCATTTTGGGAATGTGTCTTATAAACCACCCTGGGTTTATTACTGAAGGGTGAAGTTGAAATATCTTGCACTGCAATACCTATAGTTCCTAGCTTTCATGTACTTCTGGGTTTCAGCCCTGCCAGGCACCCTGACCACCAGTCTCTGGATTCATGTCTTTTCAGAAGCAAATCCAATTGAGTTGAATGGGATTTACTCCCTCGTAAGAGTATGCACACTCACATACAATTAATTTATCACTGTCATATAATGATAAATTTGCACGTCTCTGTAAATCTGTGTTTTTTCCAGTCTAGCCTTTTCCACAAGCATTTTCACCAGAGGTGGGCGAGGGCCAGGAGAGGTAGTCTACACAAATTATTTTCTCTCTTTTTTTTTAAAGTCTGTGTTTTTCCTTTCCTATTCAGCATATTCTGATTCCCTCTCTATGCTGCCCCTCCTTTCCTGTTTAAGAAAGCGAATAAATCCCATTCCTAGTTTCTAATAGGAATAATCCTCAAGCATGTCCAATTTAGCCCCTTCTCGCTGCCACCTGGAGGCTGCTGCTGTCTTTACAGCTAAAACCAATGAGCCACCCACCCCACCACACCACCACCCCCCAAAAAACACCATCCTTTCCCTCTCAGCTCTGCAGAAGGGCAAAGGCTGTCCCTGTCCAAGAATGGTCATAGCTGGCATGTTAGCTGCAGCTGGTCAGAGTCACTCCTATCCACTAAGGTTACCTGAGCCTCAAGAGACAAACTACCTGTTTCTTCATGAGGCCCCCTCTCAAAGCAAGTCAACCTCCTCATCTCATCTCCTGCTCTTCTTCCTCTTCATTGCTAAAACCATTTGCTCGCCAAGCAGATTGCCAGTTCGCAAACAGGCATTGTAGCCTACGACTCACCACCACTGCGATTGTCTGAGGCAGAGTGAGAGGCAGGTGAACAACAAAGCAGGTTTAGGGAGCTCTTGCCAGTGGCGCCCCTGTTTGGGTCTTGCACCCTCAGCGACTGCCCAACCTTTCTGACCCTTGGCACCAGCCCTGGTGCAAGCTGCTTTGGAGACCATTTTGTCAAAAGCTGAAGTGAATAAGCCACATTCATTTCTCCCATTTGTTTGAAATCCTAGCTAGCTCTTTTCCTCCCCTATGCCTTTTTAACAGAAAGACAGTCGGAAGCGTTTTGAGTTGTAAGTTTTGCCTTTTGTTTTAATTTCAGAACATCAGAGAAGTTCCAAGGAGCTTTTCGTAAACCTGTTTTGTCTACTTTAATTGAAGCAGTTTAATCCTGAAGACAAGCCCGTGGTTGGCCTGTGTTGTCTTGACTTGACTTGACGTCTTTGCTTATTTGCTGTACACATTAAACTCCCATCATACTCTTTTTTTTAAAAAAAAAAAATTCCCTTAGATTTAAGTCCCTGCCTTTGTTTGGATTTTGATTTCCAAACCTGGCTCGTGCATCCGTTGTCTAAATCATAAGCGTGACTCTCTCGCATGGAGCTATTAATAAATCACAAACAGAATTTTATATAAAATATTACTGAAGTGTTCCTTTAATAATGTTCTTGGCTTCTTAACACAGAAGCAGCTTCATCTGATTCCCTGACTGCCTGGGAAGAAAGAAATGGTTACATAACATCAAAGCAGGTCTTTGAGAAGGGGGACACACCAGTAAAAAAAAACCTCTGAGGGCTCTCAGCCCCTCCCTCCTTTTCAAAGTCACCTTTAAGTTGAGATGCTGAACTTTTGATAACAAGCTATTTTTGGAGAAGTTTTGCTCCTTTTCACTCTTGGTTGTGGCATCCAGAAATGTTTCCTGTCTGTCTGCTTCATACATTCATGTTCTGTATCTAT
The DNA here is from genome assembly GCF_009819535.1 of Lacerta agilis. Lineage (NCBI taxonomy): Eukaryota > Metazoa > Chordata > Lepidosauria > Squamata > Lacertidae > Lacerta > Lacerta agilis. The sequence continues at coordinate 25,862,461 of NC_046319.1, read as the reverse complement.
ATCAGGTGCAGGGAACCTCTGGCCAGGGGCAAATTTCAGCAGCGCCCAGTGCAAGACCAAAGTTTCACACACCCCTGCCACTTGCTTTCCGTTCTACATCATACTTGAGGCACCCCTAAGGCTCTGCACCCAGTGCAGCTGAACCACTTGCACTCCCCTAAATCCGCCTCTGCTCTGGCCCCACACAGAGACCTCCCTCTCTGGCACTGGTGGAGGAAGAGGAGTGCGGGGGGAGCGCACCGCCCCCAGCAGCGTGATCCTGGCAGGGTGCCATCGCGGCCACCCCCCGCCCGTGCTGGGCACCCGCAGGTGGCACGCCATGCCCCCAGGATGCACACCACACCCCTGCGGGTGGCACACCACGCCCCAGGACGCATGCCAGCCCCGCCCCCGCCTGCTCTCTGCCCTCCAGTGCTCTGCCACTGCTCTCTGGCCCTTGGAACTCTCCCCAGGCCACATCCCGTCTGGTTCTGCTCTACACCATAGGTGTTTTGCCTGACTGGGCTATGCCCTTAAACACACATAAATGCTTGTTGCTGGTCTGGATGGAGGATGAAGATGTGTGTAGAAACTGGCCTTTGGCATTTGTTGCTCCACCCACTATTTTTCCAGGACCTCACAGCTACGTTTCCCCAGTGGTGCCAATGCACACTAACTCCTCCCCTACCTTACAAGAGCCCTGTAAGGTTCTGTTTGTCTTCTGTTGCGGTGCCTGAGCATGAGGTGGAGGGAGTGATGCCCTGAGTGTGAGTTGAAGCTGGACTCCTTGGCCAACTCCTCTCAGCTGGCCTCTACAGTTCTTGGAACACAGTTGCAGGAATTTGGGGGATGTCACAGGCACTGGCTTATAGGTGCTTACCATGACCGGGTTTTTGACAATACATTGCTTAACCTTTCTTCCTCCTCCCAGAGCAGCAAAGGTGCATTTAGGCTAGCTTCAGTGCACATAAAAATGCTGCATTTGCCTCTGCCCTAAATTGTTGCCAGTGCAAATATTCTGGCGTAGCTGATTTGTGGATCTACAGTATCTGGCTGTAAGTATTACTCTAGCCCTAAACCATCGTAGCCCTTTTTCACTCTCCATTCCCCCTCCCACCGAGATTGCCAGATGCTTGCTATGACAAAGCCGCAAGGCCCTGTCATGAAAGATTAATTTAGGTCCCCAAATCATTGAATCTTTGTTCTTCATGAGTGACTTAGCAATTGATAATATTAAGACAGCTGTTAATTAACCATTAATCACATTCTTTCCCTGACACAGCATTTGGTTGTTTTTTTTCCCCAGATCACATTTCATTTTTGCTTATATAATTAGGACGAAACACAAAGGGGGTAATTTCTACATGCACCTAAACAAAATTGCAGGTGTGTAATGAGGGCTTCCTTGTCAAGGGTAAAGAAGGAATGTCCCTCACCTGTCCTGGCCCATTGTGCATCCTTGAATTCTGTCAGATGGCTTATGGCAAGCTGGCACAATATGACATGATACAAGGCAATATTTGCTTCTCCTTTGATCAAGAGCAGCGCTTGCCTCCAGTTAGAACATGCAGTAAAGGGCATCTCTCTGTGATTTTGCAGCAGCAGCAAGGATGAGTAGAAGTTGCAAGTGGTGGTTTGGCAACGCATGAGCGCTGTGGCTCAGAGGCCATATCGCTTAGCAAAGATGGAGCATGATCCAGTGGTCATCCTTTCCATTTTTAATCCTTGCTGCTTCGTTAATTGTGTATCCATTTGAATGGTGGAGCAACAACCAAAAATAAATAAATACTTTTATGACCTTCAAATATTAGCTGCTTGCTGTGTTCAGTTCTTTAAAACACACACACACACACACACACACACACACACACACCCCTTATACTCCATGGCTTTAGTTGGGAAATTCTGGGGGGATTTTTGCCAGGGACTCACCGTGGCTGCAGGGACCCAGGTGGCGCTGTGGGTTAAACCACAGAAACTAGGGCTTGCTGATCAGAAGGTTGGCGGTTCGAATCCCTGCGACGGGGTGAGCTCCCATTGCTCGGTCCCTGCTCCTGCCAACCTAGCAGTTCGAAAGCATGTCAAAGTGCAAGTAGATAAATAGGTACCGCTCTGGCGGGAAGGTAAACAGCGTTTCCGTGCGCTGCTCTGGTTCGCCAGAAGCGGCTTGTCATGCTGGCCACATGACCCGGAAGCTGTACGCCAGCTCCCTTGGCCAGTAATGTGAGATGAGCGCCGCAACCCCAGAGTCGTCCGCGACTGGACCTAATGGTCAGGGGTCCCTTTACCTTTACCACCATGGCTGCAGCACCACAGAGAGCTCCAAGTGACTGACTCGCTTTAGCAAAGGCTGAGGGTGAAGTGGGGCCTTATGAGAGTCTTTGCATGTCGATATCCCTCCCATGAAATAAAGACACACGACACCGTAAAGTAAGGTTAAATGGAGAATAAAAGGCCACAAGTTTATTGGTTCCGGTTGTTGAGCGGTATTGGCTTTAGGCATTGGATCTAACTAGACTATATCCGACTCCAGTACGTCGTGCTGGCAGTCCAGGAAGGGATAACCACTGTTGGGGTGAGCCCTTGCTGCTGCACATCAGCTAAGGACACACCCCGTGATCACCGATCTGGGGCGTGCCTTAGGCCCTCACCACCCACGGCTTCGGACATGGACACGCCCCCCGGACTCCTTTACGAAGTACCCTTCAGCGCTTGGGGGGAGGTGCGGGCCCGTCCTCCCCCCCCACATCCTGACCTTCCTGACCTTATCCAATGCCTAACCGCCAAACCAAAGTTGTGACGAGTTGCTACGAGGTAGGCGAAAAAACCACAAGGCGGAGCCAATTTGCCAGGTGGAAAAATTCCTACCTGGCCCCTCAACGGCGACCAATCGTGATCCATAGCAAGGTCAATAAAACCTAACCTAAAAAGGGGAGGGTGGGAAGGGAAAGCTGGAGAGTTCGGGAGCCCAGGAGAAAGAGGGCGAGCTCTGGCTGCGTGCCCACTTAAATGCGGTGGGCACGCCCTAGCCGGCTGCGCCGGTTGGCCAGCCAGCTGGGCACCGCACCCAGAGCTCGCCCAATAGTGCCAGGGGATGCTGGCATCCCCTGAGCACGTGTAGGGCTCGTGATTCACTGCAACCCCCCCTCCTTTCTAAGGGCGGAAGGGGCTTTCTGCAGCTTACCATTCCCAAGTTCTACCACCTTGGCCTAAAGCACAGGTGGGGGAGCTGTGGCCCTCCAGGTGTTGCAGGACCCCAGTTGCCAACAGCTCCAGCCAGCATGACCAGTGGTCTATATTCATGCAGAGCTGCATCTTTCCCGCTCTGCAGTTTCAGAACATAAGAAGAACCAGCTGGATCAGGCCAAAAGGGGCCCACCTAGTTCAGCATCCTGTTCTCACAGTGTCTGAACAGATGCCTGTGGGAAACCCGTAAGCAGGATTCGAGCATAAGAGCACTCTGCCTTCCTGTAGTTTCCAGCAACTGGTCTTCAGAAGCACTGCCATCTCCAACTGTGGAGGCAGAGCATAGCCATTCTGGCTTAGCAGCCATCGATAGCCCTCTCCTCCTCCATGAATTTGTCTAATCCTCTTTTAAAGCCATCCAAGTAGTGATCATCCCTGGCTCCTGCTGTGGTGAGTTCCATGGGTTTACAATGCTTCCATCAAATCCTGAAGACGCACTTCTTTACTCTGACCCACCCCATCCTTCTGATTTCAAATTGTTTTATCAGATTTTTATACTGCGTATTTACACTGGCGTAAGTCGCTATGGAATCTGATGTAATAGATACAGTACAACAAGATTCATCACTCTAGGCTGAAAGGAGGTTAGTAGCAAAGCTTAGCTCACCTCTGCAGTCAAGTGGGAGGAAGAACACGCCTGCTAAATCCAACGTTGATGGGCTCTGGCTGGTTTACTAATGCAAGCTTGCTGAGCTCTCTCTGCATCCTTTAAAACTGTTGTTGAAAAGCAGGAGAGGTATAGAGGGAGAGGTGGGGGAAAGAGAGAGCCAAACTACATGTAAACTGGGTTAAGAGGAACCGCGCGGGGGGGGGGGGACAACACAAAATTCCTCCTTCAGAGTGCAGCAAAGAGTGCAGCAAAGAGATGACAAGAGAAGTCCATTAGAAGAATCCCAGCTTAGGTATTTGAAGTCGGGAGCATTTGCACTCCAGCAGACTGATGTATTAGGGTCACGTTGTGACATTTCCACTAAACTCTGAGGGGGTGGAGAATCAAAACAACACCAGCATTTTGGGGAATGGAGCGGGGGGCGGGGGCGGGATTTAGTACTGATGAAATTCGGGATGAAAGAATATCTGCCCTAATGTTGGTCTGGCAGTCACAAAGCTGGGCCTCTTGAGCCCCACAGCACATTGCCCCAAAGAGGAACAACCCCACTAAAACAAGAGGGGCAGAAGAGGATGACTTGCATGAAAGTGATTCGAGGCTGCTTTGTATTCACAGGTGCAAGCGAACCTGGAAAGGTTTACTAAGGGTTGCATCCAACTAAGAGCAAACCCAATGAAATTAGCGGACCTGTCATGTTCATTAACAGGACTACTCTTGAGCGGGGCTGACGTTGGATAATTCTAACTATAATTCTAACCTAAATGCAATACATCTCACTAGGGTAGCCAACTAGTAGCCATTGACAGCACTCTCCTCTTTTAAAGCCATCCAAGTTGGTGGCCATCACTGCCTCTTGTGGGAGGGAGTTCCACAGTTTAACTCTGCGCTGTGTGAAGAAGTGCTTTCTTTTGTCTGTTTTGAATAATCTTCCGACATTCAGCTTTATTGGATGTCCATGAGTTCCAGCGCTATAAGGAGAAAAAAAAACTTTCTCCATGCCATGCATAATTTTATAAACTTCTATTATGCCGCCGCTTCTCACCTTTTCTCCAAACTAATCTTCTTGCAGCTGCTGAAGAAATACCTTTTATAGTCTCTTGCCCTAATCTAAAAGACAGGACACAAAAGGGGGAAAAAGGGGTTGTGAGGGAGGAAGAAAAATGAAAGATTGCCATGCTCTTGTAATACCAGCCGGAATGGGAACAGCTCAAGGAGGAGGGAAGAGAGAGAGAGCTGAGCTGATAGAAAAACCCTGCAGTCCATCGCTATTGCCCAGTGGGAGAATGAACACTCCCCTTGAGATAATAAGCTTGACAACATCTAGACTGTACGTATTTCAGTGCTTATTTTTACCTGTGTGATTGACAAAAACACCTTTTATGTCAGACTGCCATGCTCCTGGATTTCCAGCACCCTTGCAAATTACACTTGGATGTGTTTCAAGTCTTCCTCTTGAAGTTGAGGCTTGTCTACCCAGACTGGGTGGCAGAAGAAGCCATTAGAGGGTGTGCTAATTTGGGAAGGCACTTTTATACTTACGATGTGAATTAGCATGTACGTCACCCCCAAGTGACACAGTGCCTATCACTGCAAAGATCTATGTTTAGTGAATAATAGGGGCCCACCCATAACCCTAAAGTATCAGCGCTACACTATGCAGCCTGTATTTTATGTCAGGTTCACATACTTAAGTTTGCTGTTCTAGCCAAAGGTCATGACAAACAAGTATCGGGCAACAGCATTAATAAAATAATATTTAGCATAAAAATCCATAATATAAAAAAATACATTTCAGAGTTCCTGAGCATTAAAACAGTTTCCTTTATGCATCTCCGACAGCTCCAATTCTAATATTATTTTTCTTTTAAAAAATCCAATTTGCCAACATCCATGATGTAAGTTACCAGAGACACCAACAAACTCAAATTCAGCTTGATCACAGATTAAACCTCCAAATCACCACAACAATTTATAGCAATTTTATCTAACTCCTTTTTCCAGATTTCTCTTTTCTTTTCTCTTTCTTTCTTTCTTTCTGCAGCTGATGCATAGAGGGCCACTCTGTGTGTTACAAATCCAATTGCTATTTTTCTAGAAAAAGAGGTACCGGAACATGTGGCAATGGTGCCCACCTGATAGGTGCTGGAACTGAGTTCCAGTGAGCTCCAGCTGAAAAAAAGCCCTGTGCAAATCTATTGTTGTCACTCAAAAGAAACCAGGCCATTTCTGCCAGGATGTGCCTGCTTCCTTGCTTGCTTGCATGAACAAAGGTTTCAGAAACTAGTCTCTTGGATCTCTATATAAGGGGCATGCTAACGGATAATAAATGATGTCTTCCACCTGAGGTTGACCACAACCTGTCTGAGTATGGGACCATGTTGTAGCAGCCATCCAATACTGCAATGGGCATCACTTGCAAACACAGCTCAATAAAGGCAGTTCTTAAGGAAACTGGTGAGCACTTTGTCAGATAACTAGCTCTAAAATGCTCCACTTTCGAGAGTGGATACCAAGGGGGAAATCTGGATTTTCCTAATTACTGTAGTTGTAAGTCCCTTGTGAATTCTACCCAGAAGAACCAATTCTTTAGCTGACACTTACTCAAAGTCAAAACAGAGCTCAGTTCTGGAAGTATTTTAAGTCTGGAATCAAACAGCTCCAGAGCAATGAAAACACTTGCTGATATTTTAATGGGGCTTAACATCCTTATTTAGAAGTTAGGAACCCAAGTATTTTCAGAGGGGTGACATAGCACTTGAGCCAAATTACCGGTCTTTATTGCCTTTTAAAGAACACATTTTCCCAGGCTTGAAGCCAGTTGGGAGGGATGCTAAGGGCACGCTATGACTGAATTCCAAAGAGGGGCCATATCTCAGTGGTGGAGGATGTACTTGGGACTGCAAAAGGCACTGCAATCACATCTCCGATATCTACAGATAAAAATGATTGGTAGTAGCAGGTGATCTGGATCCCCCAGCTAGGGCTGGCTGCAGGTTTGGCATTTGGGAGGGGTGTGTGCCCCCCGGCAGGTGCACTGCTACATACCTAAAATACTTGAGACATAAACTCATCACACAAATCTGCACATCATTTGCAAATATATCTGTATGCTTACCCTAATTACAAGCGTGTGTGTGTGTGTGTGTGTTGTGTGTGTGTGTAGACAACTCAAAGAACAACAAATATTACAAAAAGTGTCTTCAGGATATGGCAGAAACAGTTAAGCTATGGAACTCACTCCCGCAGGAGGCAGTGAGGGTCACCAACCTAGATGGCTTTAAAAGAGGAGTAGACAAATTCACGAAGGAGAATGAGGATAGCGGCAGCTACTTGCCACAATGGCTATGCCTTCATGGTCCGAGGCAGCAATGTTTCTGAAAAACAGTTGCTGGAAACCACAGGATGAGAGTGCTCTTGTGCTCAAATCCTGTTTGGGGGCTTCCTTCTGCAGGGGCATCTGCTCAGCCACTATGAGAACAGGATGCTGGACTAGATGGGCCATTGACCTGATCCAGTAGGCTCTCCTTATATTCTCATTTGTAAAATACCAAGTGAGATTGTATTATTGCACGCCACCTGAATCTCTTGAGTGGTGCAAGATTCCAGGTGTTCCAGGCACTTACCCAGGGTACGTCTTTCCTATTGGACATGAGGGACAGCAGATTTGTATGGTTTATTTACACATATATACAACCTGAGCCTACGAGGGAGGGGTTCGCAGCATCAACACCCCAAAAGCGCCTTGTTACTGGGTCCAAGAATTTAGGCGTGTCTAGAACCCACAAATGCATAACAGTATGTTCAGCTCATCCTTCCAGAACTGTTGCAGCAAGGATAACTAAAAAGTACTGAGGCAAAGTGCTTTAAACAGGGGGGGGAAATCAGAGGAGGAAAAAAGCTGTATAAATGCTGAACACTATGATGATTAGCTTGAATCCTTGATGGTCGACAGCTCCCATATATGTGCTGGCGACGCTCGGTACATATGTCTCGCTGACCCACATGTGTTTCCAAGATATTAAACACAAGCTGCTCTTGATGAGCACTCCTACGGTGACAGAGAAGGAGCTAAACTATCGGATAAAGCAGCTTGGCTTTCATTCAAAGATGAAGCGGCTGCTCTAAATCTGTAATTCTGTCTGGGTGTTTGCAAGCAAGAGCAATTCAGCAGCACACACTTACACTATCTGAGAAGCAGCAGAAAGCACTCGTTGTGTGCATCCCTTTCCCTATTTCTGCCCATAGCCCCATATCCTGCATCCTGCCTGCCATGGATGCTTTGGGAGATGATCAGGAGTCATACCAGAGCCAGTTAAGAGCACACACACTGCATGGTGTCTGTAATAGCACGGGGAGGCGTTGATCTCCAGCCTCTGAACACATGATTAAGTCCAGCCTGGCCACCTCTTTGCTCCCCCCTACTCCAGATTTCCAAGCATCTGTTGAGAGGTGGTAATGCTGCGCTTAGCGGCAAGGTCGGAGGCCACAGATGACCAGCATTTCGTACAGTTGCAGGAGGCATATGGTGAGCTTGTAATTGGTTGCTGCAGGGATCCCAGTTGTCTGAATCTAGCTTGTGAAGGCATATCTCTGTTGTTGTTGTTGTTGTTGATGATGATGATGTTAATATTAATATCATCATCACCATGGTCAATATTAATTTTCTATCCTGCCCTTCCTCCCAGAGCAGCCCAGAGCTAAAAACACTAAACAATATAACTAAAGGTAAAGCAACAGGTTACATGAAACTTTCAAAAACAGTTAAAGACACCTGAAATTACTGAGAACATCTAAAGCACGTAAAACAGTCACATATTCTTACAGCTGATAATTTCTAGATCATGGGGAGCAGCATCTCCCAGTCATTCAATGCCTGGGTGTAACATTTTTAAATTCCTCCTGAGTAAAGAAGGGGCCACACACACCTCACTGGGGAAGGCACTCCTCAAAAGGGGAGCCACCACAAAGAAGTCCCAGTTGTGGGTCAGCACCCAGAGTCAATCTGCTAGTTGTAGCATCTGAGATGGTTGATACTGGGGGAGGCACTCTTTTAAGTTCTTGGGTCCCAAGCTGTTAAGTTCTTGGGTTGGCAAGTGATAACACCTTGAACTGGACCTGGTGGCTCACTGGCTAGCAGTACAGAGCTTTCAGGACTGGTAACACATGGGAGCTTGGGAGAAGATACTCTCAGACGCTCATCCAATACTCGGCATTCAAGCACAGTGGGTTAACTGTGCACTGTCCCCTCAAACACAGCTGAGCCTCCCCTCTCCCAATCCCCAAATATGTGAGCATTGGATCACTTCCAGGCTGAAGGGTCCATAGAGGAAGCCTTGTCTGAGAACCCCCAAAATCCTGTTGCTGGGTTTATCTTTTAAAGCAGGGGTGAGAAGCCCAGCTATTGCTAGGCTCACATCTGCCCCAGCCAACATGACCAATGGTCATGTGCAGTTCATAAGGCAGAAACAGTGACAAGCTTTAAAGTCCCATCTACTTAAGCAGGCATTCCCAGGCTTGTGAAATCCATCACATTCTGTTTTATTATTTATTGATATTTAACTGAATGTTTTATTGATAGCTCCTCTGTTTGTACTGATGTATTTTGTTGTTGTTGTTGTTTGGTTTTAAATGTTGTATGTACACTTTTCTTTTTCAAATTATCTTACTGTGCTTTATGTAAACTGGTTAGGGATTTTGCATATTAAGTGGTATATGAATATGATTACAGTATACTGATGCTGAATGAGGAAGCCTGTCAAGGTGTCTGCCAAGATAGTTAATATGGAGCCTCCATTTCCAGGACCACTATACCTCTGAATGTCATAAACTGGGAGCATGATAGGGTAAGTCTGAAAGCTGCTCTGTGCTGAGTTCATCAAGTTGCATATTGTCTGTATACAGACTGAATGCAGCTCTCTAGGCTTCAGAGTTCAGGCAGGAAGTAGTCTTTTTTCTGAGCCCTTCGGCGATGGCTGAAGGGCTGCTGAGTCTGTGTCCTGCTTGTCTGATGCTTCCTGGAGGCATCTGCCAGCCATGGCTGGGAAAGAGACTGCTGGAGAAGATGGACTGTCGGTCTGATCCAGCAGGGTCTCTTCTCCTGTGACATCTGTCTTCCAAAATCCATCCCGCAGTTCTTCATTGGTGTTGACCTTCTTGTGACATTAAAAGTGATGTCCTTCAGAGGCTCCCAGCTAATAGGCTCACTCAAGTCAAACTTGTTTAGATGCAGTCCTTTAAATAAAGAAATAAAGTCTGTAAGAAAGAAGAAGAAGAAAAAAAAACCCAAATGCCAAGGAAGACACGCTGAGCCACAATTCTGGAACGAAACACTCAGATTACTGCGGCATTTTCAAGGAGAATCAAAGCATATGGTGGCATAATGGAGCATGAATTTACAGCGGCAAAGATGTACGCTACAGATTAAAGCTTCATCTGGGAGGACAGAACTGCTGCGCAGCAGAAAACTCCTGGCTCTTGCCTTTGCTCCTGCCTGTATCAGACAGACAAATACAGTAATGATTTTGGTAGAGCGAGGGCTCCCTCTGTTGGGAATAAGATTGTGCTCTTATTTATCCACCCCTCCCCAATCCTTTAAGAACACAAAAAGAGCCCTGAAGTTAGATCAGGCCAAAAGGGGCCCATCCAGTCCAGCATCCAGTTCTCACAGTGGCCAACCAGATGCCTGCGGGAAACATGAAAGCAGGATCCAAGTACAAGATCACTTCCCCCACCTGTGGCTTCCAGCAACTAGATTCAGAAGCATTTACTGCCACCCTCATGACTAATGACCACTGACCAGGTCTCTTAACCTAACCTGCCCATTTAATGCAGCATCCAGGTCTGCAAGCAGGACCTGAGCACAACAGCCACTCTCCCCTCCAGGGGCTTCCACCAACTGGTGTTCAGAAGCATGCTGACTCTTGACAGTGGAGGTTGTTGTTAAGTCGTTTAGTCGTGTCCAACTCTTCGTGACCCCATAGACCAGAGCACGCTAGGCACTCCTGTCTTCCACTGCCTCCCACAGTTTGGTCAAACTCATGTTAGTAGCTTCGAGAACACTGTCCAACCATCTCATCCTCTGTCGTCCCCTTCTCCTTGTGCCCTCCATCTTTCCCAACATCAGGGTCTTTTCTAGGGAGTCTTCTCTTCTCATGAGGTGGCCAAAGTACTGGAGCCTCAACTTCAGGATCTGTCCTTCTAGTGAGCACTCAGAGCTGATTTCTTTGAGAATGGATAGGTTTGATCTTCTTGCAGTCCATGGGACTCTCAAGAGTCTCCTCCAGCACCATAATTCAAAAGCATCAATTCTTCGGTGATCAGCCTTCTTTATGGTCCAGCTTTCACTTCCGTACATCACTACTGGGAAAACTATAGCTTTAACTATACATACCTTTGTTGGCAAGGTGATGTCTCTGCTTTTTAAGATGCTCTCTAGGTTTGTCATTGCTTTTCTCCCAAGAAGCAGGCGTCTCTTAGAACATAGCCATTGTGGATCCTAGCCATAGAAAGCCTAATCCAGTGTTTCCCAAAACATGGGTCTTCATCTGTCTTTGGACTACAGTTCCCATCATCCCTGACCGCTAGTCCTGTTAGCTAGGGATGGTGGGAGTTGTAGTCCAAAAAAACAGCGGGAGATCCAAGTATGGGAAACACTGAATCCTTAGTGGCAATGAATGAACATAAGAAAAGACCTGAAGCTGCATTTGGCTGAAGGGAGCTCATCTAGTCCAGCATCATCTCCTCATAGTGGCCAATCAAACACCCACTATGGAAAGCCCATAAGCAGGACCCAAGCACAACAGCACTCTTCCCCTCTTTTTGGATCCCCAACAACTGACATTCAAAGGCAAAAGGCCTCCAACAAGAAATGTGCTTGTCCTATCAGTCTTAAGGGCTTAACCATACATGCACAGCTCCCAAAAAAAGAGGAAGTTCGTCAATTAAAAGGAGAGCTAATAATAGGACACAAATTTGTATAAAACTTACATATGTTTATACATTTTCTCTACGTCCCCCCACTGTTGCAACTCGAGCTCTCGGGATTTCCCTCCTTCCTTCACTGGAGATTTTTAAGCAAGAGGTTGTATGCCCATCTACCAGGGATGATTGAGCTGGTGATTCCTGCAGGGGGTTAGACTAAATTACCCTTAGGGGTCCCATCTAACTCTTCAATTCTATGATTTTACGACATGTATATGTCAGTTTGCATTTCTTTGTACAGAAAGTATTGATCTAATGTGTAGAGGTTTTACCTATTCTAATTAATTCAAGAGGGTTCTGGAAGTTTCTCTGTGTGAAAGAAACAAGCAGAAGGTTCATGATGTTTGGGTTATACCTTCAGAGAAGCTGAGTACAACTGGCTTAAACTGGTTCTCTTATCTCTTTCTGTGAAGGTCATGCTGACTATAATAATAGGCCAGGAGGAGCCTGGGTTTCACTTCTTTCTTTCTTTCTTTCCTTCTGGTGTGGTGTTCTGTACATAGTATGCTTAGTTGTTAAGGTTTAGACTTATAATAAGTTACTGTAAGTCTGCTGCACCTAGGTTTCTTATGGATAGCGCCAATCCTGAATGTATTGGATTTGTGACCATTATGCTCATTTGCCTTCAGTAGCAGTAAAGCTCTGCTGAACGAAATATTAATTGCCTATGGTCTGTTTTGGGGGGATCCTGCAACGTGTTTAAGTTTTTATACTCTGCTAACTATACGTCGGAGTTCTGTTCTGGATCAATATTGAGCAGAATTTCATGACAGTATTGGCAGAGCTACATCTTATTGGACTCAGTGGGCACTTACGGTAACTTCTGAGTAGGCTCTGTAAGCAAGCAGGCAAGCATTGATCGCTTGCTCACCAACTTTCTCTCTCTTTCACAGTAGGGAGAGCGCGAGACCCTTACTCTCAGGGTCGTGGGCGAAAGATTCCTGCGTTCCAGCGGGTTGGACTAGGAAAAAAAAAAAACCCTCGTGGTCTGATTCTATTGATTTGCTCTTGCTTTGGTCTGTTCGGCGCTCGGCTTCCTCTGCCTGTGCTATAATTTCTCCTCTCGGTGCGTGATTGCGTTGGCCTTGCCTGCTCTTGCGCCGGCGCACTGAAGCTAACGGGAGAGATTGAAGAGAGAAGCGGCCCTGCTCACGTTGCGCGTCATCGACGTCTCTAGCCATGGCGGACGAGGATCTGGAGGCGCTGCGCAAGCAGAGGATGGCCGAGCTGCAAGCCAAGCACGGGGTGAGCGGAGCAGAGGGCGCCGGGCCTGGACCGTCCCCTCACAGGCGGGCGGGCGGGCGTCGCCTTCGGCACTTCGCCCAGTCTCCTGACCCACAGGCGAGGCCCCTCTGGTTGGCCGGCCAGGGGAGGGGCGGGCCTGGGCCTTCGGTTTTAAGTGCATGGCGCTAGTCCTCACTGCGGGCTCAGGGCCACCTCAGGCGTGGGAGGCAAGGCGGGAGGGGCGCAGAGACCACCCTGGGAGAAGTCAGAGAAAGAGACCCGTGTTTTGTGTATTACGCACGTCTGTATACACACACACACACACACACGTTGGGATTATTTCCAATGCTACATATCTACTCACTCAGGAACCCCATTGAGTTCAGTGGGGCTTGTCGCCCACGAAGGTGTATATACAGGGGTGGCAGCAAGCATATCTCTTATTTTCAGGGTTTCCACTTCTTTTTTCCAGCAAAAAACCCAAAGCAGCTTACATGGTTGTATTCTGACATTGGTTATGCCACACTGGCTCTGAGTGGGAGGAAGCAAGGGTTCTATGATTTGGCCACCGTCTGGAAATAGGGCTCAGCGATTGTCAGTCCCAGCACCAAATGCAGCTCTTGGAAGGTTCTTAAAATGACTTTGCTCCACTGCCCCACACCCAGTTGTAGAAAACACTTATCAGTCATCCACCAAGGTGGGCTTGTCAAATCTAGCCATTGACTAGGAATCTAGAGCCAGCCTTTGCAAAAGCATTACTGGTTCACAACATCTTATTTGGCAGCTCATCTGTTCTTATATGTCCATTTGTGGCATCAAACGAAAAAAAGAAACTTCTGTGAAGTTTTCTTGCCTGGTGATCTACAGGCAATTCTTACCACAGTTTGCAGGCTTGTATTAAGTAACTTGTCCATCTGTGGGACTGAAGAACAGCTACTTTCCCATCTTGATTGGTAATTCTATATTACCTGAAGGTTGTGTGCTTCCAACACCCTCAGAAGTTAACTCTCATCTTTTAGGATCTAGTGCTTTCTCCCTACCTAGGAGCAGTAATAGCTGTGCATTTATGAGTCTTTTTGTATGAGAAGAACAGTCCTGGCCTTTTATGTGTACTTTAGCGTTTGTTTGTTTGTTTGCACTTCTTCAGTAGTGCTATGCTTTACTACTAAACTGGTTCTTATTTCTAACATTTCAGGATCCTTCCAGTGACATCGCACAGCAAGAAGCAAAACAGAGGTAACAGAGGGGATGAAAACAAAAGACACCTTTTCGGAAAACTGATATCCCTTTATTATGTCGTGCACAGCAGCAGGGGAGAGGGCACCCCTTCACATCTTAGGGTTTTTTTTGGCTAGTATGATTGTATCCTGTAACCAGTATTACCACATGTCTGGAAGCATGTTGTGAGATATATCTACTGGGAGTCATCCAGATTCATGTCTCTGCAGGTGTGATGGTGGGATAAAATTAACTTAATGTAATTAAAAAAATAAATTTATATGAAAAATTAAGGTGAAACAAATAAACAGCAACAGAGGTATGGGCTGCCATGTTTGCATTTATTACTAAATTAAGTGTGATTTAGAGGCAGAAACAGAAGAGACACAGAACACTGGGACCAGTACAGTTTTCCCTCTTTGTGACTTCTTCTTAAAGAAGGTTGCTATCCTTTTTGTCTTTATTAGATCTTTACAGTGCACATACAGTGGTGCCCCGCTAGACGAAAATAATTCGTTCTGCGAAAATTTTCGTCTAGCGGGTTTTTCGTCTAGCGAAGCGGCAATGACAGCCGCGCTTTTGCTAGACGAAAAAAAAAGATGAAAAAAATTCGTCTTGCGAGGCAGCCCCATAGACAAATTCGTCTTGCGGGGCAGCCTTCCGCTAGACGAATGCCTTCGTCTAGCGAGTTTTTTGTCTTGCCATGCATTCGTCTAGCGGGGCACCACTGTACTCTTCTAAACGGGTGTGTAATCTTCCTGCATCAAGATCCCACTATTAAAATGAGTGAGAGTAAGGGTTTGGTACTGAGCCATGAATAACTTGTGGTCTGCCTCTTAACTGAATGTGTTTCAAGTTTCCATAGTTGGATTCTCTTTTCCAGATAATAAATGAATTTGCGCTCAAATTCCATAAGAATAGTAGTTTAAATGGTTTAAATATAATGGAGTACTAGCAATGTCTAAATATGAAACTTCTGGTTGTACAAAATGGTCAGTGTGTTTTACTTTCTTGCAATGCACTGCACATGTTCTGAAGCTGTAATTTACCTGCGTAATTCTTGTATTACAGGGAATCAGAAATGAGGAATAACATTTTGGCTCAGCTTTTGGATCAGGCAGCTCGTGCCAGATGTAAGCATCCATGGCGCATTCTGGCCAACTTCTAAAACCTTTCTCTGAGTCCATCTCACTTAGATTGCACAGACTTATCTTTACTAAAGGAAAATAATACAGTGTTTTGGGTCCAGTACTAGACACACTTGTGTGGGAAGTAGGTTTCAGTTCTGACTAAATTTGCTTTTTCTGTTCTAAGGAGGACGCAGAGGAGACACCACTGGATACTACTTTCTGAACTTATTGTTGATATATAGTTAATTATTCTAGAATGGTCATTAGTGAGGACTGCTGAGTTAAAAGCTGCTTCTGCAGAATACTGTAGTGGTATTCCTAAATGTATTGGTGGGTGCTTAGCTAGGACTCCGGACTAGAGTTGACCTCAAGAGTATGTTTGACTGTTCCCTTTTGCACATATCTGCAGCTCTTTGTCAGTTGCTCCTGGACCCTGAAGCACTGCAGTCTGAGGGCATTACTCTGGACTTTTCCCCTAGTCTAAAAGTTGAGTGGAATGAACAATCAGAAAGCAGGAGGGAAATGTAAAGATCCTAATAAGCCATGTTTGAACAAAGCAGTATACTGAGTTCCTTAAAATACAGTTTTCCTTTTTTCATAAGACCAGGCATAGATCAGTAATCCATCTTAAAATAACAGTTCAAGGCCTTTTGCAGTACTGTGAATAATAGGTCTTGCCTGACTTTAGTAATCTGGTGTGCTTTTATTAAAAAAAATTGCAAAATATCTGTTTTCCTTTTTCAGTAAGTAATTTAGCGCTTGTGAAACCAGAAAAGGCAAAAGCGGTGGAGAATTACCTCATACAGATGGGCAGGTTTGGACAGTTAGGTGGGAAGGTAAGTGGAATCTCTACCATGACTTCTTGATGAATCAAATATAAGAAATAACTTTTATGAAATACAGATTTATAAATAAATGTTCAAAGGCAGGCAGGCTTTGTGCATCACACAAAGCTGTGGTTTCGATTTAACCAGTTTATTGAACACACCATGAATCGCCTCACAGACTAGCAAAGAAGCTGCCGCTTGTTTCTCTGACATTTGGCTTGCTTTCCACCTGTTCCTGCTTTGTGTCTTTGTTGCCTGACAAAATGATGGTCAAGCAAGGGTTTGGATATCATGCTAAACCAGTGGTAACAAGCAGTGGTTAGGAAGGCTACAAACAACCATGGCTTCAGCTTGTGGTTTGTTAGTAGAAAGCAAACACTGGTTATTCTGATGGACTGAGTTTGCTGTTGCCTGAAAACAGAATGCCAAATTAGATGGATCTATGTCTCACTGGGCAAGATAATTCTTACACATGCTGCAAAACATTGATTTATAAGCTTTGAAAAGTTGTACTATTATAGGATAATTCTCTAGCCTCTTCACACTTGTTTCCAAATTGCTTTTTTTAGTCTTATATAAAAAGTCGATGAATCATTTTATGTGACATGGGGGATAGCAGATTACCTGTTAATGATGCTGTGGTGGTGGTCTTTGCTGTTTGGTTGTGTCCTTCCACTGTCATGTTGCTCTGGATGAAAGTGTTACCTGTATGTAGTAAGTTGCTTGTATAGGGTGTGCCCTTCTGTCCCCAGAGGGAGGCGAGGAGGAAATGTGCAATAGAAGGCATTCCCACCAAATGAGTATCTGCTACATGAGATTGTTTTTGACTTCCTAGGTAACCGAACAAGGGTTGATAGAAATACTTGAAAAAGTGAGTCAGCAAACTGACAAGAAAACAACAGTAAAGGTAGGGCATCTTAAAAACTGGAGCCTATTCGCCAATGGTAGAGTGATCGCAAGATCACAGCATAGCCAGTATTTTTTGTTAAAGGTTTACTACATCTGCATGCCTCTTCCTGTATGAAGCTGACAGTTTATACAGAGCAGAAAATATGCATATGGCTTCAAGGCTACTGCTTACAGTTTGGTGGGGTGGGAGCGGCCAGAAATGGAGCCTTGAACTCTTGAAAGAGTAGGCAGGTGACTTCATCTCTGAGCTTAGTGCTGTAGTGCTTCACTGTAAGATGAGAGACAAAATATCCTGCTGTTTGTTCTTTAGAGAGTGCTCTAATCAGTCCAGGAGATAAAGCTGCCTTCCTGCAGCTTGGTGGGAGGAGGTAGCCTATAAGCTGGCCCCTATCCCTTGATGTAAAGACGATACTATTGTAATAGATTTGCTTACATGCATCTTGAAAATACATCTAGCAATGCAGCAAGGCAATGAGCAAAGACTTGGGTATTGATTTTTAGGCTGGGCAGGCGTGAGATATGCAGCTGGCTAAGAACCTGGGAGCTTCCTTGCTTCATGCAGCTCTCTGCTTGCTCTTGTTCTCATAACACAAATTAATTCTTCTGGCTGCAGGAAGAGCAGCTCCTGTTGATTATTAAACTTTTCCTCAAAGTTGTTTTCACCTACACTGTGTTTTCTCCCCTAGTTCAACAGAAGGAAAGTTTTGGATTCTGATGAGGAAGATTAATTGATGAAATGCAAATCATCTGGCGTATGTCAAGGAAAGTATGCTGTGCCTGGCAGAAGCATAGATGAAAAGTTTTACACTTTTTTTCCTGTACACATTTTTTTTTATATAAAGGGATGATCTTGTGTTCTGTATAATAAAATTAAGTGAAATGGTTTTCTTAGACCGTTTTTATAGCAGAGGCCTGAGAAGTTGTGGTTCACTCCCTGTCACTTGGACTACATTTTTCCTTTGGACACTGCTATGCCACTGGCACCTGTGGGCAGCATGCTTGTCGTACATCAGTGGCAACAGGATGCATCGTAACCCAGCAGGGAATGAGAAAAGCTGCATTGCAAGCAGCCTGCTGGTTTTTGTCTTAGTAGAGTTGCATGTGCAGGCTAAATAGTTCACAGGATACAAGATTTTGATTTGAATATGTAAGATTGGAGGCTGTTGTATAAACATGACATTCATGATCTTTTAACCACGGTTGAAGGATTCGGAGCAGCATGGAGTTTTCCCATCCATGTGCAAGCTCTCCCTCCCCTTTCTCCCGAGCATGGTAACTAGAATTTGCTCTTAGGTTTTTTTAAGCGGTTTGAGCATACTAATGGACAGCATATCCCAGTTGGCGTGGTTTTGAAGCATTGGTCTTCAGCTGGCACATTGGGGCCTGATCTAAGGTAGATTGCAACAGGAGCACTACCACTGTACAGATAGGTTAGAAAATTAAGAAACTGGTCCCCAAATGTTGAAGACTACTGGTTTACACGTTAAAGGATCATGATGTAATGTGTGAGTTACATGTCATGCCCGCTTGGGTACTGGAACACTTGCAGTTTCAAAGCCAGAGGGGTTGGTTGTTGATCAGAATATGGTTCCATGGTACAGTATCTTGCTGGATGATCTGTTGCATTGAAAATTAGATAAATCTTGGTTGGCACGCCATGAAGCTTGAAATAACGTCTGCTTGGGAAATATTTCCCTCAAGAGATGTCTTTCCCCACCCCCTGCCATACATTAGCTAATAGCATGAGTGATTGAGAGTGATGCAACCAAAGTCAAGATCTTTAAAGCCCTTTTAGTTGCTTAAATCTTTCGTATTAAAATTATTTAAGGACTTAACAGCAGCTGGATTTTCTCTTAAATATCGTTGCAGCATAACAGTGTAGACCAGGTGGTGAACCTTTAGCTCACTAGATGTCGCTAAACTGCAATTGCTGTCAACTCCAGCCATCTTGGCCAGTGTCCAGAGATGATGGGAACTGTGGTTCAGCAACATCTTGCAGGCTAAAGGTTGGTAGCAGACAAAACGTATTTGTTCTTATCCAAACTGCCTCCGTTTCTCAGGCAGTTATTGAAACAGCTGCCTAATTCCCCTGGGCATCATGGTGCCATTGTGACTTCAGGTTGTGCCTTTTTGTTGAATGCAAAATGAAATGGTTTTTGTATGTGTACTGTACCAACATCCCATGTAAGGCAGACTGTAAAAGGAGGAGGGGTTTGGCCCTCTTCTTCACTGTGGAAGTGGAACATATATAATAAGAGCTTTGAAACGTATTAAAATCTTTCCATAAAGAAACCTGAGTTGTAGAGAGCAATTATTTGTCCATTGTAATTGCATTAAAAACACTATAATTAGTGCTGCACATTGATACTGGTGCACTAATTGTTTACAGCTGTGGCTGTTCAAGTTGTAGCCAATAATGAATTTTGAGTGGCCAAATGCCTCTTTCTTTGGGATAAAGCAGGGAAGACACCATTTCCTGTGTCTCTGGGTGCTGTAAAGCACCAGGCACTAATTTTTGAAAATACCGGTGCATGTTGCTCCCTGCCCCCTCTACAGAGTTAATACTGAAAACTGCTCTTATCAAACTTGATAATTTTTCACAATTGTATACAAGGGAACTTGTTTACAGTGGAGGCTTAGGATGACCCAGAATGCATTGCTTTTCTCCTGCTTCAGCACCCACACTTTCATGCAGCTAAATCTGGAACATAAGCAACAGGCTATAAAGTTTTCAGGAAATGCTTTTATGGCAGCAGCTCCCATCAACCAGCAAGCTGCAATTCATGACTTACCATAAATGAAGAGTCCCACATTAAGAGCATAGATTAGTTAATTTTACTATTTCTTTCTCTCTCCCATCATTTGGCACAAGTCAAAGGCATGTAAGAAAACTAGGTGAACTCAATTACTTAGTAGAAAAATATACTTTTCCTTGTCCTTCAGGAGCCCACTAGCATTCTACCTTTTTATATACCTTGCACTAACATTCTGAACAGAGAAATATTAAACAATAAAAACTCAATGTATTGTTTACAAATATTACATAAAAACAATTGGAATTGACAAAAGTTATTGTGCTGTTCAAGTGATAATTCAACTCCTCTTAAAAATAAAAATAAAGAATGGAATGTTTACCAAAAGCTGATGCTCCATTACTAAAAGTGCCCCCATCTATCAATCTGGAAGTGTCTTTTCAAGTAAGGTCAACTAAGCAGCTCTTCCAAGACCCTGTGGATTATTGTGCCATGCATATTTGCTATTTTAAATTAAACAGGATAAGGTTGTAGTCTCAATACAAGTATTTGAGAATATGTTCATTTATGTGGGCTGCTAAATAAAATAAAATGATTCAAAATCCAAGTCTCAACTCTGCTAGTCCTGCTCTTCTCCATAAGAAGATGTACCCTTTGTTTATTAAACTGTGAATATAACCTATATATGGCCCATGTTTCAATAAAATAAATGAGAACTAAAGGATCTGTGCAATCTTGCCCTTTGTGTCAAACTGCTGTGTGTAATTCCTTTCAACAATTGGTGTAAACTAGCAGTGCAAAAATGGAAAAAATAAAACCGCTATCTTTTCAAACTATCATTATGTAGGCCTTGGAAGTCCCATAGGTATTCTGTTCCAAACTTACACGCCTTACAGTTATATCTGATTTCAAGAGTTCAAGTACAGACTAATGTGTCTCATGGTTTTTGATATCTCAATATACATCTCAGTTGTGTGTGTGCTTAAAATGGATCACACCTGTTGGGGTTTGTGGATGCCACTGCAAATAAACAGCACTTCTGTCTCCAACTGCAAGCTGTTGGTTGAGGGAGGAGAGGTTCCTCTTCCTGCCAGTCTTCACAATGCAGTTTTGAATGCCTTGATCCTAAGGATTCTTTGATTCTTGAAGGGAGTGGAACTGATGCCAGTTGGTGTTGCTGCTGTTTTTGGTTACAGACTTGCTTCCTTGCCAGTGTTTTCGAAAGCATCAATCATCAGAGCAGCCTTCCAGTGAAGAAACATGGGGATCTCTGGATAAATTGTGGATGTCATCTGCATCTGAAAGGGCCACATTAACTGTGTGTCTCCGATGCATTAGTTTACTTCTAAGAGGTGCTGCCGCCACATCAGACTCAACTTCATCCAGTGTGGGCTCCCCTCTGCTGCCGGAGTCAAGGATCTGCATCCTGCTTTGTTTTAAAGGATCCACGGGCTTTAGCTTGCTCTTATCAAAGCTCTTAATAGCTAACTTGAGGATTAAAACAAAAAAAGAGCACATTAAGATGTTTTATTTTTATCTGACGGATAAAGCTAAAGCAAATAACATTAAAAGTTTCTCCTACTAATCAGCTGCTACCCTCCTGTAACTTCAGCCCAGTGGGTCAAGCCTGGCTTTCTGGGGCAGCAAAAAACAACTCTCTGCCTTCCTCTTTGTGAAAGCCTTTCAGGGATTTAAAGAGTGCTATCGTTAACCAATCTCTTTATTATTATTTTTCTCATCCCTGACCATCCTCATTGCCTTTTTTCTGAACCAATTCATCTACTGGAGCTCTCCAGTAGATAAACTAAAATATAGGGGAGAAGGAATGGATCATTCAAGAAAGAGGCACTCCATGTTGAGGAAGGGGCTATGGCTGGCACACCTTAATTATGTCCTGCCCTTCCAAGAAGGTCACAGTGGGAGACATCGGGATTCTCCCATTTTTATCTTTCTAACAGCCCAGGTGAGAGTGTGTGACTGTTGAGTAAGCTTACTACCAACTCTGAAATCAGGTCTCCCCAGCCATAGACTCTTGTCTATTATGCTGCGTATCCAGCACATTTGTAGAACTAACACCCCAAGAATCTCAGCCACCACTTATTTCAGTTTGCAATTTTTGCAAACTGCTTTGAGGTTTTTTTCTACAACTAAGCGGTATATACATTTTATAAAATAAAAAAGTAAAAAAGCAAGCCCTTCATTTCAAACCTGTCTTCCTACCTGGTGCAGTAATTCATCATTAAAGTTAGGGACACTTTTATCTCTCGTTATAGTTTTCCGCAAGTCTTTTGACCTAAAGACACAAACAAACGAGGTTAAAAGAAACCTGTTACATTTCGGTACAAGTTGCTCAGTACAGCAGTGTATCCCTGCCAGCCACTAGGTGGCAGTATTTCAATAACAAAACCTGCTCCGTTGCCTTTGCTGAAAATTCTTAATATTTGACCTTCCTGGAGTATAAATGTCATGAGTGTTACGCACTTGGACATGGCTGGGACATCATGAGTTGGATTCAAATGTGCCCTTCATTTGGGGTCTAACAGACGCTCCTTCGAACTGATATGGAGGGAGGCAATTTTGGCAATTTTCCTACATGCTCCATCTCTTCAGAGGGATGGTGAACTTTTCTAAATAGAACTGGAGCAGTGGCAGAGAGAAATCAGTAAAAATCACTCTTTGATCCATTTACAGGAGCTTCCACAGGATCAAAGCTCCCCATGTTCGCAGAATGTCACTTCCCATGGGGTACCTTTGGATGTGGCCCTATTTATTGAAAAACATTTCTGTCTCCCTTTCTATATTTTAGGATTCACTAACCAGGTGCCATATGAAAAGGCTGGAACCAAAAGTGAAGCACAAGGGCTTTTCAGCAATCCTCTGTGCTGCAGCTCCCTGTGCCGTCTCTGAAAGTTGCCCCAAGTAGTAGAGACCTGACCGAGCTGCATTCTGTTAAGTGCCAAATGGTGTGTCAGAAGGGGAAACTATAGTTGCCAGCATTGGAATAAGCCAATGTAATTGAACCAACTTCAAACCCTGGTTTGTTCTGATGCTAGTAACCATAGTTTTTTTTCCAGTTTGCACAAAAGATGAAACAATAGTTAACTGAAGACCTCCTGGTGTGTTGGCTCATATTATGGAAGGGCTAAAGGAAAGGGCAAAAAGCTTGTCCCAGCTCCTGCTCAAATGAAGACCTCAAACTCAGGTTACGGTTTCTGTCAAAATATGGAATGTTTAGATTGGCACGACATAGGCAAGCACTGTTCAAATGCACAGCAGGTGCTACATGTGTCTGCACAAGCAAAGGCATTGATCCACCAATGACACTCCCCCTACAACCCTGTTATAAAGGAAAGTGTGGAAAGGGGTGGGCAGAGCAAGCCCAGTGAGCATCATGGCCGTCAAGTGGGGATTTGAACCCTGGTCTCCCAGGTCCTAGTTTGACACTAACCACCTCACCAGATTGACTTGAAAGACATCCTGCAGCTCCAGCCCAATTGAAGACTGCATGCAGTGTTATCTGATGCTTTGGCAGTACTCAGAAGGCAGTTTTTGAAACTTACTTGTTAAAGCGGTTGATTGACTGGACCAGCTGAAGGCGCCGGGCGACGAGATCGTCTGCTATCTCAGGAGATTTAAAACTGACTGCAGGTTTAAGTAACGAAAACCATTAAATTGGCATTCTTCTTTAGCAATCAAGTCCACACAATCCTGAATTAAGAATGAATGAAAGCCACCTTCAGCTAACTTTTAAAAGCCACCAAAGTTGTGGAGATGCCTGAGCAGCTTGGCATCATTGCTACAGCGGGTCGAGAATCCTAAGATCTGGTCTGTGGCTGAACTCAGGCATCAGGAAGAATGAGGGGGGAACTGAATCAGAAGAATGGACTGCACCACTTCAGGTGTTGGGAGGGGAGATCAAACGTTCCTTATATGCAGGGAAGTTTGAATACGTGTTTCATAACGGCATTATCACCTGCACCCAGGTGTGATGCCATCCATTCTGCCAGTGCAGGTGATTTGACCGCCTCATTCTGCTGCCTGCAAAACATGAAAATTGCCCCAAACCCAGAAACTGGTTTTGACCAAGATGGCACCCTGTCTAGCATACGCTGCACTCCATACATTCACATGGCCATCTGCAAAACAAACAGGCTGAGCAGAGGGCCATGAAGCAACCCATGTGGCCCCCGCATCACCACCCAGCCCACTCCCAAGCCTTTCAAAAATCCCTTCTTATGGCGAGGTCTCCTAGAATAAACTTCATGAGGATAAACTCCTTAGTGCTGGCTGCAGAAAACAGCAGGTGCAAAAATATCCCTGTGGGGATTGAATTACATTAGCAAGAATACTGGGCCTTTTGTCAATCATTCCCACTTAGGGCAGGAAACAATCATCTTGGAGTAAACTGGGTGGGGCTATAAAAGGAAAGACAGCCTTGCCCACCCCAGGTAACAACACTGGATAAGGGCTGGCTCCTGTTCTTTTTAAAAAAGAAAGCTTAGAATTATTTAAGCTGCCAGTGACATCTCTGCTTACACAATGGGAAAACAAAGGTATTTAGCTCTCCTAGGACTGATCTGACCCCAGGTGTTGGCACAAAGTGCATTAGGTAACATCTACCTGCATTAGGCAGGGATCAGGCACCTGCTTTGCATCTCCAGTAAGGAGGGTCAGGTGATGGGAAAGCTCTCCAGTTGAGACCCTAGGGCAGTGATGACCAAACTTGGCCCTCCAGCTGTTTTGGGACTACAATTCCCATCATCCCTGACCACTGGTCCTTTTAGCTAGGGATGATGGGAGTTGTAGTCAAAAACAGCTGGAGGGCCAAGTTTGGCCATCACTGCCCTAGGGAGCTGCTGGCAGCCTTAGTAGACAATGGGGAAATAGCTAAACCTGGCAAATTCCTAGGTTCTTGCCCAAAAAACTGAACAGAGTAGCCACAGCAGCCCTTTTGCCAGCACTGGGGAAAGGACATAGCCCAGTGGTAGAGTACATCCTTTGCATTAGAAGGTCCCAGATTCAATCCTGGTCTATTCAGTTACAAGGATCTGAAGTAGTGGGTGATGCCTTTTTCTACCTGAGACCCTGGGGCTAAATGGAACAATGGTCTAACTTGGTATAGGGCAGCTTCCTACGTTCTGTTTTTGTTTTTTAAATTTTGTGAACCTTAAGTCCCAAGTTGGGCTGCGGTTTTTGTATTACCGAAGCTAAGGAGTTTGCCTGTGTGTGCTAAGTCTACTGCAGTGCAAAAAAAAGGAGCCACAGGGCTAGTCCACAGGACGTGGGGTGGTTTTTCTAGCTACCTGGCAAGTTGCAAACGTCTTTGCAGGCTTATCTATGTTGCCATTTGACGAAAGAAAGAAAAACAAGAAGCAATTCCTTTGAAGCTACTCTCTCCACACCAGCTAGTGGAACAGAGGTTTGCACCCCATCATCGCAGCTCCCTTTTTAAACCTGATTTTGGAAAAAGCTCTTCAGAAAAAAACACATATCCACCCACCCCCCACTCACACAGGAAACCAAAGATCACCCCAGCCAACCACAAATGAACAATCGCACCCTACGCCAACCACGAACTCTCTCACCGCCAAAGGAACACAAGTGAACAACAGAGAACCTGCACAAACAATGCTGACACCAAACCCTATATATATTAAATAGAAACATCGTCACCCCACCCCACCACCCACCTCTTTCCCCCCTTTTCTTCCTAATGTCTCAACAACCAAAACTGATTTGTAAAAATGTTACATGGAAAAAAATATGAGAGAGACATTGCACACACCTTTGTAAACCAAGAAAATCTTTAATAAAAATACTTTTTTAAAAAAATGGAAAAAAGAGAGAAAAGAACACATATATCAAGGCAACTAGAGAAGGCAGAGACCCTTTTCATCTGGCACAGCAGCAAATGAGTTTCCCTGCCCCGTTCAGCCCACCAACCCTCTGCCTACTTCAGCCCCCAGTGTGATTCATTTCTGCTAGTCAAAATGCCACACTCACTTTTTTTCCTGCTCTTCCCAGCCATGTGAGCTCTGCAGTCAGTCTTTCTTCCCTCTTCTGAGGTTACTACGGCCCGCAGAAGCTCAAGAATACCCGATTTCTTTAAATTAGGTGGGACAAAAGGAGGAGGTAGTTTCTCATTTAAAAAATACTTTATTTTATTGCTGTATATTATATGAAGCTGCCCAACAGCACTGTTGTCTAGGTGGCTTACAGCAAAAAAATAATGATGATAAATACTGTAACACATTTCTAACATAAGAACTTCCAGCACAACAAATGAAAATGCCACTTAACAGTGGTTCAGAACACTGTAGAAACAGGTTTTTAAAGGGCTAGGGGTGTATAATAAAGAAGCAGGCACATTTTCCGAGCATCATGACCGTTCTGGATTCTTGGAATATTTTACTACAGTCAAACAATGGACGGACGGTGGACAATATCTGACCAATCAATGATCAGCAAGCTAGTCCTACCAATTACCACTCCTACTTTTGTTGTCTATGTCAGGGGGTCCCAAACTCCCCACCCGCCCCCCACCCATGGAACACTTGAAAAATGTTGAGGATCTTGCCAGACCTCTTCATGATTTTTTTTGTCTGCTGTAGCAATTGGAATGCACCGTGCTAGATGCTGTATGTTTTTTTGTAATTGCGTTTTTACTGCTTTTTTTCATTTCTTGCATTTTCTCGTATTACAATTTGGATTCCACAGAACTCAAAGGGCAAGTGTCCTTCACAGACACTCCCAAATCCACCTGACTAAAGCTGTGGTCCACGGACCACCGTCCGGGAGCCCCTGATCTATGTCACTTGAGAATTATAGCTTCGGGCTAAAGCTGGAGCCAATCACGCCGCATTGAAATCTCTTGTTGATAGTGCATCAGTCCATGAGTGGCTGTCAGGCGGGGGCTGGTAGGCTTACTGTACTTGTGGGCTAGCAAGTTCCTCCTGTGGACAAATGGGCCACTTACGGGCTCAGCGTAGTCACGGGGCGTGCACTGTCTGTTGTTCCGAGCATGTGCTGATGCTCCGTGCTGCAGCAGGAGCCGTACCAAAGGCTCGTAGCTCCCGATCACAGCTTTATGGAGAGGTGTGTTGCCTTGGTTGTTGGACAGGTTAACCGAAGCTCCGTTCTGAAGGGAAAGAGAGGATGGCAAAGGATACGCAAGCGATGATACTGAAAGGAGGTCACACGGAAACAGCAAGTTCTCATACTTCTTTCAGTATCTCAAAATGGTACCGATTAGGAGGCTGCATCAACTTTTACTATGTAATCTGTTGGGGGGTCTGTGGCAGAGGATCTTTCCTGTCTCCCATCTGATCCTCTTAAACTTTAGATGGCAGGGACTGAACCAAGCCCCTTCTGCATGAAACCCATCTGCTCTGTTACTACAGGACGGGCCCCGTCTCAAATTCTCCCTTTGTCTTATTTACACCCCACTTTTCATCCAAGAAGCTGAAGGTGACATACATCTCCCTCCCACCCCACCCCCATTTTATCCTCACATCAACCCTGTGAGGTTGGCTCAGAGTAAGGTCCACCCGTGAGCTCCATGGGTTAAATGTGATATTTGAATCTAGGTCTCAGTCAGTCCACAATGGCTCTTCCAATATGGAAATACAGTGGTACCTCTGGTTAAGTACTTAATTCGTTCCGGAGGTCCGTTCTTAACCTGAAACTGTTCTTAACCTGAAGCACCACTTTAGCTAATGGGGCCTCCCGCTGCCGCCAGAGCACGATTTCTTTTCTTATGCTGAAGCAAAGTTCTTAACCTGAAGTGTTATTTCTGGGTTAGCGGAGTTTGTAACCTGAAGCGTACGTAACCCGAGGTACCACTATATGTGTTTTAATGTAACAAATTGACAAGGACAGATTTACTCTCTCATTTCATGCTATCAACAGAAAGGCAATGATTAAGCAATCCATTCATCCCACTGTGCTTTCCACTGACAAGTAGCAGCCTGGTTCAGACAAAATGGGAAACCACTGAGTTTACCATTATGTGAATGAGCCTGCACGAGCCGTGAACTTGCCTTCTTCCTTTTCTTCCTCTTTGCTGCCGCAATGAGGAGACTGGCAGCTTTCACTTCTGCTTTTAAATAAACCACAGTTCTGAGCTGTGGCTTGTTTCAAACTGGAGGCAAACGCTTCATTGCAGCTGCAACTGAAGGGTGGGGGGGAGTTCTTCACACAAAGGGAAACCACGGTTTCCCATTATGCCAGAACATGACCAACCAGCTGAATCTAAAGATGCCCTTCCAGATACAGAAGAAATGTGAAACTACATCCAAATGTGCTATTGCACAATAGGATGCCTGGGGAGTGCTATGTAATCCAGTTTCCTCTGCACTAAGTGCACCCATGCACAGCTCTTGCAGAAGCATTTGCATAGCTGCACTAGCGTCTTATTTTCCTTCCACTCTGAATCCCAGCCCACTATGCTCACATGATAAGGTGAGTTCATCTCCAATAGCTGATCTGTAACTGACATTTAATACAACTAAGGGCAGGTTTATACAAATGAATGGCAGCATGAGGCTTAGATTTCCCCCATACAGTGGTACCTCGGGTTAAGAACTTAATTCGTTCCGGAGGTCCGTTCTTAACCTGAAACTGTTCTTAACCTGAACCACCACTGTAGCTAATGGGGCCTCCCACTGCCGCTGCACCACCAGAGCACAATTTCTGTTCTTATCCTGAAGCAAAGTTCTTAACCTGAAATGTTATTTCTAACCCTGTTAGCGGAGTCTGGGTTACCTGTAGTGTCTGTAACCTGAGGTACCACTGTAGTTCTCTTATGGAAGGGATGGGGAAGCTGTGTTTCTCCAGGCGTCCTTGGACTCCCATTCCCATCAACCCCAGTCAGCCTGGTCACTGCTCAATGATGATGAGAGTTACAATCCAACAACATAAGGAGGGCCACAGCTTCCCCAATCAGGGCCGTCTCGTCCATTTGGGCTGGTGGCGCGGCGCACCAGGGCGCCAGGCCCCCAGGGGCGCCCCCGTGAACCCACCGGCATACTGGGCACCCCCTCCCCAACCCGACCCCATGGGCGGGTGGGCGCTCGCGTGCCAGTGGCACAGCCCCATCTTCGAGCGCAGCGAGTGGGGGGGAGTAGCGCGGCCCTGCCGGCGGCCTCCCCCCCGCCCCCACGGGCGGCCGGGTGCTTGCGCCGCCAGCGCTCTCCCCCAGATGCCCCGGACACATGGGGACGCCGGAAGGATCGAGCCCACCGGCATACCGGCCGCCCCCCTCCCCAACCCGCCCCCGCGGGCGGGCTGTCAGCCGGGCGTTCGCGCGCCGGCGGCACAGCCGCTGCTGCCCATGCCGGTCCCCGGCGGGCTGCGAGCCGGCTGCCCTTGCCTCCCATCCTGGGAGCACTGGAAGGGCACGCAGAGCCCCGTGCCGCTCCAGCGCCATGCCCCTCATCCCCTGCTCACCCACCCCCCTCCTGAGGGGCGGCAAGCGCGAGAGGGAGGCAGCGGAGAGGCGGTACGCCGGGGGCGCCGGAGGGGTCACTGCGCCACTGCAGCCGATCTCCTTAAGACGGTCCTGTCCCCAATCATACTTTAGGGCAGTGGTTTTCAACCAGTGTGCTGCAGGCAACACTGGCCTCTTTCCTTCCCTCCCTCCTCTGATGCCCTCTGGCGTCTCTGCTTCCTAAAGGCTTGCACAGCTGTTTGTGCAGCAGCCCTGGCTACAAGCTACCCAGGCGAATGGTGCCTCTGGGGCTGGCCAGGAGGTGCTTTCCAGGCCCCTGTGGGGCAGTGTGAGGAGGCACCTCTCTTTGGTGAGGGGGGGCAGCTCAGGGACCAGGGGTGGCAGCTGTGGCCGCCCAGAGGACTCCCAAGGAGAGGAGAGAGGAGAGGAGGCAGAGGGAACACTCCACAAGGGAGGGTGTTTGAAGAAGGATGAGAGGCTGCCAGTTCTGCAGGCAAAGGGTGACATAACTGGGCTCCTGAGCCCTACAGGGGTGCTGCAGAAAGACGTTAGTTGGTGAAGCGAGCTATGGACCCAAAAAGGTTGAAAACCTCTGCTTTAGGGCAACCCATCCTTTAAAATGTACTCTCAAAATGCTGAAATTAAGAGCAGAGTGTGATGAAAAGTCCTTTGCTGTTTGGAATGTTGCCAGATCCGCCATCTCATGATTATGGAATATGAAAAATAAATACCACAGTCAAAAGAAAGAAAAAAAAGGAAAATATGAAAATACCCAAAGGTCCCTTACCTCTAACAAAAAGGCCGCTATCTCTAGACAGCCATTCAAGCAGGCATAAATCAAAGGAGTGTTTCCATAAATGTCCTTTTTATTTTGTTTAGCTTTATACTCTATCAGACACTTTACCACCTGTGGAAAAAGGAAAGCAGCGTTATAATGGCAGCTTTGTACAGTTTCAACACACGCAAAAACCAGAAGTAAAAGGGTTCAAGTCCCCTGCATTTTCTCAGTCTTTCTTTCTTTAGACGAAACAAGCTCACATTAATGCTTTGTAAAGCACAGGCGCAAGCAAGATTATTATTGGCATGGTGAGTGCAGGTGCTCATCTTGTGCCTGGCCCCATCCATACACACAAAGGGAGCTATCACGTACTTGGGTGAATCCCAAGGTGTGCAAAAGTGGAAACAAAATTGGGTGGGTGGAAGAGCGTTGCTGGATTAGGCCAAAGAGCACCCCTTTGTTCTCATGGTGGCCAACCAGATTGGGAAGCCCGCAGGCAGGACCCAAGCAAAAGAGTGCTCTTCCCTCCTGCGGTTTCCAGCAACTGGTATTCAGCAGCTTTTACTGCCTCCAACAGTGGAGGTATGCTGTGGAACATCCTGCCAGCAGAGATTCAACAGGCACCTTGTCTGCAAGCTTTTAAATGCCTGCTGAAAACTCTTCTATTTCGCCAGGTGAAATATGCAAGCAATTAAGAATGCATCCCCTGCAATAGTCTTCTTTGGCTTTTAACTTTTTATGAGTTTACTGTATGTTTTTGTATTGTTGTAAGCGGCTGTGATATATTTTAATGATACAGTGGTATATAAATAAGGTCGAAGAAGAGACCTCCTTACCTGGAAGTGCCCGTTCTGGCTGGCGAGGTGGAGAGGTGTCGCATGGTGAGCATCCTTTGCCTCGAGGTTGGCTCCATGCTTCAGTAAGAGGGAGACCAAGTCCGCATGTCCGTGGAGTGAGGCCACATGCAGCGGCGTCAGGCCCTCTTGGTTTGTGATGTTCACTCCAAGGCCGTTGGAGGGAACTCGGAAGAGTTTCTATCGGGAGGAATAAAGGGAAATTCCATCAGAGCCTTCTCATCTGACTGACTCCCCACGTACCAGACAGAGAACCAGCAAGCAACCCACAGCAGCCACCGCCTGGAATTCAGCACTGCTTTGGAAACTTCAGAGTGCTATTTGTGTGCTGAGATGATGCAAATGCATTGGTGTAAACTCACCATTATTATGAACAGTGATTTATTAAGTAGCAGTAGTATCAAGTGCCTAAAATTACTATGCACATTTTAAAAACAAACAGACCCAAGCCAGACAGGACTTGCCCACAGGCTTACAATCTAAAACATCACAACCATTGCTGTATGATTTTCATAGCTTAGTTGGCAGAAGATGAGACTCTTAATTTCAGGGTGATGGGTTCAAGTCCCACATTGGGCAAAAAGATTCCTGCACTGCAGCGGGTTGAACTAGATGACCCTTGGGGTCCCTTCCAATTCTACAGTTCTATGATTCCATTTGGTTAGCAAGGGAGAAAGCAGCAGCTGGGAAATCGGAGAGCAGAGGTCTTGCTACTTGTTTACTCTCCCACAGGCAAAGACTCCTGGAAGAGGAGTGCAATGCCAAGACAGGGAAATTGTCCACAGGGAGAGGAAGCAGTGGTGGAGCAAGCTGATTGGGCGCCTGGGGCAGCATGTGTGGGGGCCTCCGAGGAGTCTGCCTGCCTCCTCCCACTCAGCCGCCCTACAGCTAAGGGGGAGGCAGCGGACGGACCGTTTGGGCAGCATGGAGCCTGCGTGCGCTCAAGCCATTGCGTCACTCCCAGGAGAGATGCGGGGCTCGGGCATGCTGCAGGCCCCACGGTGAGTCCCGCCTGGCATTTTGTCACCCCCCCTCAGTGTTGACACACGGGTCAGACCACCCCCACTGCACTCCCTTCCTCCGCCCCTGAGAGGAAGGTGAGTTGAGGACATAAAGTGCAAAGTTTTCTCCCCCTCCCTGCCTCTTCCAGAGGAAAACAAGCTTCTCCTGAGCAGCTGCTCAATCCTTTCAGGAGCCTGATTACCCAGGAGAGCAGCTTCATCTCAGGAGGTCGTGAACTCTGATAAGGACAAGGGGCGGAGGATGTTTCAGAGCTGGACACAAGGAATGACAGGCCTGGGCAGGAGGAAGACGGGCAAACCTTTTGCACAGGGCCACATCTGGAACACTGGCACAAGGGGTGGCAGAACTCCAGCTTCTCCACGCTGCTGCCGGCTTCTTCGGGTTCCTCTAGATCGTCTTCCGCCCATTCCAAAAGATAGCGCACCTGTTAAGAGACAAATGCAATTCTAGAGTCAGAATTGTAGGCGTTATTCTCACTGGGGCGGTTAGGGTGGCCAGTGTCCTATGTTACAGAGAACAGTCCTCTATATTAAGAAAGGCTGACTGGTCAAACTCTGGTTTAAACATTTAAAAAAAAAACCAGAGGAGGAGGAGCAGCCTGAGCAAGCAGACAGCTCAGCTGGCCACAGTCTCCCTCACCATGGTAAGATGGATTGTATTTCTATTCAAAATTGTAGTAATTGTTTCTAAATCTGCATTAATAACCTATAATTTAGCATCAGTTACAGGTAGGTAGCCGTGTTGGTCTGCCATAGTCAAAACAAAATAAAAAATAAAAAAATTCCTTCCAGTAGCACCTTAGAGACCAACTAAGTTTGTTCTTGGTATGAGCTTTCGTGTGGTATCTGAAGAAGTGTGCATGCACACGAAAGCTCATACCAAGAACAAACTCAGTTGGTCTCTAAGGTGCTACTAGAAGGAATTTTTTATTTTGTTTTGACTATAACTTAGCATGTGCATGTTTCATGCAAATTAGTGTCCCCCCTTTTTAAAAAAGAATGTATTTCTTTTCTTTTTTGGGGGGGCCCTTGGGGTGGTAAACCCGACCCTGGACTGAACTACATCTGATGACAGAGAGACACTCACATGAATGCGCCCTCATGAAAAATAATCACTACACAAAGACAACTACCATGTCATAGAAACAACCAAGCTTGAGCCCTTTCTCCCTGGATATCTCGTTTTCTGTATGAAGTATTGTTGTTTTGCCTGCATGGAGGAACACTGAAATTATGGTGCTCCCCCTGCCCCCGGGGCAGCATTTTAATTCAGACGTTGATATGCCGATTATTCTGGAAATTGGCACTTTTTATTTCTCAGAGTATATTCAGCTCACCTTTCAGGGTAGGATGGGGAACTGTGGCTCCCCAGATGTTGTTGGACTACAACTCCCCTCAACAGTGCTGGCTGGGGCTGATAGGAGTTGGGGTTCCAGTGACCTCTGCAGGTCCACTGGTTTCATCTCTCCGCACAGCCCTTGCTTTAGGTTGCTCTAGCCCAGGCTTCCTCAAACTCAGCCCTCCAGATGTGGTTGGGGATGATGGGAATTGTAGTCTCAAAACACCTGGAGGGCTGAGTTTGAGGAAGTCTGTCTAGCCCTTCTCAGGCGTCTCGTATAGTCCATTATAGACTGCATTGAAATTCACCAAAGAGATCTTGAAAGATATACAAAAACTAGTATCTTATAAAGCTTAGAGAGAAACATTTCAAACAGGTCAGCATAAAACAGACCATCGTGTTTCAAAAACCAACAGCCATTAAAACCGGGTAAGAAAAAAGCAATCTGGAATAGATAACTGAAAGAGACTTGTGCAGAAGAGACCAGGTAGGCACAATCCAGTGGTAATAGCATAACTAGAGCTGGGGGGGGGCACCACTGAAAAGGCCCTGCCCTCTTGCTCCCTCCAGTCTACTTGACCTTATCAATAGGCCTGTTATCAATAGGCAGGACATCGTCCAAAGTCTCCTGTTATTTCCTCAGAGAGATAAGATAACTGGCAAATGGAATGAGACACACAAGGAAACCTAACATTTCACTTCCCACAAGTCAACTGCAGACCAGTTCCCCAAGGAACGATGATGTAAATTAGAAATGACTTCCCCACACTTAACTGAGTCTTTGACGCTCACCTCTGCCCAAGGCCTCTCAAATCCTTTTAGCCTGGATTGCTGAAGATTAAATGCAGGACTTTGGGCCAGAATATATCAAGGTGCTTCCTTGAACAGCTTTTATTCTACTTTTTTATAATAAAAAAAAACCAACCTCAACCACAATTGATTTTTAATCAAAGAGACAAGAACGCTGACTTTTCTCAAGAAAGAAAAGAGAATAAGTTTGTCATTTCTTGTCTTTCTGCTAAAAAGCTCAATTGATGTGATGCATATGCAGGGCTTGGGCAAATTGTCTTTGTGGGGGTAGAGGTGGGGCCTTGGGCAAGATAATTTCAGTGGGGGGCCTTCTTTTGAGTCTGCCCCCCTCTTCCTCACCACCACTGCCTCTTCTTCTAGGCCTGGGGTGGGAATCAACAGTCCAGGAACCAGGCACAACCTTCTGCTTCAGTTCCTACTTCTTTATTTATTTCTCACTTTCCTCTATCAATTGATCATGGGGTGGGGTACACACCTGGAGATAAGCACCCCCCTGGTTTCCTGACTTGAATCTCCCGCTTCAACTGATGCTATGGTGTTTTAATGGGCTCGTTCATTATACATTTTAAGTAACAGATGTTTTAACGTTCTTGATGAGTTTATTTTACCATGTATTTTAATTATTAATATTTTTAATAAGCTGTTTTTATCCTTGTTAATTTGCTGCTGGCTTCCATTTGTTTGTGAACCACCCGTGTATTTCTTCTTGAAACAAAAGGTGGTATATAAATTATTATTATTTTTTAAAGTCACATAAAACTATAAAATCAGCAGGTAAACAGAGACTAAGCAAGCAACAATGGACTGTAACCAGCCACCTCCAAACACCTGGGTAAACAGCTAAAGGTAAAGGTAAAGGACCCCTGACCATTAGGTCCAGTCGTGTCCGACTCTGGGGTTGCGGCGCTCATCTCGCGTTACTGGCCGAGGGAGCCGGCGTACAGCTTCCGGGTCATGTGGCCAGCATGACAAAGCCGCTTCTGGCGAACCAGAGCAGCGCACGGAAACGCCGTTTACCTTCCCGCCGGAGCGGTACCTATTGATCTACTTGCACTTTGACGTGCTTTCAAACTGCTAGGTGGGCAGGAGCTGGGACCAAGCAACGGGAGCTCACCCCGTGGCAGGGATTTGAACCGCCGACCTTCTGATCAGCAAGCCCTAGACTCTGTGGTTTAACCCACAGAGCCACCTGGGTCCAGGTAAACAGCTAGCCTTGGGCAAATCCACCCACAGAGCCACCTGGGTCCAGGTAAACAGCTAGCCTTGGGCAAATCCATCACAGCACACAGGATTCCACTCCACTTTCTTCCAAGACAGATCCCAACAAAACAGCTAAGCTGGACAACACCATGAGGAGGCAACAAAGGAGGTGAAGTACCAGTAAGACCTTTCCACCTCCCTCACCGCCACAGAGTAGGCACAGTGGGGTGCTTTCACTTTGACTCAGTTGGGTTCACTGCAAAACATCAACTGTGTGCATTCCAGTGGCCTGATCTTCCCTACACCAGAGAGCATTACAGACCCTGCAGTGCTGGAAACAGAGCACAGGGGCAATAACCCTCCCCATTCCATACTGAGACCAAGGCTCCAATAGGGAATTGCCAGCCCTGTCAGTCAGACACCCACCCCAAGAATTCAGGAATCCCTCAGATTATCCCAACAGGTCCCCCACTGGCCCCCACCGTGCTTCCCACAGACAGATAAACAAGACTGATCATCCCTGCAAACTCATTTCTTCAGCTGCAAGCATTTATCATCCAACCTTGAGTGACAAGGAGTCGAGCAGACCAATCATGAACTTGCCACAGCTTCCCAAAACACTCCCTCCTGAAGTTTTGAATCTGTGCCTTTCCAAAGTTTAATCACGCTGTCTCAAATGTATCCGTTTCCAGTGACAATGGATTAACGGAGGATTTTGGTCAAAAGGTTAAATGCATTTTAAAATAGGTGCACGTGTTAAGTATCCCGTGGAGCTGCTGTAATCTGATCTCACCAAGTAAGGCACTCTGAGTGCTTTCAGAACAAGAAGCAATGCATTAAAACATGCAATTAGAAGGATGCTTCTTGCTGTGGAACTTGACTCGGCATAGCTTCTCACTCCCTAGAGATTATGATATATAGTAAAATATTATTCACCCTAAGGTCCCAAGGCGGGTTACAACATTAAAACACAGTATTAAAAACTTTTAAAAACAACTTGCAATCACAGAAAAAAGGAGATGTATATTTTTCAGACCCACAAGTGTCAAAAGCCAGGGTAAAGAGGCATTTTTCTCTTTACCCCTGGATGGGGTAATTGTGCCCCTGAAGGACCAGATGCGCAGCCTGGGAGTCATTTTGGACTCACAGCTGTCCATGGAGGTGCAGGTCAATTCTGTGTCCGGGGCAGCTGTCTACCAGCTCCATCTGGTACACAGGCTGAGACCCTACCTGCCCGCAGACTGTCTCGCCAGAGTGGTGCATGCTCTAGTTATCTCCCGCTTGGACTACCGCAATGCGCTCTACGCGGGGCTACCTTTGAAGGTGACCCTGAAACCACAACTAATCCAGAATGTGGCAGCAAGACTTTGGAATGGCTCGGTATGATATCTGAATACAGCTTCACAAGACTTTCTTATTTTTTTTATCTTAAAAATGAAGAAATATTCAAACATACAATGGTATAATTTGCCTTGCTGTTAACTGCTGCTTGTCACCATTTTAAAAGGCTTCTGGAGAAAAGAATAGCAGGGCTCTGGTAGTTTTCAGTCATCACAGGAGACAGTAAATATTGCAAATTATAGGATGGAAGCAGCAAGGCTGCTGCTGCTGTATGGAAAACAAGGTATTACAAATCAAAACACCCCCAGTTGCTTTTCATTTCTGTAAGTCATTACCAAAAAAAAAAAAAAAAAGAAATGTGTTTGTTGACAGCTTTAAAACTGCCATGACTTTTTGTTCAAAGCTGATACTACTATTATAAAATGGGGGGAAAACATAGCCCAACTTCCCTCTTAGGACAACTCATGAGAAAAGTTACTTGTGGATATGAATATCTAAGAACATAACACAGGTATTGCATCTATGAAAGCCACATCTGGACTGCAATACTTAATTTAGATCAACCAAGAGAGGAAACTGGCAGCAGGATGGATGGATGACTGAACACCCACGCACAAATACATTCATGTGGAACCTACAACAAAATGTTGTTGTGTCAAGTTCAGGTTCTGTGCCCTTTTCCAGGAAACTCCATTGCACCACTCCTTCTCCTCAATTTGCCAGTCCCCCTCCCAAACACTCACCAAGAATCAGTCAGCATTTCATTGTCATTTAGCAAGTTCAGTCATTGGAGAAGGAATTCACTGTTGGAATATACTATATAGGCTTCTTTTTAATTCAAGCGCTTATGAAAACTATAAATGGCAAGCACCATCCTAAAAGAGCCATTCTCTTTTTCTCACATGCAGAAGGGTAATGCCTCTTCTAAGAGGATGCCAGCTACAATACGATTTCATAATCTAAAAACAAAGGGCGTATGCTTCTTGCTTCAGAAGTATTGTTATCACCCATATGCCAACTGAAAACTGATCAATTATACAACTAAAAATATCATGATTAATCCATCAGTATTTCTTTATGGTGCTGGAGAAGACTCTTGAGAGTCCCATGGACTGCAAGAAGATCAAACCTATCCATTCTCAAAGAAATCAGCCCTGAGTACTCACTAGAAGGACAGATCCTGAAGTTGAGGCTCCAGTACTTTGGCCACCTCATGAGAAGAGAAGACTCCCTAGAAAAGACCCTGATGTTGGGAAAGATGGAGGGCACAAGGAGAAGGGGACGACAGAGGATGAGATGGTTGGACAGAGTTCTTGAAGCGACTAGCATGAGTTTGGCCAAACTGCGAGAGGCAGTGAAGGATAGGCGTGCCTGGCGTGCTCTGGTCCATGGGGTCACGAAGAGTCGGACACGACTGAACGACTGAACAACAACAACAACATTTCTTTTGAAACAAAACAAAACAAAATCCTTCCAGTAGCACCTTAGAGACCAACTAAGTTTATTCTTGGTATTTCTTTTGAGTTGCAGACCTTCCTTTTCCTCTTTGAAACACATAGAAATGTGGGGGGTGGGGATCTATTCCCCCCTCTCTGCCTCAGTTTATAGTCAAAGGAAAAGCCACATTTGAAAATTACAAGCTACCTGCATAATGGATGTGTGTTTGTAGCAAAGAACAGGATGGTGATGTTAGCAACACATCCAGGATAGAAGGCTAAGACATGCTCTTTCTCCCTTGCATGCCAGTGTCCAATGAGAAGGGAATTTTTTTATATGGGGGAGCATTCAACCATATGATTTTGCCACCTGCATTCTGAAGCCATTCAGTCCCAGCAGGGGACTTGCCACATGCTCTTCCTACACATATACACTCTTCAACAGTTAAATCAATGCAGGATGCACTACAAGGCACTCTAGTGCTGTGCATTTAATTCTAATGCATTTTAGATGAAGACCCAGTGTTCAAAGGAGGTGCAGCCTTCTCTATTCCTGGCATTTAAGGTCTCAGAGGAACCAAGACTGCCTCTCTTGAGATGCTGAATATTCTAAAATGTGCGTAAATGGCTGATTATATGATTTCACAGAAACACAAGAGGCACCAAGCTTTTTAATCTCTTTTAATTAAAAAAAAATGTTGCTGCTGCAATCAGAGTGAGCATGGCAAAACATGAAGAAGAAGAAGAAGAAGAAGAAGAAGAAGAAGAAGAAGAAGAAGAAGAAGAAGAAGAAGAAGAAGAAGAAGAAGAAGTGGAGGAGTTTGGATTTGATATCCCGCTTTTCACTACCCGAAGGAGTCTCAAAGCGGCTAACATTCTCCTTTCCCTTCCTCCCCCACAACAAACACTCTGTGAGGTGAGTGGGGCTGAGAGACTTCAGAGAAGTGTGACTAGCCCAAGGTCACCCAGCAGCTGCATGTGGAGGAGTGGAGACGCGAACCCAGTTCCCCAGATAGCGAGTCTACCGCTCTTAACCACTACACCACACTGGCTCTTTCATGAAGCTCCTTCAAAAACAAAGGGGAGGAAATGTGTTATGTATGCAGAAGTGTTCCCTTAAGAGCAAAGTTCCATTGCCAGCAGTCCTTTAATGAAAAGGTGTTGTGTTACTGCCCCTGTTCTAGCCCCCACTACAAATATAACAAACCCCTGTGATTTGTTGGGGCTCTGCCCATCCTGTCAGGAATGAGAGGCAGCATCCGCAGTCTGGTCTGACCCCCAGGTCCTCTGAGTTTTTCTTACCTGTGCATCAGAAACAGGGGAGAAGGAGTGAAAGGGTGCCCCGATTCTCCTACTCAGCAGCAACAGATTGCTGCATGCTGCAATTGGCCCAATTCTGCCTCAGGCTTCCAGCCTTTCACGGGACCTCTGGGCTCTTCCTGCTAATGTGGTCCTGTTTCCGTTGTCACAGCAATGATGTTTGTGGCACAGAGGTAGCTCCTTAAAGGAACTGAACCTGTTTGTTCCGCTCAGCGGGCTGTTTTGCTTTCCCCACCCACTGAAGATAACAGGTGGCTGACGCAGGAAGATATGGTCCAGGTTGGCCCCACAGGAGGATGCAATTTCCAGACACTCCCATTAAGGGAATAAAAGCATGTCACTGTTTGGTCACCTTTAACAGCTGCACACTCTTACTGTTATGCTCTTGGAAATCT
The DNA here is from genome assembly GCF_009819535.1 of Lacerta agilis. Classification (NCBI taxonomy): domain Eukaryota; kingdom Metazoa; phylum Chordata; class Lepidosauria; order Squamata; family Lacertidae; genus Lacerta; species Lacerta agilis. Next base: position 25,822,642 of record NC_046319.1, on the reverse strand, counting down.
CTACCTTATAGAGTGCCATCAATGCATGCAAACAGGGTAGCACAAAGCATAAGAGATCTTACCATTTCAAGGTCTCCATCAGCAACTGCTCTTAACAGTTTCTCCACCTATGTAATGAGTACAGCCAGAAGAAAAAGAAGTGTTTAGTTGTACTGCTAGGGTATTTGGGTTTTTTCAAGATTGCTGATACTTCCTCTTGTGCCTAAGTGTTGCTGTTTGGGCTACAAAAGCATCTACACCCAGAGAATCAGTTCGCCAAATAGGCTGGAAGCCTCCCATCAAACTGCATGTGATGTGGCACTCCCATCCTTCCTCTGGCAGGCCAAACATCTCCTTGTCCTTGTAAACAGTTGTAGGGTGGAGTCTAGCACGTGATCATTTTGTAAATCCGGCTCTTCTTTCCATCTTGCAAGCGGGAAACAGAGAGAGACCAAGTCTAGCCAAGGGGGGGCTCTGAATAAATCACAAGTGAGCGACATGCATCCCCCAACCTCACTTGAGGCATTTCCTGATACCTTCTGAAGCTGCCCCATCCTTCCATCCCATGAGAGTTGAGTTGATTCCTCTTAGTTTCCTCCTTGCTTTTCCTGGCTTTTAACTTTCGCTTGCTTTCCAGAACAAACTCTTCTGCGTGCTCATTTGAGAATAAACCATCAAACTCAGTAGGATTTACTTCTGAGCAGACATGCATAGGATTGGGAATTCTAATCTGAGGTAGCCACAGTGAAAACAGAAGAAAGGCTATCTTTACTCTAGATTAGTTAATCCAGAATACTTGTATCTGGCTCTGACAATCATTGGCTCCAGCCACTAATGGCATGCGGCCTCCAACAGATTAATGTCCCCGCCCCCACCCCAGAATGTCGCTCTTGACAGAAACAAAGGTTGTCAATCTCTGACATCTTCACAGAAAACTAGGATTCTCCAGCAAAACAAAAACAAAAAACACAAAACCCCTCATTTTAAATTTATAGGCCATTCTTGTCTTAAAATACAGGATCAGGCACAACCCCCCCCCCATCAGAAACCACTTTCTGACTCACTAAGATGCAAGTGCGACAAATTATGGCATATGGGAGTGAACTGATTTTGGATTAAACAAAGAGGCCATGAGATCCAGAAGCTAAAAGGTCTAAGACGCAGATAATCTCTTTTCCCTGACTTGAACTGAAGCCTCAGCATCTTGAGGGTGACAAGTTCCTATCTTAAAGGTGAAGAGAGGAGGAGAAGCAAAGCACAAAGGAAGTGATCCTCAATCTTGCACTGAATGACTTTTTTATATGCATGACTTCTCATTTACAGAACAGCAACTTTTGGCTGGTCTGTACCCATTGTGACCTAAAGGTATCTCACACAGACAGATCAAAATTCAAAGGCAGTCCTGAGACAGTAATGATGGGGACAGAGCATTAACGTTTTGCCTTACATTGGCTCAGACTCTCCATCCATTTAGCTCAGTATTCTCTATTCTGACCAGCAGTAGTTCTCCAGCATTTTCAGGAAAGAAGTCTTTCATGTCACCTGCTACCTGTTTCTTCCTGTTTAATATGGAGATGCCAGAGATTGGACCCAGTTCTAGCCTGACCCTCTGCACACTGTAGCAGACCTCCAGCCCAACCTTTGCCAACCTGGCTCCCTCCAGATGTTGTGGACTATAATTCCTATTTGCCCCAGCCAGCTGATGGGAGCTGTAATCCAAAACATTTGGGCTGGGGGGCACCTGGCTGGTGAAGGCTGCTCTAATCACTGACTCTGGGACCTTCTGAAAGCAGAGTGATGGTCTCTTCCCATACTATCTCCAAAATCAGAGGCTGCATAGTCATCATGGCTAGTAGCCATTGACAGATCTCACCCTCCTCCATAAAATGTGTCTACTCCTCTTTTCAAAGCCGTCTAATCAAGTGGCCATCACATCTTGTTACGCTGAATGTCAGAAAGTGTGACGCGTGTGTGAAGTGGTACATCCTTTTGCTTGTCCCGAATCTCCTGCTAATCAGCTTCATGGGATGACACCCAAGTTCCACTGTTATGAGCAGAGGAGAAAACAGGAATGGTCCTGGCCCCTTAGATTTCTATTGCCCAATGCTTCATCGACTTACCTCTTTATAACTAGATTTTGCTTCTTCTTGTCTAGTTGTTGCTGAAGATAAACTGGAGATGGACGATATTTGGCTGATGGAGTCCTCACAACCCTGAGAAGATCTGGCTGGGGACTAGTGGAACCAGCAAAGAAAACAAAAGGGGGAAGAGTTGGCAGCACCACCGTTATCACAGCAGTTGATCAGCTGAATACCATTACGCTAAGGAAGGGTTTGCAGGTTACCTGAGAAGCACTCTGCCCTCTTTCAAATGCAAGGTAGTTCAGTTCCATTAAAGACAAAATCTGCAAGCAGAAAGATCAAACGTTCATGAAGAGGCAAGTTGCAACTCCATCTCTCCAGAGAAATTTACTGGTCAGAAGGCAAGCATGACATTAGCAATGATATATAAAGGCACATTAGAGAAGCATCCCAATCAGGAAGATTCACCTTGCCTCTCAGGCACTTTGGGAGTAGAACTGCAACCCTCCCCTGTCAAAAACAAGGAAAAAGTATTTTCAAGAGTTCCTGGCTAGCCACCGTCCTTCCAATTAAGGAACAGGTAAAACAATACCATAAAATTGTTTGTTTTCTTAAAACAAAATAAAATTAAAGAGCAGATCAATTTAAGAGGGCCGAAGAAATGAATACATACTGCATGGATGTATCAGAGATAAAACAGTGGCATTTGTCCGCCAAAAGCAAATGGAATTTTATTTTATTTTTAAATGCCCTTTCCAATATTGCCTCTTTGTCATTAAGCAACATTTAAAATCATGTAAGATGGTCATAATATTGAATTTGATAAATGGTCGAGGCTTTGGAACAATGGAATCAAATTTACAGCATGTACATCACTCAAAGAGAATCTGTACAAAATGATATACCGCTGGCATCTCACTCCAATTAAATTGTCGAAATTATATAAATCAGGAAGTAAAAGGTGTTGGAAATGTGAGGTGAAAGACGGGGAATATTTTCACTTGTGGTGGTCATGTGATTTAGTAAAACAGTATTGGCAAAATATATATAATGAACTTAAAAAAATACTCAAATACACTTTCAAAAAAATACCGGAGGCTTTCCTTCTAGGAATGGTAGGGGGTGAGATAAAGAAATGTGATCAAAAGTTTTTCTTATATGTGACCACAGGGGCGAGACTTTTGCTAGCACAGGTCTGGAAACAGAAAACAATACCAACTGTGCAGCAATGGCAACAGAAAATCACAGAATACATGGAAATCGCAAAAATTACAATGAGAGTCAGACAGCAAGGGGAAGAAACGTTTAGAAAAGAATGGGGAAAATTTATAGATTATTTGGACAAGGTGTGTAAGATATAAATGGATGGCATAAAACACTCGGCGTATAGATATTCAACGTAAAAGAATATTTAAGAAATAAGGAAAGATATTAAAGATGAATAAGAGAATGTGAGAATAAAAAGAAATCCGACAAGGGAAAACCTTACCAGAGGTAAAAGGAATTGATGTGCAAAACATAGAAATATGATTTAGAGAAGACATAAGAAGGAAGAAGGGAAGAGATGAAAATTGTAAGTGTAAAAGATAAGAGCGATATATATTCTTTGCAATATAAGCTTTTTATATTATTTGTATTTACAAGTTCTATATTGTATATATACTTTTTTTCTGTTAAAATTAAAGGAAAAACCAATAAAAACTATTCAAAAGGCAAAAAAATAAAAAAATAAAAAATAAAATAAAATCATGTAAGACATTTGGGGTTGGTTGTTTTTTTTTAAAAAAAGAAGAAGTGGTATCTAAGAAGTACCGTAGAATTTAATGCGCACTGCACAGGAGTCTCTTTCGTCCGGTTTTGAATATTTGGGTTGGCTCCATTCTGAAGCAGCACTTCGATGATCCCTTGGTAACCCCAACGAGCAGCTATGTGAAGAGGAGTGTCTCCTTTCTCGTTGCCAATGTCTAATTTACAAGAGTGAACGTCGTAATAGACTAAAGCCTTGACACACTGGAAAGTTAAAACAAAGACAAAAGCTATGATGGTGCACATCACTAAAGCAAAAGAACTAGGGACAGAGGACAATTTTGTCATCGTATCTTGCCAGACCAAATCATTCTTATACCACTCATCACTGTTTTTATACTGCATTTTAACACTCTAGTTTATCCTTTAAATTTTCTGGGAACCGCCCTGAGAAAGCTAGTTGTTGGGCAGCCATATAAATATAGTAAAATAAAATAAAATAAGCCATGACACACAAGTGACGGTTGTCTCTCTCAACCCTACCTGGACATGCTGTTGGGGACTGAACCTGGGACCTTCAGCATGCAAAGCAGGTGTTTCTACCACACAGCCCACTGCTAATCTGCATACTACATTGCACAAGTTGTATCTGACTAAAGTAAGTAAGTAAAACTTTAATACGGTCAAAGACCAGCAGAAAAATAATACAATTCAATTCATAAGTTAAATTTCTATACCTTATAAGAATATTGAATATTACACCATTTTAAATTTGACTATTAAAAGTGTGGCTATTAAAAGCTGAGTCTCTGTCGCCTCTCCGACTGCTATGGGTTACTTGGGATCATTATCTTTGGTGATTGCTTTCATCATGGCATGTCTTATTCTTGTCACCAAGTAGCAATATTTAGCTACAACCCTAGTAGTCTCTATATCTGTGTCAGCTAGCAGATAGTTCGTGTAAACTTCTCCTGATCAGCCGGGTTGTATGACTAGGAGCGGTTCAATTAACTCTTTTCTTGTCTCTCGGTATAATGAGCAGTGTAGCAAAATGTGCCTGATTGTTTCAATCTCTTTGTTGTTGCATGGACATAATCTGACTAAATCATATACTAGACTCACATGAAATCAATGGACTTAAGTTTGCTGACTTATTTAGGTATGTTGATTTCAATGGGCTTATTTTGAGTATGACTTAGTTGGAGACAACCCCATAACAATACATATGTAAATAGCATCTGTATGTCATTCCTATAAACATGGCAGCCCAACAGCATAAGTCTACACCCTTCTCCCAAATAGAAAAAAGGACAAGTGAACTGCCTTGCTTTGACTATTTGAATGAGGGAACCTCGTTTACTCCACAATCTATAACCTCCTTTCATCCAAGAACAGATTGTCAGAATCAGGAAGGTCACACTGTCAACTATACAGAGAGGCATAATTTACTCCAGATTTACTCTCCACAATTTACCCCCGATTTACTCTCCACAAGGTAAGACAGTGATGCAGAGGAATGTTCCATGCATCTAGCTCTAACAAAGTTTTTACAACAGAAAGCACTCTCTCGACAGGCTCCTGTTTCCAGGATCATTCTGAAAAGGCTGGAGGATTACAAGTTCAGAAATGAAATAAAAATTAAAGTGTAAGGCTGCATCCAAACTAAGTTAAGCCCCTTTGAAATCATTTTAAGTGCCCTTGTTTTCAATGGGGCTAAAGTCCACCTAACTGGAGATGATACAGGGTATAGCAATGCCAGGTACCCTGAACATGTTGCTGCGAACTACTTACATCCTCATGGCCGTAAGTGCAAGCTAAATGCAGGGGTGTGTTGCCGTTATTGTCTTGGACTTCTGTACTCGCCTTATAGTGCAGGAGGAGAAGCTGAAAAAGGGAAAAAAAAAACCAAGCTACGTTTTTATGTGGCATGCACACATTTCAGTGGGTTAGCAGAGGCAGCTCTATTAAGTGGAAGAAGCTACGGTACAGTTAAGGCCATACAAATGTGTCAAATTGAGTCCCAAAAACTCTGTTTCTAACTTGCATATGTTTGGGATGAGATCTGATGGATGAACTCTTTTACTTGTTCACTTGATATGTTGTAAGCACCTTTGGGCACACTTTTGTGGGAAAGTGGCATACAAATAAGAGTTGATGATGATATAAAGAGCTGGGGGGGGGGAGAATAAATCCTACTGTGGCTCTTTTCAGTTTCTGTGCAAAAGGAATAACTCACATGCATCTCCTCTGCTTATAAGCAGCCAAGCCTTACTGGCTTGAGAAATAATAATAAATGCTGTTCATCTGACTGGGTTACCACAGCCACTCTGGGTTGTTTCCAACAAAGTATTAAAACACAAAAAACCCTCAAACATTCTAAGATCTCTCCGTACAGGGCTGCCTTCAGATGTCTTCTAAAAGTCAGATAGATGTTCACTTCCTTGATGTCTGATGCTACTACTATGGTGGCCAAATTCCTGACCATATAAATACTTCTTATCATGAGCTACTTAAAACCAATTCAGAGTCATGCCCAAGCTGCTCGGACATTATTTCACTCACTAAACACTGTGATACAAAACAATACAAGGAAGGCTCAGTCTCCAGCACTGGAGGGGAGACTTGCAGAGCAAAATGCATCATTGGGCTGAATTAATGCATGATGTCCAATCCAATGAAGGATTCCTTCATTCCCGAGTATCAGTATGGCTCTACTTTCAAAGAGCTTGAAGCAGTAACATTTAGCGCTGATCCAGCAAATTTCAAGCACTTCACATACATTATTCTCAGCTGGTTGACATACATACAGCACACAGCTCATAAAGTGGGCTTTACCAAATTCTTTGACTTTTCTCGTTTCACCCACTCTTCTTCCACTGAGCTCTGCCTGACAGTTTTCTCACAATCCTGCCAAGTAAGTTACACCAAAAGATCCCGACTTCCCTGAGGTCAACCAGGCAGCTTCATGGACAGGTGAGGGGTTTTAATCCAGCATTCCCTGGCCCAAGTCTAACACTCCAAGACCTAAACTACACTGGATCCCATGCACCTTCTCTCTCTCTCTCTCTCTCTCTCTCTCTCTCTCTCTGTGTGTGTGTGTGTGTGTGTTTAAACAAGACTAATTTCATAATGTCTGGAACTTTTTTCAGAGCCAAATCTGTCAGCATCAAATTGTCTGCTCCAGAGGAAGTAGTGGAGGATTTCCACTTCATTCATGATTTTTTTGCTGTTTTAAAGAAATACTCAAAACAAAATAAAAAATTCCTTCCAGTAGCACCTTAGAGACCAACTAAGTTAGTTCTTGGTATGAGCTTTTGTGTGCATGCACACTTCTTCAGATACTGGAAGGAATTTTTTTATTTTATTTTGTTTTGACTATGGCAGACCAACACGGCTACCTACCTGTTAAAGAAATACTATTAGATCCTCCAGATGGTCAGCATTTTGTGGGAGCTGATGGGAATTGAAGTCAAATAACATATGGAGCAGCCATATTGTTGCAAACTGTAGTGATATATTTTTATGATATAGCCGTATGTAAATATCTTAATATATATATATATGTATTTAAAAACAGCATTCATGGGGGAGAAACTCTCAAAAAGACACCATTCCTGTCATCAGCAAACGGCCAAGCCATTGCTTTCAATCTACAAGCAATACTGGACTGAAAGGTACATAAAATGTTGTTATTATTATGTAAGATTTGTGCTTACAGTAACATTCTGGTATCCTTTCTGACATGCGAGGTGAAGTGGCGTTGATCCGTGATAATCCGTCGCATTGACAATGGCTCCTTTGGAGACTAGCAAGTCAATTAAAGATGCTTGCCCTGTGGGGAAAGGTATATAGCTTCTCAGACTCAAAATGTCAGCATCTCACGGCAAGAAAAGGAAGTGTCACCCTCTGGGTCAAACTGGGAACTGAACAATCCGCTGCCTCTCCTGGCACTTGCAGGTGCCATATGACAGGCAACTTGGCATTTGCTCATGGTGATAAGACCCCCCCTCAGCTTGTTGGCACATTACTGTTCTAGGTCACAGCTTGGTCACACCTTTCCAGCAATAATGAATGAATCGATCTTAACTCTGGAGATAGCCAAGTAACTGCAGGTGCATATTGTAAGTACACAGAAAAGTCATCCTACCTTGGGAAAAGAAGAGGTAACTAAGTGTAACCCCCAAAACCCAATGAACTTGGCTGCAAATTCTCAAGTCAGTGGCCTACACACAGCAGGTGGATGCTGCAGCAATATATTTGATGCTGCAGAAAAGGCCTTCAGGGGAAGCTCCCCAAGAAATAGAATTACAGAGTCACAAATTTGGAGGACGCCAAAAGTTATCAAGGCCAACCCACACACACACACACACACTGCTACCTGGGTGTGTGGAGAGTGTGTGTATGAACTTAACAGCACTTATTTTATTTTTTGGTTGATATTTTGTTAATATTATTTTCACAGAATATAAATGCTGTGTTGATTTGTTAATCATATAATACGACTTTTGCTTTATTTGTGGTGTTTAGCCTGTTCTTTAGTTGATGTTTTGCTAACAAGTGTTTTATGGATTGCAATTGTTTCACTGATGATTTGTTAATTATTCTGTATGATCAAGGCTGAATTCATGATGTTCTATTATGTTCTATCATGTTATTATTATTCATTATTTGTAAGCCACTTTGGGATTCGTTTGAATGAAAAGTGGCACAGAAACATAATAAATCAAATCAAGCCAAAAAGCAAGATAATCTGGCCATCAGCTCCCATCTGGAATAACCAAAGCCATACAGACTTAGAGTTAGGTCTGTATACCGCAGATTGGTGCCTGCAGAGCAAATGATCTCCTTGTAGAAAGATTTGTGTTGGGCAGATGTTCAAATCCACTCCAGACCTGGAGTGGAATTCTAATAGCTTTCTAACTGTTCCCCAGAAAACCCATGAAATCCTTGGAAGGTTAACCAGTAGTAGTAGTAGTAGTAGTAGTAGTTGTTGTTGTTGTTGTTTTAAGGAAACGACTTTATAACAAATCAAAGCACTGTCTTTTCTGACTAGTAGTGGCTCTCAAGCAGAACTGTTTCCATTCACCCACTCTCTGATAGTTTTAACTTGTAACGCACAGCGGTTGAACTTAGGAATCCGTGCATGCATAGCATGTGGTTCTGCCATGGACGAAAGGTCTCTTCTCCATGAGAAGATCAGGAACAGGGGACAAAAGCCAAGTGCGTTCTTCAATTGCAATTTGAAGTTGTAAGTGTACACTGGATGCATCATTAGGCTCACGCTCAGTTTATATGGGAGGGTCCCCAAGGCCTAGCTGCTGCTGTTCATCTTCGAGAACACCTGAGAATCCTGTGCAACGTGCCGGGTGAAGTGGGGTCCATAACAGATGCTGAGGGACTCCTTGGAAGACAATGGTCTGTAGAGAGAGGGGAGTCAGAAAACTACTGCCACCGTCCACGAATGAAGAACTGCAGCGCTTACCACATATTGCAGCTATATGAAGCGGAGTGAATCCCCGGTCATCTCTAGAAAATGGTGTTACAATGGAAGGATCGTTCAGCTTCCTTAAAGTAAAAAAGAAGAAGAAGTCATCATTAACTAACAGAACACAAGCAAAGGACAGTGTATGTTTCACACAGCTGCCTTGTTTTAAATCACCAAAGGTCACCAGCTGAATCTGGCCTCAACACTGAACTCGCTAGCAACTGTTCTCTTCGCCTCAGTTCCTGCCACCTGTATAATGGAAATAATAATACCAAAATACCTTACAGAGCTCTTGTAAGTTTACTGAACAGCTGCTGTGATGGGGGCAGGCATCTTTTTTTCTGAGGATGTCCCTGGGAACAACACTGTGCTATGATTCCACCTAAACATTAGGAAGAACTTCCTGACAGTGAGAGCTGTTCGGCAGTGGAATTTGCTACCAAGGAGTGTGGTGGAGTCTCCTTCTTTGGAGGTCTTTAAGCGGAGGCTTGACAGCCATCTGTCAAGAATGCTTTGATGGTGTTTCCTGCTTGGCAGGGGGTTGGACTGGATGGCCCTTGTGGTCTCTTCCAACTCTATGATTCTATGATGTAGTGCTGTTCCCAGGGAAATTTTGTCCAAGGAACAAGGCTGAAGCAGGAAAGCTACAGCCTGAATAGTCAGCAAAGCTTTTTAGCTGTTAGTAAAGGTCATGGGGGGAAATAAAGCTTTATAAGCTGCTTTGCTCACCTTGCAGTTAAGGTGAGTAAAAAAGCCAACAACTTTAAATTCCCCTCTCTCACCACCAAACATTCATGGTAGTTGATTAGCTGAAACAATGTCTGCCACCACCAAAGCAGGATATAAACCTGGTTCACCTACAGCTTGGCAAACTGTTGCCTTGACTTTTCATCTAAATTGATAAATCATGGTTTGGGCTCCTTGGAGCAACATTGGGGTGTTGCTTTGCCCTCAGAGGCTGCTGCTTGGGAGTGAATTCAGAGATTCTAAGGGGATTGGGGGAAGGAACCACACAAACCATGGTTTGGAGTCTACACGGCAGTTAGCACAAACCATAGTTTAGGGTTATGTATCAACCAACTCACTAGCAACATAGTTCCCAATTATGCTTTGAAAAAGTCTGGATGCCTTTGAGAACACAACCCTTACCCAGAAACCAGCTTCTCACACTTATCACAGAAACAGAGCGGATGGCACATTTTTTGCACAGTGTCCTTATCGTTGTCCCCTTGGCTTAACAAGTGCTCTACTTCTTCCTGGTTGCCTGAAGCAACATGCTGCAAAGAAGGGCAAAAGGTGAGACAGAAACTGGCGCCAAATTCAGAACCAAGCAGATGGAGGTGGGGTGCAGGAGAAGGCAGCAGAAAGGTGAATATGAATTGGGGTGGATTCACACATTACAGAAACCTAGATCTGCATAAACCTCCCAGCATCATCTTCTGGAATGCAACATAGAAGCAGAACCATTGCCAATCCTAAAAAGGTGCCACAACTGGTAATATCAGATGCCTCTGAAAAGTCCAGCAGAATCAACTGCGTCACACTCCTCCTCTCTACATCATGGCAAAAATGGATCAGCCAATGTTATTTCAATCCTAAACACTGTCCAGAAGCCAAACTGAAGCAGGTCTAGATACCCCATTTCATCCTGGAGCAGCTTGGTTACAGCCTTCTTGATCATCTTGATCCTGGCAATCTTGAGATCATTGGTAAGTTTTGTTTTAAACTATTTTTAGATGTTTTTATTGTGTTGTTTTATTATTGACATGTTTGCTGCCCTGGGCTCATTAGGGAGGAAGAATAGGATATCAATTTAATAAAATAATATCGTCATCTTAACCAGCCAGCATTTTCTCCCAACTCTTAAACATAATATACATGCTCTGACTGGACATATAAGCTGAGCAAAACCAACTACCTGGTCTGTTTGAACCATCAATAACTGAACTATCCAATAAAAGCTAAACTAGGCAGGGATTGAACATCTCCTTCACTCATTCTAAAACAAAAGCAAAATCATGGAAAGATTAAGATATATATTTAAGGGGTGGTGGAACCTTCAAAACATTGAGCTGCTTGTTACAAGGGCTCTAAACTTCCTTAGAACAGAATGTAGTTTTCTATTTCTCAGAGCTGACATAATATTCATGAAATCCAAACCTGAAACAAGCAGTCTATCGGGGTGTTGGACATCTGAGACAGTAAATTCATTCTTTGTCTTAAGAATAGCTTCTCACTAAATCCTTCAGATCCCTGTGAGGGGGAAAAGAACCTACCATCAATTTATTCCTGGCATAGCACACAACACTGAATTGATCAGTTCAACACAGCAAAGTCTATTTCCAAGCCAAGCTCAACAACTTAAAATATATATAGAAGAGCAGAGATTGCAGTTTCATGAGAAACGTGGCCAAATAAACCAATGTTAAACTGGCTCCAGAAATTCAACAACGCTGACACCAGGGGAGGGCTGCTGCCTAGAAAGCACGTACGAGAGTGGTTTTCTGCTTGGCCTATAATAATAATAATTTTATTATTTATATGCTTTCTAGGCAGCAGTCCATGCAGTTGTCCCCTTGCCCCATTCTTTTCCCAGGGAAAATCTGCTCTTTAACAATAAATTGGAACAAATGGCAATCCGCAGAAAACCTGAATTGTCATTTGCTCCTACTGAGCTCTAAAGAGCAGTTTTCCCCAGGGGAGAGGAGGACACGGGTAAGTATACAAGTGTCTCTGAGGAGAGTATTCTGTAACAAGAACACTATAGTCTAACCTCTGGTGCTTATCATGTTACTATATAATGCAGCCATATTGTGCCATAATATATGTTTATATTATTCCCATTTGAAGTACTTCCTAGTCCTCTCAAGAGACACAACAAATGTGGCAAAAGTGGTGGCTGTAGCAATGTAATTTACAGGCAGATCAAGGTGCCAGCTTAACATTCCTGAGGAAAGTAATTCCTGTGTTCTTAGGGCCCTGGAATCTTATGAGCCATTCCTGCCTCCCCTGTGCTTAGTTTAGTGATACAAAGGAATGTTAAGCCTGGTTTGGCTGTAAATTCACGTTGAAGGCACAGGTAACCTTTGACTTAAAGCTTTATGTCCAAATTAATGTGTCCCTTGAATACACAGCTCTAGTCAGTCCAACTTTCAAGTTCCTTATAGAGCTGATGAAAATGGCACATGGGAAAGCAACATTGCCTGTTCTATAAAAAGAGAAGGATAAATGTAGGGTAGACAGCATCTCAGCTTGTAAGTCATTGGGGCATTTTGCAGCAATTCCTGGAAAGTTATAGAAGCGGGTGTCACAAACCAGATTATTTGCGCACTAATGCAAACAGAGCTATAGCACTCATTTCCATCTGCGTATGTAAGGCAGTATGGTACTCACTCACTTGGAGAGTGCACCACCTCAAATTGTATATGGGAGGTTATTTGTTTTTAGTTGCCCTGCCATGTAAGTTATGGTGTGTGTCAAAAATTTCCAGCCAGAAAATCTGGTTTCTCTCCCACACCAAGGTCACCCTGCAAAGGTGTGATGCATACAACCTCCAAATATGGCAGGAATAAAAGGTAAAGGTAAAGAGACCCCTGACCACCAGGTCCAGTCGTGTCCGACTCTGGGGTTGCGGCGCTCATCTCGCTCTATAGGCCGAGGGAGCCGGCGTTTGTCCGCAGACAGCTTCCGGGTCATGTGGCCAGCATGACAAAGCTGCTTCTGGCGAACCAGAGCAGCGCACGGAAACGCCGTTTACCTTCCCGCTGGAGCGGTCCCTATTTATCTACTTGCACTTTGACGTGCTTTCGAACTGCTAGGTGGGCAGGAATAGTGGTGTGCAAAACAGTGGAGTGCATAGTCCCAGCCCCATACAAATAAATAGTGGAGTGCATTCACACTGGCCCTATTTCATAGCTTTATCTGATGCGGTCCAATTACCATTGCTACGTCAGACCATCTTGGTATGACCAAATGGTCCTTTCCAACTTTATTACTTCCACTCACAGGGCTCCGGCCTCCACAGGTAACTATGGCAGCTTGGGATAAGGCCTACTATGCTGATGGAGTAAGGTAACAAAAGGGCCATAAGTTAGAATGTGGTTAAGGAATGACAAGAGCTGCATGATAAGAGCACATTTTGCATGCAGAAGATCCTGAGATTCAGTTGCTAGTAACAAAACCAGGGAGCTTGTGATGGTGAAGACCGTTGAGAATACCTGCCAGTCAAAGTGGACCACACTGGGCTAGAGGAACAACTAGCCTGAAATCTACTAGAGATTAGGACTAGACTGGACAGCAGGTTTAAGGAAGAGCCCAGTTTCTTTTGTACACATTTTGTATGATTAGAAAGGACTCGGTGAAGGTAGTGCTTATATTTTGAGCATAAACCTGTTTGTCTGCATTCGTACTATGGTTTCCTGATGCTTATTTTGTTTCATTGTTTCAATTTCAATTTCCAATGCAGCTTGGGTTTAGCCATTTTGAGTGGTTTTTCATCTTATAAAAGCAGAATATAACTGACCCAAGCTAAATAGTTCCATGAACCTGGTGCCAACTCCCCTAACCATTTGCTGCGCTGGCTGGGCCTGATGGGGGTTGTTCAACAAGGCACCAGATTAGCATCATATTGAACATACTGGTGATATACACAATTGGGACCTGCTATATGAGAGGCAATGTTTCCTTCCTCCAACAAGGGACACTCCTGTTCATGGGTCCTAGCCAGTTCTTCCTTCCAAGCAGCACACTCCACTGCCCCTACCAATTTCTCCCTCCAACAAGCAGGTGAGGGACTCATACTCCTCCTCAGATTTGAGGGGACCCTGAGCAAATGGTCCTCTCTTGGACTGCCTCTGCTGGTGGTGGGCTCTAAGAGGTTTTACCTGGCTTTGGTACTAGCAATTGACAGCAGGATCTAACTACTCTTTTGTTTCCCACAATGCTGCAGAACTACATGACCTGGGGCACAGTAGAAATTAAAAGGATGCCTTGATCACATCATCTGGCACTGTATGCCTAGGAAGAAGAAAAAATAGGGGAGAAGGGTGGAGCAGGCATCAGCTGTGGGTTCTGCCAGGGTGATGGAGCCCAATGCACCAGGGCAGAGATACCTGTAATTTCAGGGATTCTGTACAGCTGCCACTGGATTATTTAAAGCTTTACTTTAAATGCTTGTTGCTATTTGCTCTGGTAGTGGCTTCAATGTTTTCTTGATGGAGCATTTATAATTTCAAGAGGAGCACTCCCAAGGCAGCATATAATTTAAGAAATTGGAACAGGATAAGTATTAGCGATTTAAACATTAATGTTGTAGGACTCCTGCTTGTTCTCCACAGCAAGCCATCCTTGTGCAATTGATGTAGTCAGAAGACACTGTCCTACAATAAGATGCCACATGCTGAAGAGCAAGGGCACGTAGCTTCAGTTTTCCAAACAAGAGTCAAGTGCCCATGAGACTGCCACATTTATGCCTGGGATTATGCAACCCACATAAACTATTGTACATATGACCCAGGTTTGCCGTAGCTCAGTGGCCGAGCCCCTGCTTGGCATGCAGAAAGCCCCAGGTTCAATCCCCAGCAGCACCTGAAGGTAGGACTCTGAGGGATTCCCAAACCTGTCTGAAACCCCAGGGAGGCACTGCCAGTCCTTGAAGACAATGCTTGGCTAGGCAGACGTGTTCTGACTCTGTATTAAGCCAATCAGTGTACTATTTAGCTATTGGGAGTGCTGCTGTTCCCATTGCCCACATGGCTGAATTTACAGCTTGCACACTGTAGCTTTAGGCTGCAGTGGGTACTGAGGGGGGAAGGCCCTGCTGGTGGCTTCTTTCAAAGGGATTTGCCAGGCAGTTTTTAAGAGATTTTTTTCCAAGTGTTAACCGTGCTTCTCTCAACCCTTTCCCTTTTTCACTCTCGTGAAGGTGGCATGCTAGAGAGCAGTGTTTCAAGTTGCACTTCAGCAATAGGGATAAGCACTGACTGGTCTGCCTAGGATAATTTTCTACAAGTGCCTCAGAGAAAAGGCAACTGATGCCACAAACAGTGACAGGAGCTGGGGGATTAACACAGCAGGCAGGGTACTAAACATCATGGCAGCATACACGTGTGAAGGAGGGTCATAGCTCAGTGGCAGAGCACATGCTTTGCATGGGAAAGGAGGGCCCAGGTTCAATCCCAGCATCTCTTCATAGGGCTTGGGAAGACTCCCATCTCGAACCTAAGAGTTGCTATCACACTGAAGCTAGATACACCAATAATTTGATCAGGGGATGGGGGGGAGTGAAGGCAGCTCACCATGTTCTTGTATACTTAAAATCCAGGTACGCCCTCTTGTGAAGACAGAAAGTAGGGACCCCAATTCAAACAGTAAAAGTGCTTTAAAAATCCCTACTGGTGGCTTACCTAGGCACTTTCCTACCCCACTGAACTCCATTAGCAAATGGGAAAGAAGACCAGCTGCCCCCAACCCTGCTTTCCATGTAACTGAACTGATTAGGTTTAAATGTGTGTCCAATTTGGGTCTAGAAATCCACAGTCAAGGTCTCTTAAATAATTTGCCTGCCACACACAGTAAAGCAGCATTCTTCAAACTCGAGAGAACTTAGTCTGAAATCTTGCACCAAGAGATGTCAGTGCAAAGTCAGAAGATTGTCCTTCCGTGTGAAGTCTGACAGTAAAAAGCTATCGAAACCTAGCAGCACAAGGCAGCTTAGAAGCATCCAAGTATGTATGTAGGTAAAATTGCCAGCAAGAAAAGGCAAACTGACTTTAAAGACAGAAAAGCATTTTTTTTCCAAAGCAGCTTTACTTTAAAGAACACACACACATTTGTCATCCGAGTTCATTTATGCTTTTTATTTTACAAAACATAGCAAGTTGCTGTAGTCTTAACATCTCTGCCCGAATCTTTTCTGTTAACAAGGTGCGTAACTGATATTAAAGAGTTCAAACTTCCTTCACATCAAAGACTGAAATATAAATGTGGGCTTTTATTTTTATTTTTATCCCCCTCCTCTTTTTGGACACAAACTTTTTTTTTCTTTTTTACATAGTAGCTAGGAAGCAAGACTTGTGATACACATTTGCTTTTTTTAATATAAAAAGGAGTAGCCAAGTGCCACAAATCTGCTTAAAAGATTTTACCGATGAAAGAGCAAAGTGAAAAATGCTGTAAAACAATTTTAAAATGCAGATTTTGTGATGTGTGTCCCACTGTAGGGCCTCCACCCCCTTCTATATCAAGCCCCACAGACAGAGCCATTAAGCAGCTAAGTTCCATTTCTTGGCAGCTGGATCAGGTGCAGCTTTCATTGTGGTACCAAGTTCACATCCTTCAGCCTCCAGATCAGAGCGGGAGCACCTAGTTTTGGAAGGTTAAAATAAAGTCCGAGGAAACTACACTGACCAAAGGATTTCTGCAGCATTTCCACCTGTTTCATGGCCACATCCACAGCACACATTTAAACCGGTATCGTACCTATTTAATAATAATGGCTCCCCAAAAAAATGCATCCTGGGAACTGTAGTCTGTTAAGGGTTTGAAGCGTTGTTGGACACCCCCCATTCCCCTCAGAGAGCTACAATTCCCAGAATTCCCCAGGAAAGAGTTATTGTTAACCCAAAGCGGAAATTGCAGCTCTGGGGGGAATAGGAGATCTCCTAAAAAAAACCTCACACTTAACAACAGTTCCCAGAATTCCTTGGGGGAAGCCATGACAGTTTAAAGTGGCTTAATAGTGCTTTCAATACCTGGTGCAGATGTGGCCCACATTTATTGTGTTCATGTTCTGTTCTTACAGGGCTCTCCTGGTGATCTCCCATCCCAATTGCTGGAGAAGGCAACAGCTACTTAGCTTCAGCAATGCTACAGAACTCTTTGCTGAATTTTGAAATGTTAAGCATGGTATTTTTTTTTTACCTACAAAAGGGATCTAATTGTATTCCACTGCTATAATTTTGGATGTTGTCTATTCTAAACATGCCAACACTTGGAAACAAATGGTGGAGTGCATAGAAGAGCATGGGTGTGCTTATGCAAATACAGTTCCTGCATCTTGTGGTTTATAGCTTGTATCTACAGCTCATACTCCTTGTCCTCCAAATAAAGCAGAACAGAAGTCTACCAGGGCTCAAGGTTGTCCTTTTACAAGCCTCTTTGAGCAATGGCTGAAGTCTGCTTATGGAGATCTTTAAGCAATGTGCACAGGCAAACAGCAAACTGTTGCAAATGAGATGTACGTCCAGAAGGCACTCCTATTACAACCACAACTGCTGCACAATTGCAGTTATCAAGCCAGACTTTATGCTGCAACCCCTATTAAAGTGACTTACTGTTGGCCTGTCCGAGAGGTTTCCTTGACGGATGTATTCTATTGCAGCCTCAACTGAAGTCAAGCAGTATCCAAGTTCATCCTTTGCTGAGCTGCAAAACCTGAAGTTCTTGATGTAACTCAAGTTTGCCATCCTAGACAGAAAATAAAATAGCATATAAGGCTTCCAATACATTACTCAAGAAGTGGAGATGATTGAGAAAGGTCACTTAAAATTGCATGCACATCTAATTGGTTCCTCAACTTTCAAACACTAATGCAAAATCAAAACATTTACCCTATCTCCCACAGAGAGCCCCTCATAATCCACAAGTTTAATTTATTCTGAGTGGGCTTCAATGCTTGCAGGCACAATATTTAGGGAGGAAAGAGCAGAGTGTCTGTTTCATTTTCACAATCATGAAGGCATACAAAGGCTCCTGAATAAACAGAAAGCCATGAAGACAACAAGTTATTAATCCACACTGTTTTTCTGCAGTTTGAACCTGCATACAGGTACTTTCAATAACAGGATATGTTTTGATCTCTGATACTATTGAACTCCCAGCCCCAACAAAACCAGAAATGGCATTCTTGGATTGGCAGTCAAAACTGACAAGCTATAAAAAAAGACTATAGGGATCACACTTATTACAGCTTTCCAGGATCATTCTGATGGGTACAATCATATTGGTGGGTTTTAGGAGGCAGGGGGTAGAAGAAAAAAACAGATTAAAACAATTTGGCTTTACTGTATTTTCTAGCAGGTTATCACCACAAAAAAGCCATGCCATTTGTACTGCAAGGCCCTGTCCTGGGATGCAAGCTGTGCAGTGCTTTGCTTCAAATAGCCACACATTTACAAAAGGACACAACACGTGCACATTCAAGACATGCAGATTAAAAAAAAAATCAGCCCTGCGTTATAACTGACGTCCAAAAACATAAGCACATTTGTTAAATGCATGTAATCCCTGGAAATGGCACTTTGCTAATACAACAGGTCTGCTGTAAGCATTTACATTTTTAGTTCCCAGTTGCATCTTACCAAAGTAACAACCGAGGTCTATTTTGTGACAGATGTTAGTACCCTACACATTTTTCAGAGCTGAGATTTCAGATTTGTGATACATGCTATCCAAGCAAGGCAAGTGATTTCCAAAAGCAGCAAAATATTAAATAGTCACACTCAAAAGAGGTTTCTATTCAGATGGTAATTCAGCCGCCCAGAGTGGCTGGGGAGACCCAGCCAGATGGGCAGGGTACAAATTATTATTATTATTATTATTAAGAAGAAGACCAGGTTGAACATTTCTGACTCAGGATGCATCTTGACTGGAGAGTCTGAAACAGCCACCAGTTAGAAGCACTTAGCTGTGCAGTGTTATTATGCCCATTTCCAGGGCAATGCAATCATAGAATGGATAATATGTATTTTTGTTCACTGATTCAAACTACTATTTCAAGTCCAAAGCAATTTACAATGCTTCTCACAGTTCTGTTATAAAACCTTAGAACACGGGA
Source organism: Lacerta agilis (assembly GCF_009819535.1). NCBI lineage: Eukaryota > Metazoa > Chordata > Lepidosauria > Squamata > Lacertidae > Lacerta > Lacerta agilis. The sequence goes on along the minus strand of NC_046319.1, from coordinate 25,803,516 downwards.
AGCATCCAATTAACGCTTTGCTCAGGATACAGGACTGTACTGCAATGGTCATTTGCTAGTGAACAGCTACAGCTAATTTGCAGGTGGCTGTTTCCATTCTAGTAAACACTTCAAATTGTCCCATAAACCAAAAGTAGGTTGGTTTTGAGACTTAAGTCAGATTCTGCATCCACTTTATTTGGCGTGGGTTTGGCTCCAAATATTAGAACATGTGATTTCTTAAGTATGCACAGTTGGAAGTGGAACCACTTAAATCAGCTATGCAATCATCTGGATAAGTGGAGCTACCCAGGGTCACAAACCAGACCCCTTCGCGTCCTGAAACACAATCAATATTGGGCCGGGGGGGGCAGCTGGCAGCTGATGCCCATCCTAGCTTAAAGACTCCATGACTTCAAGCAGTGCTAGAAACCTTTCAGCACTCTGCCTTGTTTAGCACTCTTGCAGCAAAGAAATAATAATCAGGAGCAAAAGGAGACTTGGGACATACCAGTTTGGAATCTCCGTTTTCACAAGAAGGTACAGCAGGACTGAGAGAAGGTCATCTGCACACATGGTCTCCATGTTAACTGAAGTAGGGAGGAAAAAGTGGAGTCACATTTCTATGCTAGTGATAGTGCCTAAATGCTACTAATTAGGGCTGCAGTGTTTATAAAGCTTTCGGCAGACTAAAAGTGCTGCCACCACAATTGATCAGCAGCAGTTTTTAAATCCACAAGCTTCAGGCACATCTTGAAGGCATGCCCTTTATGTGAGGGAATGAAATACAGCAGGCACTCCTAAACACAAGGAAGTTCAATTTAAAATCCTACACAGATACAACCAGTTCCTTGAAGTCTTTTACTCATTTTCAAGCCATCCTTCTGGGTAAAAGGAAGAAAGACCAGCCCAACAAGTGCCAGGGACAATGGTCTAAGTACTGTCTGAATTATATCTTCTATTCTAGCCCTTTCAAGCTGGGGAGTCTCAGAACAAGCCCTGCCATACACCCTGGAAAAGTATTTCAGGTGCCTCAGTTCAAGGGAAAGCACTAATTTCTTTTCCAAGTGATAAGAAAATTTGTTATTGTTTTTAATTTTTGTATACCACTCTTTATCTGCAGATCACAGGGTGGTTCACAACTTAATACAAAATGAGGACACAAAATACACGATAAAACAAGAACAAACCAATAAACACCTGAAAACAAGCACCTGAATGCTACATTTCAAGGTTCTGCTCACATGCACCCATTTAGAAGCTTATGAAGGTGGCTTTTAAAAGCACAGAGAGGCGATCTATTGAAGCCATTATTACATTGCCATGGTTACAGACCTCTTTGGCTTGGAGACTGCATTATGATTTGAACCACTTTGCGCAGACAGAGGAGCTTCTGTTGTGGGGAGGTGCACTTATTCAGCTGGCCCAGCTCTCGCTTCGCACGAGGAATGTTGAAGCTGTGTAGTGTGGTCAAAAGAAAGGAGTACTTAGCACATACACCAGACTTGAGCAGCAGCCACAGTGACTGTTGAAAAGTGGGCACCTATTTCAAACCATACCAACTTCTACCCCTACATTCAGCATAATTAAGGCTTGCCAAATGACCTGGGAGAAGAGAAGGTGGTCTGGCCTGTTCTGGTGACTTTTCATTCACAAAGCTGAGCAAATGAAGCTCTTTAGGACAGAGATAAGACACTGCTGCCTACTGCTACTACTTACTACTTATCAAACCTTTATTTGTTTATTTTATTTGTTTATTTATTTGATATTTATTTATCAAACCAGGAGAGAAAGGATCACATACAAGAACCTTAAAAATTATACACACACACACACACACACAAAGAAACAACAATTAAACTCGTAGGCTGATTATATGCGTATATATGTAAAATCTAGAATTTCCTCCTGTTAAAGTACTCCTTGAAGCACTGCTGCCAAAAACTCGGCTACCCCCGCAGTCACCCCTTGGTCAATGCCAGAGAGACAGAATCCAGCACTTCCACCATGCTGCGGTTTCAAACCACCCAAAAGGGGGGACAACACGCGTTCACGCAACGTACTGTGTAGTGGACAATAAAAGAATATGCTCTACAGTGTCCGGGACATTCAGGGAACATCTGCAGTATCTCTTGTTTCTGGGAATATTCTGGTATCTACCCCTGACAAATGCTGAGGGAAAGATATTCAGTCGGGCCAGCATAAATGTCCTACGTTGGGCTGGTATTATTAGTTTAGTAACATAGCTGACCCTGCTATCTAAGATATTTAAATCATAGAATATGGGAGAGCAAGTTTTATTTACAGCTGCCGCAATATTTTGTCTCTCAACATCCTTTAGTCTAATTTAGGACATTGTGAAAGATGTTGCTCACTTGAATTGTACAAGGGCTCCAGCTCGATGCCTATCGATCTGATTTTATTCTAGGAGTTGGTACCATCTAGATTTATAGGAGTCCTTGAGCAGGTCAGAGAGCAGGCTTGATGGTGGACAGCGGAAATGGCAGCGCAACCAGTATTTTATAACGGTAGTCCAGGCCAGTATTCCATTGTGTATATGCCTAATTCTGCACACATTGTTTCATATTTAATAACATTTGGTCCACGGATACGTCTCAAGAAACTGGAGTGAATCTTTTCTAAGTCACTATTATATGCTTGTAGCATAGTGGGTGGAGGCTCGTAACATTATACAGGAGACAGCAACGAAAACCATCCCAATGAAAAAGAAATGCAATAAAGCAAAGTGGCTGACCAATGAGGCCTTACAAATAGCGGGGGAGAGAAGACAAGCAAAATGGTCTGGGAGGTGCACTTATTCAGCTGGCCCAGCTCTCGCTTCGCACGAGGAATGTTGAAGCTGTGTAGTGTGGTCAAAAGAAAGGAGTACTTAGCACATACACCAGACTTGAGCAGCAGCCACAGTGACTGTTGAAAAGTGGGCACCTATTTCAAACCATACCAACTTCTACCCCTACATTCAGCATAATTAAGGCTTGCCAAATGACCTGGGAGAAGAGAAGGTGGTCTGGCCTGTTCTGGTGACTTTTCATTCACAAAGCTGAGCAAATGAAGCTCTTTAGGACAGAGATAAGACACTGCTGCCTACTGCTACTACTTACTACTTATCAAACCTTTATTTGTTTATTTTATTTGTTTATTTATTTGATATTTATTTATCAAACCAGGAGAGAAAGGATCACATACAAGAACCTTAAAAATTATACACACACACACACACACACAAAGAAACAACAATTAAACTCGTAGGCTGATTATATGCGTATATATGTAAAATCTAGAATTTCCTCCTGTTAAAGTACTCCTTGAAGCACTGCTGCCAAAAACTCGGCTACCCCCGCAGTCACCCCTTGGTCAATGCCAGAGAGACAGAATCCAGCACTTCCACCATGCTGCGGTTTCAAACCACCCAAAAGGGGGGACAACACGCGTTCACGCAACGTACTGTGTAGTGGACAATAAAAGAATATGCTCTACAGTGTCCGGGACATTCAGGGAACATCTGCAGTATCTCTTGTTTCTGGGAATATTCTGGTATCTACCCCTGACAAATGCTGAGGGAAAGATATTCAGTCGGGCCAGCATAAATGTCCTACGTTGGGCTGGTATTATTAGTTTAGTAACATAGCTGACCCTGCTATCTAAGATATTTAAATCATAGAATATGGGAGAGCAAGTTTTATTTACAGCTGCCGCAATATTTTGTCTCTCAACATCCTTTAGTCTAATTTAGGACATTGTGAAAGATGTTGCTCACTTGAATTGTACAAGGGCTCCAGCTCGATGCCTATCGATCTGATTTTATTCTAGGAGTTGGTACCATCTAGATTTATAGGAGTCCTTGAGCAGGTCAGAGAGCAGGCTTGATGGTGGACAGCGGAAATGGCAGCGCAACCAGTATTTTATAACGGTAGTCCAGGCCAGTATTCCATTGTGTATATGCCTAATTCTGCACACATTGTTTCATATTTAATAACATTTGGTCCACGGATACGTCTCAAGAAACTGGAGTGAATCTTTTCTAAGTCACTATTATATGCTTGTAGCATAGTGGGTGGAGGCTCGTAACATTATACAGGAGACAGCAACGAAAACCATCCCAATGAAAAAGAAATGCAATAAAGCAAAGTGGCTGACCAATGAGGCCTTACAAATAGCGGGGGAGAGAAGACAAGCAAAATGCGAAGGAGATCGTGAAAGATACAGGAAATTGAATGTAGATTTCCAAAGAATAGCAAGGAGAGAGAAGAGGGCCTTTCTAAACGAGCAATGCAAAGAAATAGAGGAAAATAACAGAATGGGAAAAACCAGAGATTTATTCAAGAAAATTGGAGATATGAAAGGAACATTTCGTACAAAGATTACCACAATTAAGGACAAAAGTGGAAAGGACCTAACAGAAGCAGAAGACATCAAGAAGAGGTGGCAAGAATACACAGAGGAATTATACCAGAAAGATATGGAGGTCTCATACACCCCAGGAAATGTGGTTGCTGACCTTGAGCCAGACATCCTGGAGAGTGAAGTCAAATGGGCCTTAGAAAGCCTTGCTAACAACAAGGCCAGTGGAAGTGATGATATTCCAGCTGAACTATTTAAAATTTTAAAAGAGGATGCTGTTAAGGTGCTGCACTCAATATGCCAGCAAGTTTGGAAAACTCAGCAGTGGCCAGAGGATTGGAGAAGATCAGTCTACATCCCAATCCCAAAGAAGGGCAGTGCCAAAGAATGCTCCAACTACCGCACAATTGCACTCATTTCACACGCTAGCAAGGTTATGCTTAAAATTCTACAAGGCAGGCTTAAGCAGTATGTGGACCGAGAACTCCCAGAAGTGCAAGCTGGATTTCGAAGGGGCAGAGGAACCAGAGACCAAATTGCAAACATGCGCTGGATTATGCAGAAAGCCAGAGAGTTCCAGAAAAACATCTACTTCTGCTTCATTGATTATGCAAAAGCATTTGACTGTGTCGACCACAGCAAACTATGGCAAGTTCTTAAAGAAATGGGAGTGCCGGATCACCTCATTTGCCTCCTGAGAAATCTCTATGTGGGACAAGAAGCTACAGTTAGAACTGGATATGGAACAACTGATTGGTTCAAAATTGGGAAAGGAGTACGACAAGGCTGTATATTGTCTCCCTGCTTATTTAACTTATATGCAGAATACATCATGCGAAAGGCTGGACTGGATGAATCCCCAACCGGAATTAAGATTGCCGGAAAAAATATCAACAACCTCAGATATGCTGATGATACTACCTTGATGGCAGAAAGTGAGGAAGAATTGAAGAACCTTTTAATGAGGGTGAAAGAAGAGAGCGCAAAATATGGTCTGAAGCTCAACATCAAAAAAACTAAGATCATGGCCACTGGTCCCATCACCTCCTGGCAAATAGAAGGGGAAGAAATGGAGGCAGTGAGAGATTTCACTTTCTTGGGTTCCATGATCACTGCAGATGGTGACAGCAGTCACGAAATCAGAAGACGCCTGCTTCTTGGGAGAAAAGCAATGACAAACCTAGACAGCATCTTAAAAAGCAAAGACATCACCTTGCCGACAAAGGTCCGTATAGTTAAAGCTATGGTTTTCCCAGTAGTAATGTATGGAAGTGAGAGCTGGACCATAAAGAAGGCTGATCGCCGTAGAATTGATGCTTTTGAATTATGGTGCTGGAGGAGACTCTTGAGAGTCCCGTGGACTGCAAGAAGATCAAACCTATCCATTCTCAAAGAAATCAGCCCTGAGTACTCACTAGAAGGACAGATCCTGAAGTTGAGGCTCCAGTACTTTGGCCACCTCATGAGAAGAGAAGAATCCCTAGAAAAGACCCTGATGTTGGGAAAGATGGAGGGCACAAGGAGAAGGGGACGACAGAGGATGAGATGGTTGGACAGTGTTCTTGAAGCTACTAACATGAGTTTGGCCAAACTGCGAGAGGCAGTGAAGGATAGGCGTGCCTGGCGTACTCTGGTCCATGGGGTCACGAAGAGTCGGACACGACTGAACGACTGAACAACAACAGCATAGTGGGATCCCATAGAATATCTGGGATAGCACTTTTGCTTGGAATATCTGGTTGGCCGCAGGGATAAATTGATTTCCTTTCTGATAATAAAAACGAGTAACAGCTGATGAGGTACACTTTGCCTGTTTTATAGCATTTGTACGATGGATAGACCACCCTAAATTGCTCTGGAATAGAATTCCCAGATATCTATACATCTTCACTTGTTGGATTTCTTGCTCTCTTATTTTCCATTTCTCTAATTTCCAGCCGTTAGAGAAGACCAGAATTTTTGTCTTCTCATAATTTATAGAGAGTTTGTTAATTTCACAGTAGAGGATCAGGAAAAGTGTAAGAAGTTTCAAACCCAAGCTCGTTAATGATAGCAAGACAGCGTTATCAGCGTATAATAAAAGAGGAACAGGTTTCTGATTAAGTTTGGGGGGGGGTGTGATTCTATTTTTTGAAGGTGATCTGGCTCAAGGCCTACTATAATCTCCAGATCCAGCTGCTCCTGAAGGCACAGATACAGGAAGTAAGCTGAGGAGTCAGCAACTCCAGCACAAACATATTGATAAAAAACTTGTGTTGCTTATCAACATACTGTATTAATAAGCTCCTGTGCACACATCTCAAGGGAGCAGTTCTACAAGCTCTCTTCCATATACTGTTGCAGCAGAAGCATTATCCCTTGGGAGCTGCCTAGAGTCCAGTGTTAGCATCAAGCCCTTCCAGTTACATGTGCTAACAGCAGAACTCATCTTCTCCCTTTTCTACTTCTCCATTCAGTAGCACCAAGGGCATATGGGCGACAACCCACTTACCTGCATATTTGTTTTTGGTAAAGCGCCAAAGAGTACACAGATTCATAGCATGCAAACAGCAAGATGCTCTGAGCAGCAGCCACATATCCCTTACCCAAGTTGTTGGTTCCCCCATCCATCCCCCCCCAAAAAAACTGGTGGAGCTTTTAAGATTGTCATCTCCAAGCAGCACACCTGAATTCAGGCTTAATACCCAGGTCCTTCTGTTGCAGATCTTGTAAGCTTCTTGTAATTTTGTTGAAAGCTGCATCCTGGTCGACAAATACAAATGAAGCCATTTTAGAAACACAACAAGCTGCTCTCTTGGCTGTATCTTGAGACATTTGAAGATCAGGTATGGGGGAACTTTGGCCCTCCAGACATTGCTGAACGACAGCACCCAGCATCCCTAGCCATTGGCTGGGTCTGATGGGAATTGTAGCAATAGGTGGAGGGCCGAAGATGCCATCCAGCAGATGAGTACATAGAGCATAGGAAGCTGCCTCAGTATATCAGGCTTGGTCCATCTAGCCCTATATTGTCTACTCTTGATTCTCCAGGTTTTCAGGCAGGTTCTACCTACTCCTTTCTAACTGGAGATGCTAGGGATTGAACTTGGCATCTCCTACATGCAAAACACGTGCTCTATTACTGAAGTATGGTTAAAGACAATCAGATAGTCCAAGTGTTTTTCATTTTAAATACATGTAAGCAATGTTTAGAAATGTCTACATGCACCTCGAGGCAAAAGCCTTTTAATCAAAATGTACCCTTTCCCTAAGTGCTATGATAAGCACCTTATATTCTGGCACTGGAAAAGTAGGCATTCGAATGGCCAAGGGAAAGCGACACCTACCTCACTCGCCTCGATAGTCCCCACATATTTAAAGATCAGGTCATAAAGAGCATGGTGGATGTACATCTGAAATACAAATAAATAAACTGAACCAGAGATGCCCATGTGTTTACGGAGTTCCCACTAACAAACAACCCACTACTTACATCCACAGCTTGCTTCATCAGATTCATCTGAGGCTCCTGCTTGGCAAGCATCCTCTAAGGACACGAGAGAAAGAAAAGGCAGTGTTAACAGGAAATGTCTGGGGAAGGGGTAGAAAATTATATTTAACACATACGCACACACAAACCATTTCATACTCACAAGGTGCGAGTCTCTCAATAACTGCTGAATACATTTGGTGTAGAGGGCATTTACAGAATCCTGGAGACCAAAAAGAAGGACATTATGGAGCACAAAAGGCTGGGCTCAGATGTCACATTAAATCCCAAGTGACTCAAGTTCACAAACTCCCACTCCCCCTGACCAGAATGGCTGCCAGGTGGAGCTCAGAAGTTTTCACTTAACGACAGCTTGTCATGTTGTCCGAACTCTGGTAAACTCATGGTTTGTTTCACACAAAGTAACTTGCAAACCATGGCACAAGCAGCTGTGGCTAAGCAGAAATGGAACCAAAGCTTATGGACTCATTGAGGCCAAAGTAGAGGAACAGGGAGCACCTGAAGCTTGCTGCAGCTCACTCTTTGTGAGCTATGGTTCAGTGTGCCATCCTAACAGGGCCACTGCGTCGACATGTCTAGGGAGAGGGCCCTTGCAGGGATGGGGGAGAAAGAACATTTTAGAAAGACATGAGGAGAGTCCAAGTTGCTTAACTGTGTGGAGTGCCAGTGCATTCTTTGAGGAAGTACAGGTTCCAGATTAATCTTCCAAAGGTTTAGTTCATGTGGGTGCAGAGTACATTTGCATCAAGTAGGTAGGTTACTGTGCTTTAATTATACTAGAGTTGCACTTGAGCCATTCTCATTATGAAGTAATCTAGCAGTGAGCAGTAACTAAGGCTGCAACTCCATTTTTTAAAAAGGTATCTGAAATGGGTTAATCAACATTTTAGTTAATCTACATTGATTTGCATATAGCTACAGATTTGCATAGATAAAAAACTTTTGAAGCAATATATACTTTTTTTTAAGACTATGCGTACATTGCACAGAGGAGGCATTCTTCCTGCGTAAGAAATGGGAAAATTTCTTGCAGTACGAATTTGCAACAGACTAAGGCAGGCTGAAAACAGAGATACTGACTATGTAGTGCCGCAGGATTTTCCTGTCATGATCCTTGAAAGTCCTGTGGAAAGATGCAATGGCTTTATCAAACTTTTCAGCATGTCTCCCCAAGAACTCTCTCACATCTTCAACGTTTTTCAGGGAGTAAGAGTTTGACGGCGTTGAGGATTGTTCTGAAATGGAGGGCAGTTGTCAGTGCACAGAAAGATCTGCAGTTCCTCCTACTATTAGCAGCAGTTCCTTATTTATTGATTTATTTATGATGCCAGATGCAAAAAGTCATGGCAAGAAACCAGGACTCCCATATTTATTGCTGACCTCTTAACTCTTTTCCTGGCTTCTGAAGAGTCAATTCTTCCAGGAAATGATAATCAAGATGAAGATCCTTCATGCAAACCTGCTAGGGTGATCTAGCTCTCATCCTTGTAGCCTTATGAAAGGCTTCTGACCTTGCCTTCTAGACCAAATAAGCTGTATGCTCATGGTATATGAAGGCCCTGAAAGAAGTGTTATTGCCCAAGGCTGGCCCTACCATTAGGCAGAGTAGGGTAGATACATCAGGCAGCAGAGGGTGGAGTGGCAGTGATAGCCACCTATTCTGTTCCCTCTTGGGTACCTGCCATGTACCTCCTAATATAGTCTGCTGCCCCCTCTAGTGCAGTGGAAGGCATCACATTGTCACCAGTGTTGAAAAAGGGTTCAATCCAATCCAATTATGTATATGGAATGGAGCAGCAGAAGGAAGAATGGGACTCTCCTGTCATCTGCCTCATGCAGCAAAATACCTAGAGTTGGCTGTCTAAGGGCTGGCTGAGAAGAGCACTACTACTCACCTTCACTCTCATTTTTTTCTAGTGCATGAGCGATACAAAGGATGCTGAAGCTCTCTTCTCTCTCATTGTAGAAAGTTTCCTCAAAGAGAACAGGCACTGAGCAACGAGGGCTGAAGCCAGCCCCAAGGATGATCAAGCTTCCTTGTATGAAGACTTCCTAAAGGGACAGGAGGAAGGGAAAGGCAAATGGGGAAAAAAATCAGTATCAACATGAGCAGTACGCAAGCAGAACAATTTAGGAATAGTGGCTAGTCATGCAGATTTTGAGAAAGATAAGAAGGCTTCTCCAAAGCAAGACAGGTGCAGTGCAAAAGTTAAAACACACTACTCCGCTTTTGAAATGGTATTACAGAATTGATTTTTAAATGTTTGATGGAAGGGCAAGATCGTCCATCAGTTTTAGAGTAAGAAGCCTTCTCTGTTTGAGCTCTTAAAGCATTACTGTTGTATTCCTTTAGAATTCATTTATTCCACTGAACTTCATGAGGCTGCAGAGTGGGTTGATGCCTCCACCACTCTCAATGCACTAGATCCCTGTCCTTAAAACAATTTGTACCTTTCCATTCACAGTTTGAAAGTTTTCTTCCACAGACTTCAGAACGTAGGAGTCAAACTGGCAAGCTGAGATGCTGCTGCTTGAAAGACTTCCTTTGCATGGAACTAGCACCTAAAGAAGTAGTAAACATGGAGTCAGGTGCATGCATGCACACACACACACACACACACAAAATGGATAAATCCTAAAAGTATTAACATTTTGCCAGACCACACTATTTTAAGATGCCTAGTTTTGAAATCAGGCAGTAATGCAGTACAGATCAAGAAGCTATTACTCACTGGGAGGTGCTCTTCAATCACCACAAATGAGGACAGACCCTGACATGGTGCAGTGGGCTGGGGGAAGGAATACTATACTGTGGGAGGCCATGAGAGCCACCACTTCGTATCTCAAACCCTTAATACTTTGACGCAATATTTTGTATCCCACCAAGTCCTACTCAGAGTAGACCTACTAAACTTGACAAACCTAAGTTAATCATGTTCATTAACTTCAGTGGGTCCACTCTGTGCAGGAGTAGCATTGGACACCACCCAGTATTTCCTCCAAGGGCAGCCAGACACAAGTTCAGAGAAGAATAGATTGCACCAAGTATCATTGTAAACCATCTAGAACTTTGTTGATTAAAAAATTTCAGATTCTCCATGTAGAGTCATCAAAAGATATTCTCATAACAGGAATAACTCTTGTGTCAACCACTTAAAAGCGCCTCACTGAGTGGTCTCTCTACAACTATGCACAGCTCCTCCACTTTTTCTTTTTAAACATATTTTAATTTATTTATTTTACAAAAAAACTTATCTTTAGAACAAGGAATTGGCATCAAGCAACACCCTCCTCCCATTCCTGAAGGTGCCTCCACTTTTCTAATGCTCCTGTCATATGTGCAATATGTGTGGTCAGATGCTGCAAAAAGCAAGGAAACTTAATAGTATACCACAGCAAAGGTGTAGTTTGCCCATTTCCCCACATCTGTTAAATAGGCCCTCTGAACCCGAAGTCCGAACTCATTCCCTGCCAAGCTGTAGGACCCATTTACTGAAGGCATCAAGTTAACTTACAATTCCGTGGAATTCTGCAACTTTCCTGCAGAGATCAGGACGTCGTTTCTGCATAGCTAGATAAAAAGGGTTCTTCAAGAGGTCTTCATCATACACAGCCATATGGACCCCCCAAGTATCCAATTTAGAGACTTTCTAGAAAGCAGAGAGTGAGAGAGAGAGATCTCCGTGGTCAAAATCCAATTGCTACCATTAGTAACCAGAAGAAAGACACTGTAGGGCTATGTCTTATATTTTGTGAACACTTGAAAATCCTGCCATGGCTTATTTTATAGGTACGTCTTATTTTATGACAAACATGGTACATACGTTTTATTTGCATGCCACCTTTCCACAGTTAAAACCATGCTCAAGGCAGTTTACAACATGAAAAAATACATACCACATTGGCCTGAATATAAGCCTCACTCCCCCCCCCCCATTCTGACTGTAAAAAGTCAAAATGCGGCTTATATTCGCAACCTTACGGTATGCAGCCAGGACCGTGGGGCAAACAGTGCCAGGCCTGCCTGCCTGCCCCATGCATAGTCCCCTGTACTCTCCCCCAAGGCCGGGAGTGAGCGAGGAAGGGGAAAGGCTGCCGGCAACGCAGAACAGCTCTCCACCCACCCCAGTATGCAGCCAGGAGCAGCGAGGAATGGAGCGACATATTCAGGTATTTTTCCTTTTTTTCTCCCCCCCCCCTCCATATATTCAAAACAAAACAATGATAATAAACAATAAAACATTAAAAAGTACACAACCAAATTGAACAATTGCCACATATATAATTATATACAAAGTAAGTATACAAAAAATTAAAATCAGTAACAGCAACAACTACTCCTAACAATACCCCAGCCCAATAGCTTGTTCAGCCCTCAGCTTTTGTAGCAGGCATCTGTCATGGCGCCACCCTCCTAGACCAGGTGGGAAAAGGCCTAGAAGGCAAGGAGCAGGTCTTCTAGGACTCACAACCAAGCCTTCAGTCTCAAGTCATGTTCAACCCTTCCCAACCAATTTTGCCTACTTCAGAATCCATCGTAGAATCTCAAGTTTCCCATTCCCTCCATTTAAAAAACAAAACACCGGTAGGGTCTATTCATGCTATTTTGCTTCCTTGGGTGAAAATTTAGTTTGCCAAATCCCACCACCACCACCCAAAAATGTTGTAAGTGAACAGGGATCACAGGTTTTTTCCCATAAGGGTCTCTAAGCAGCAGCACCTTTTCCCCATGCCATTCAGTTGTATGGCTCCTGTTTTAGAGGGAAGAGAAACCACCTACAACCGGGCTTTAAGATTTCTCAGCTGAGGCCCTCCTCTCTGCCCCAGGGGTGGGAAACTGGATCCAATTGGCGGGCCAGATCCAGCATTCCCCACTCTCCATGGACCACTTGGACAAGTAGGAGTGGCTGCCTACCTGTCAATCACCTGACATCAAGTGACCCAACTCTGAACACTAGGATCAGGAGTGCACTCCAAGCATGTCCCACAATGCTCCCTTTTGCAGTCCAAACTTTAATTCAAGCCTCTCTTCCTTTCCAGTTGTAATCTGGTCCTTTTTGAATTTGGCACCTTTTTCTTGTTGCTGCAAACTCAGAAAGTGCCCGCAACAGGAAAGGCACAACCAGAAGAGCACTATTACCCATCATTCACCAACAGGTCTCAGGCCAGGTTACAACCATTTAGAATTCAGAATGGTTAAAATAGATTACAGCTACATAATAGGGTGGACCTTAAAACACACATCTCAGATGCCAAAGGTGAGGGCAAAGAGGCACATACTTAAGAGGAAGCTCTTGATTCTTCCCTTACAATTTGGCCCTAAGGGTTGATGTGTCCTGTGCCTGACAGTATCTCATCAGGTGATGGACAGGTGGGCATGGCATGGTCCAAACCATGCTGTGGGTTAAATGGGGAGACAGGGCAGGCCTAACTAGGATTCCCCACTGCTACTCTACCCAGTGCATGAAGCTATGCTCTGGGACACAGCTGGTGCCGCTTGATAAGGCCTATTGATTGGGACAGACCCATTTCAAGAAAATTTGGAGTTCAGAATCTCTGTATAGTCTTGAATAGATCAAGCAAAGATACCCAGTTTGCAGCTGCCAAAAGAAACCTGAAAGATGCCACTAACTAGTCAATACAACATAACTTTATAAGCCAAGCAGTACCAACAGCTACAGTACAATCATTCCAAGGGCAAAAGCGATTGGTGCTTTTTAATCGTGAACGCTGCTGCTTAGTTATAAGTGTAGCATCTATAGCTCATGGCCAAATGCAGATGGGATCATAACACAAATAGACAGTGATATAAAGTAATTTTGATATTGACAGATGGTAGCTCTGATGGGCCAGAAGTAGTAGTTCCAAGTGATGGCAAGACAGCAGGCAATTCCCAGCATATGGGATTACACGCTGCAAGTGACAAGTCTAAACTGCTTAGTAGCAACAGAACAGATACAAGCCAAGCCACACTAACAGTTGCTCCCAGAACCAGCTGGCAGACTACATCTTCTCACCAACACTTCATTCTTCCTTACTTAACTTTATGCTGAGGGGAGTTGATGGACATACCCATGGTCAGCCTCCTGGTGACCCAGCAACCAATCAGAGCTGGTTAAAACAATTCAAAACTTAACAGTTAAAACTGTTAGATAGGGGTTGATGACCTGCAGAGACAGGGACCAGTTCTGATGGGGATTTGGGGTTATCTTGGCACGGCAAACTACTATGATTCCTGAATAATAAAAATCCTAGAAGGAGTTGTGAGAGTGTTCCCCCTGGGGTAGTAATACTAATAGCCATTCTAGATGGAAATAGTCTATGTTGAGAAAAGGTTTAAAGAAGAGTGCTGAATAATGTAGAATATGGAAAAATAGGGGAATATGTCAGGTGGAACCCTAGGCCCCCTATCTGCCCTGGATTCATACTTAGCAGATGCGTTGTGATACCTTTAGCATTGCATTACGTCTTTTCTCAGAGTGTCTCAGGAAAACAGAGGGTTATCCCCTTTTTACAGTCAACACCACTCTTCAAAGTAGGGTAGGCAGAGGGATTGCAATTAGCCCAAGTTCATACAGGAAAATCTGAACTACAGTAGAACCAAAACCATGCTTGACATTTAGAAGAAAACCACATGACACAGCCACCAGAAAAGCATGTGGAGGAATCATTTGATTAATGCTCCTGCATATAAAAAAAAAAGCTCCCTCCTTATACAGTATAGGGAAGTACTAGCCTAGCCCTCTCCTCCTAGAACATTAACATGGAAGATTATGTATCCCTGAGCCTATATTCTTATACCACAGGAAGGATTATCACTAGATTTCTTTTGAACATGTGTTACTGGATGTGGTCATGTGCTGATACCACACAATATAACCCTGCTTGGCAAACAAACATTTCACAGCATGTCTAGCAGGTCACATTTGTTGGATGGTTCTCGCAGAAATGCCACAAGCCCACCTCTAAACAGGTTTAGCAATGCAAGACAATCAAGCATGTTTTCAGGAAATATTTCAAGGTCACTTGTGTGGATGAGTCATCTTCTGACATTGTTAAGTTTATGGGGTGGCTAAAGCAGGGTCTGTTTTTGCATCTGTTAAGCAGAGCATTTTCACAATGACTAAGGCAGTTAAACTAAACTTCAATGGATCCATTATTTTACAGCTACAGCATCAAATGACTGGGGGGGGGGGGGAGGAAAGCAAAACCTCATTTAAAGCAAGCAAATGATCTCAAGCACATCCCACAACCATGTCAGACCCCAGGTTATCCTGCAAAGTTTGAGGCAAAAGCCTAGTAGTTCTGACTATTGAAAACATACCCACTTAATATTCTTGTATATCCCAACACATAACCAAGTTAATTTTAAAACTGTACTATTTGATAAGACCAGGGGTCCCCATGTGGCAATGGCCCAAAGGGCCATAATGAATGTGATAATGTGAATTCCTATAAATCCTCGAATATGCTTCTAATAGAGGAGTTATGGTAACCTGTTGCTTTAAGAAACTGATGATTTGGCATGAGACCTTCCCCACAGGGAAAGAAGAACAAGCAAACACGTCAATCACAAAGGTTCTATTCATAAGCTAGAACATAACTTGATACATGCCTACACGTAACACAGGTTCCCATACATTGCACACTAATGAAATTGCCAATACAGCACCCAAACTAAGGCCCGGGGGCCGGATGCGGCCCAATCGCCTTCTAAATGCGGCCCGTGGACGGCCCGGGAATCAGCATGTTTTTACATGAGTAGAATGTGTCCTTTTATTTAAAATGCATCTCTGGGTTATTTGTGGGGCATAGGAATTCGTTTATATTTTTTTTCAAAATATAGTCCGGCTCCCCACAAGGTCTGAGGGACAGTAGACCGGCCCCCTTGCTGAAAAAGTTTGCTGACCCCTGGATAAGACCATCCTCTTACATCGGAGATGGGAAGCCTCAGGCCCAGGAGCCATGGGACTCTCCCCAGGCCACACACCCTGGTTTTTAGGCCACACCCCTCACTAGCTCTGCTTTGCATTCCCCCTTGGGTGTTTTTGCTGGCTGAACTATGTCCCTGATTTCTGATAATGCTTCTAGCTTGTGTGAATGAAGGACAGAGGGGGGGGGTGTATGTGTAGATTTTAGCCTCTTGTACAAAGATAAAATTCCCATTTGTTGCTCTGCCCACATTTGCCTTTGGCCAAACCCACAAATGGCATGTGGCCCCCACAAGTGAATGCAACACTCAGCTGAAAAGTTCCCTGCCCAAGCTGTACATGGCTTTACAGCTTCTGGCCTACTACTCTTAATGGCCAGCTGATAGGAGCCAATTGCTATGAGATAGCCAATCATCCCTCCATTGTGTCTGAAGAGATAGCCAAAGATTCAAGGTGGTGACTCCACACATACCAGTTAATGGAAGGGGCTGAGCAATAGTTTGGGCATAAATGAGGCAGAGTAGTTAGAATTAGCTAAATGCTAGAAGTATATTTGGGGTCTGGCCTGTTCTCTGGGGATGTGATATGGCGTAATAGCTCTTCTACTTCATGGGGTGTCTGCTATTTCTCTGCATTCCTGTTCTACTTGTTTATTTGTAGATTGAGAAAGGAAATACAGTTAAGCGCTCCAATCCAGAGAAAGCTAAACCCAGAGCAAGCTACCCCATAACTGCATTGCTTGGGAAAGTGGAGAGTCCAACCACAAAGGCTGGGTATGCACTCCCATCTTCTCTGAATCCAATGCACGCCCACCGCTTATTTGGGAAGTCATGTACACAATGTTGGCTCCAATCTATATCGATCCTCTTGCATCCCGTGAAACTGAGAAAAAGAAGAGCTAGCTTTATTTTAAGATGCCAATGTGTCTACAGTCAGTATTTTGGCTTCAGACCAAGAAGTTTATCTCCAACGCTCACTCCCACCTTTTGAAAATCATTAAGTTCTAATTGTACTCACTTTTATTTGGCCCACTGGTGGTAACCTTATCTATGAAGTCAGATAGATCCCTTCAGGAAATCCTCTATTTTATTATTATATCATGATCATCATCATCATCATTTGACTAGCAGAAAGTGCCTGGTGCTGCCTGGGTATTTTTAGAAACCTTTTTTAAAAATGGATAATGCAATTTCCATTTGGTGTCCACCTGTGACACCAAAAATCAGGTGCTGCCAATCCAAACTCATGTTTTGGTCCACCATCTTGATTCAAAATGGTGCCTGGCATCTAAACATCAATGAAGACTGCTGTCCTCACCTTGGGAAGGAACCCTTGTGCCAAGTTTAGCAACGATATCTCAAGAGGCGTCTGAATTTATAGAGAAGAAACAGAAGGCGAGACAAACCACTTTCCAAAATATATAGCAGATTAATTGATTCATTTACCACTTCAGTGGTTTACAAATATAAGATCAGTTTAAAAAGGATGGCCACACATAATTAAAATATGCAATAAAACAATGTCATAAAACATCAAAACATTCATAATTAAAATGCAAAACAAACAAGGTCTTTAAAACAACCTATATATCTATATATACACAAACAATTAAGTATGGCTTCCTCCCCATTCCCCAAGCTAGTTAGGAAACTCACAGCATCAGGAAAGTGCCTGCTGCTCTCAGTGTAGTAAATGAGGACCACCTGTAGGGCTACTGAAGAGATCTGTAACACCACAGATCTATACAGCTACCAGTAATATCTGATGAAGTTCATGCTACTACTTAACTTGCAAAACAGGCATGCAATAATGCAATTTGATAATTGAGCCATGGAGTTCAGAGTGCAGAGCTTGTGGTCTTCCAAAACAGACTATTCAAAACAGACTATTTACAACAAGAAGCTGTAGTGTGGATGGAATGCTCTGGTCAGGGCTCCAGCCACACTGCCATCTTCCAGAATATTCCGCTCCCCCCCCCCTCTCTCTCTCACACACACACCCTGTTCAGCATTATGTGGTCAGTGAGGACACAATCTTCACTGGGCTGGGAGTTGGGGGTGCCCTTATCCCCCCCAAAAAATAAGTTGGCTTAAGACACTGGTGAAGTTGCTGCTTTGGCAAACTTCAAAAGCAGTGTTCGCGTAAGCTCTTTCCAAGAAAGTCAGTTGACAAGATTTGATGCAGATTTAAATACCCAGCCACATGACTTATCAACGTTCTACTTAGAAATGCTCCATGCATCAGTTTTGGTAACTCAAAACTGATGCTTCCTATGCTGTTTTGTTAACTGCACACAAGGAGTGCACTTGCTTCCAAGCAGCCACTGCTTTCTAACACACAAGCTTTTAGCATAATGCCTGTCCCTATCTTGGAAACAAAACTAGTGAATCTAAGCAAAACAGCAAGTGGAACTCAACCTCCATGTAAATAAAAACCCTCAACTGATATAAAGGTAGGGTACTAAACTCCCAACATTTAACTTTAAATAAGGGGGGTGCATGCTAGTAAATGAAAAATTGTGCTTCTGCTGGGATGTGAACTATACTATTCTTCACACACAAGTCGTCGTGTCCTCCACCCCACCCCCAGAATTTGTAAAAACTCTTAATAAAAATGCTTTATTACACTTGTTTCTTTGTATTATTATGCAAGGCATCTTGAAAATTACAAATAAGTTTCACTTCGAGAACATGGCCTACATATCCCTTAAGTCATCGTGTAGCCTATTACCACCCATGTTTACTCAGTAGCAGGTGCCTGCAGTGGGATTTATCCCTAAATGAGTGTGTCTAGAATTGCAGGCATGCAACCCAACATAAATGCATGCTTGTTCAGAGTCAGGCCCCCCACCAAGTTCAGTAGGGGGCTTACTCTGAGCAGATACTATGCATTGCCTCCTTTAAAATCCTATACTTATTGGAAGTAAGTGGACCTCACATCAAAGCAGACAAGAGTAGGATTCTAGTCTCTTGAACACTAGCCTATGGGATGGTAAAGCCAGTCACAATGCAATTCTATACATGCCTACACAGCAGGAAGCTCCACTGGACTTACTCCCAGGTAAATTGGTACAGTGTATAGGGTTACTGTCTTAATTGCTTCAGTCAGGCACAGTCTTTGCCTGTAAGGAGTATACTATGTCATGGTGGGTATTTTAGAATATGTGCTTTTAGCTACTTTACATAAAAGTTACCATCAATATCCTGTTTTTCAGCCAAAAAAAAAAAAGTTTACCCATGTATTTATTTATGTGAATTTAAAGCATTTATGAACTGCCTAATGTTTAAAAAATGTCCAAGAGATTCAAACATGTCCTTCTTCCACAGAGGAGTTACAGAGAAGCCCACACTGGAAAGACTGCAGACCACAACTTCATGAGTGGACAGAAAGTACCTGCATTGCAAGAACTCCTCTTTTCAAAACCTGGGCTGTGATCCTCTACATAATTACTTGGGGGTAAGCCCCATAGAGCTCAGTGGGATTTGCTTCCAAGTAAAACATGCAGGATTGCACTGCTGCTCATTCTCGAGAAAGTCTCCAATTATAATCACCATGGTTGACTCGGCTTAATATCTATTACCAGCAAGGGACATTATCTAGCCAGAAACTCATTTCAAAACACATCTTCAGCTGCCTATTTCTTCTCCAGTCAAGGATATTTCAGGCCACACACCAAACACTTTCCAGGGACTGCCTCAAGAGAAGCAATAAGCTCCTAACGCTTCTTCTCCTCTGAACTTTTCTGCATCACCCTACAACTTCACTCCCTTTGGAAAACAGCACTTACTGAAAGGACACGTCCGAGCACCCCAACGCCCGAAAGGCAGGAAGCGGAAAGGAAGCAGCTCACTACACACGCGACATTGGGCAGCAGGGCCCCCAAGCTCCCTTCCAGCCGCCTGCCTCCAAGAAACGCCCGCACTGGCCCAGGCTGAGGACCAAACCCCGCAGGAGAGGCCTGGAGGGAATCCGCTGCCCGGGACGCCTCTCGGCCGGCGCTCAAGCGCTTCAAGCTCTTGCCCCCCGGACTTCCTGGCTCACTTGCCTTGTGAGCCACCGAGTGTGAGCAGGGCTCCTTGGCGGCCGCCCTCGCTCGTCGCCTTCCTGCGCCCCCGGCCCCCCTGCAGCCGCCCAGAGCCTTACCTCTTCCTCGCCAAGCCAACCGAGGCGGGCACTTCCCAGCAGGCCAGCCAATCCGCCGGGCCGTTTCCACAGCCGCTTCGACCACGTCTGCTCAGTAAGCAGCCCGAGAAGGTGGAGCTTGGGGGTGGGGTGGGGTGGGGGGAAGGCTCACCGAAAAGCAGCAGCAGGAGCAGCCGGAAAAGCAGATGCAGCGTTCGACGGAGAGAAGAGGGAGAGCAGGAGCCCGGCGGTGGTGGTGGTGGCGGCGGCGGCGACTCTGAAAAGCTGGGCTGGGGGCCCCTGTGATTGGCTCCAGAAGCTCCAGCTGTGCGCTATTTAAGGCCAACAGCCCGGCGGCTGCTCGGGAGCCCGAGCGGGCTTAAAGGGAGCCGGAACGGAGCTCAGCCTCACGAGTAAGGCACAAGACAGCTAGCGCTCCTGACACCTGTCTTTCACCTCCTGCGGTGGCGTTTCCTAAGGATGCTGGAGAGCAACCAGTCCAGGGCGAGCCTCTTTCTCGCTCGCCCAAGATCCAGGCGTTGCGCTGACTTCAGCAGGCGGTGAACGGCGCGGACTGTGGGCGATCGGGGGGCTCTGCCATGTGCGTGGGGCCCGGAGACGGAGCTACCGGGGCTGCGCTTCGAAGGAGGGGCGGCGGGGGGAGGAGGAGCAGCAGCAGCAGCAGCGCGTAGAGTCGTGAGAAGCAGCGGCAACCCGGCTGCCCCGGCCGGCGCGCGCCATGGCGAAGGATGAGTGCAAGGCGCTGCTGGACGCGCTGAGCAAAGTGACGGCCTGCTACCGGCACATGGTGCTGACCATCGGCGGCACCTCGGACTCGCAGAACCTGCGCGAGGAGCTCAAGAAGACCCGGCAGAAAGCCCAGGAACTGGCGGTGGCCAACCGCAACAAGCTCACGGCCGCCTTGCGGGACAAGACGGTGAGCAAAGAGGACAGGGCGGAATTCGAGCGGCTTTGGGTCCTCTTCTCCACCTGCTTGGAGATCCTGGAGACCGACATGCGGCGCGCCCTGGAGCTGGGCCAGGAGTTCCCCCTCAACGTACCCAAAAAGCCGCTCATCCAGACGGGGATGAGCGGCGGCACCTCCGGAGTGGCCGCCCGGGCCATGAGCGTCCAGAACATGAAATACGAGGCGGACAACAACATCGACGTGGTGGATTTGAAAGACCTGGAGAATGAGATCAACCAAGTGGGGGAGATGATGTACGAGATGGAGATGAAAGTCAGCGTCCCGCAATGGACGGTGGAGGCCAAGCAGGACCCCGGGGCGGAGCTCAAGTCCACCATCAGCGTGGGCGCCTCCTCCATCGGCATGATCGAGGTGGAGGAGAGCAAGGCCTTTTGCGATATCAGCAAAGTGCTGGCCGGCATAATCTTCACGGCCGTTCTCCTCATCGCCATCATCCTGGCTGTGTGTGTGGCAAAGCTCTCCTAAAGTGGGGGATGTCAGGTCCAGGAGAAGAGTTTGGCTTTTCTTGATGAGGGAGAAAAAGGAGAGGCGTTTGTTCCCCCAGATTATGGGTGGCGGGAGCAGGCGAGTATGAGATGGGATCCCTGTGCTGGAATGAGGGGCAGGGGACGTGTTCTGTTCAAGTCCTAAACCTGAGGATTTGTGCGATATTCTAGCTTTAAAGAACAGTCCATCTAAGGTATGTGGGTATTACAACTCCCAGCCATAGTAGGGATTTGTTCGCTATTTATAGATGATTATTCTCAGTAAGCAGAAAAAAGTATTGTTTGTGAGTAGATTCTACTGCTGGTCCATGTTTACAAACTGCTTACAAATTGCACATGATTTGGAGATGGGAATTAATTCAGTGGCAAAATTGAGACACCTATAAATTTACATATAATTTCCTGCAAACATAAATGATGTTGTGGTCCTGAGCTGAGGATTTGTTTTCTCTCTCTAAAACAGGGATCCCCAAAAGGCGGCCTGGGGGCTGGATGCGGCCCAATCGCCTTCTAAATCTGGCTCACGGACAGTCCAGGAATCAGTGTGTTTTTACATGAGTAGAATGTGTCCTTTTATTTAAAATGCATCTCTGGGTTATTTGTGGGGCATAGGAATTCGTTCATTATTTTTTTCAAAATATAGTCCGGCCCCCAACAGGGTCTGAGGGACAGTGGACTGACCCCCTGCTGAAAAAGTTTGCTGACCCCTGCTCTGAAAGAAGTGTGCTTTTAGCCCTGGGTGCTAAGCCTAATAATTTTTTATATTTTTTGGGGGGGTGGGAGGGGGAGTTTAGAACCAAATGGTTTAAGAGACCTGAACTTCTTTTGTTGTATCGGATCTAACTGCACTTTGGCACAGCACACACTGTGAAAGGCAATCCAAATCTGCAGAAAAAAGATTAAGCACCATTTACAGAGACCTTAAGAAGCTCTGTGTTCAATTCACTGTTGCATAACATATTCTACCACTTACAGTTTGCTGTGGGGTAGAACCAGTTCAGCTTCTTTGTTCACTGTCAGTAAGTTTAAATGCTACACTGCCTGTTCGGACCAAATCTTCCAGAAAGGATGCTGCATTATACCGCCCCGCCCCCCGACCAAACAACAACAATATATACATGCTGCATTATATATAATGCATATATCACATACAGTAGGATTTACTCCCTAGTAGGTGTATTCATTGCCTTGAAATCATGTATGGATACACATACCTGAGCTGGGAGCAAGTCCCAGTGAATTCAGGATTTAATTCTGAGTAAATAAGATCGCACTGCACAACTCCTCTGGGGCTTTATGGTTTGTGCGTAGAAGCTGAACAGTGCTGTTTCTAAAACAGTGAAGCTAGAGTGCAGCAAGATCCCAAGTATGTTTACTCAGAAGTAAACTCTACTGAGTTAAAAAGGACTTGCTCTCTGGTAAGTGTGCTTAGAATTGAAGCTTTAAATGCAGGCTCTGGCTATAATCCTGAGCATACTTATAAAGATTCCATTTATTTCAGTGGGACTTTCATATAATGTGTTTCAGATTTGGGCTGCCAATGTGGCCTAAAAACAAGTCACTATCACTGATTTTTTTAATGCTGTAACAGGACGTTAAAACCCATGAATCTGCCTTGTGCCAAGTCAGACCATTAGTTCATCTAACACAGCATTATGCTTCTTTGCTCACTGGCAGTGGCTCTTTAGGGTTTCAGACAGGGGTCTTTCCCATGCTTATCTGGAGATTCCAGAGAACCCTTTCCTGTGCTTGATCTCCACTCTGATTCTGTGGTGCAAAGAAGAGGCATGATCTCACGTTGACAGTCTGAAGTTTACACATGTACATCTCCTATTACTGTTAATGAGATTTACATATGTACCTGCCAGAGCCAAGAAGATTAGAATCAATCTTATAATCCTGACATACCTAAGACCTGGCACAAATGTGACTTGGATTGCAGCGTTTGAGCACAGGGCTGTTGGAGCTAGACAGTGGAGCTAGATAAACATTATGTAAAAGAAGACATTGCTCCTCTTTTAAGCTGTCTGTGGAACAGTATCTTTAAAGGGGATGCATGAGGCATTCCTGTGCAGACAAGGCCCTATCTGAAATGGCTTTTAAAGTAAAGAGTTTCATTTCAGTCACAGTGGATTGTCAAGAACAGTATACTCAACATGCAGTTCCACTCATTCAAACTACAAAGGTGTTACTGAACATTTCTAACCTCTTTAGCAGCAATTAGCAGTTCCAGGCAACAAAGTTAAACAACTGATAGTGTGGTCCCATCCCTGTCTACTTAGCAGTGAGACTTACTTCTGAATAAACATGCTTAGGACTGTATTGCTCATGTACACAAAACATGCTTCTCTACTTGCCCCTTGAATTAACTGAGTTAATTGAAGCGGTGAGAAGATTTACAGGTCAAGCTTCAACCTCTTCAAACTTTTAAGTGCACAAGTCGGTGAAAACATTAATCTGAACCCTTGGGTCTAACAAAGCCATGAGTTACAATTGTCCAGTGTCAGATTTCCTAGCAATGGTGATATGTGTTTTGGATTGGCATTGTGATAGTGATATGTTTTGCATGATAGGCTGCCCTAAGTTCCTTTACATGAGTTCCTTAAGAGCTACTTCCACTTTAAGAGCTAGTTCCAATGGCTGAATAGAGAGACGGGGGGGGGGGGGAGCACATTTGAGCCCCAGACCTGAGGTTCTCCATCCCTGCTCTAGACAGGACTGATCTACATGGTCTGACACTATGGGCTAGCTTATTACATTTAAATCAAATGGCTAACTCAAGAGCATCCACCCACCCAGCAACTGCTACAGGGGTAACAAAAATATATTGTGTGATTAGTTAGAAGCAGGCAGTAGAATCTTATACCCTGACCCTAAGTCACTTGGGCTAAGGGCACTAGTCTGCTATTGACAAATCTGTTAAGTTTTATTAATAGAGCTATCCTGAATGTAATACTTGGAATTAGGTCCCATTAATTTCAAAGGAACTTCCATATGGCATGTTTAGGATTATTATGCTTGTCTCATGTCCTTGCAAACTGGATACGTTCAGCCCAGTTCTCTGTACATTTACATGGAAGGCCATGCTGGACTCAATGGATGTCGGCAAACCTAAAAACACTTAAAAGCTAGTCACCATTGGGATAAGTGGGACCTACATGCAATAGGATCAGGCTGCACAGCTGCAATGCTTTTTGTACTTACTTGGAAGTAAAGTCCCATTGAACATAGCTGGACTTTAACTTCTGAGCCAACATGCATAGGAGGCGGGGCTGCCAGTGGAAAATCTATAGGTTCTGCCTTCACATGCATATACTTAGGCATGTACCTAGCAAATCTATTAAAACTAATGATTTACTGACCATTCCTGAACTCTGTCTATGCGAGGCCTGTCATACCCACATTCGTTTCCTTAGAATTTTAAGTTTACTTATTTACTTGTAAGCCAAAACTTAAAATTCTCTGCATACATGTAGACCACATTTCAAGTCAAATATGCTCAAGATGGACGTCTGTCCTACAGGGATTTTATGGAAAATAATGTCCTGTAAGTATGCACAGAATGAGAACCTAATTCCGTGACTTGCTTCTCTTTAGGAACGAACCATTAATCTTCCTAAATGTAAGTTATTTGAGTAAACTGGCTTAGGCTACCCATTAATAGTCTTGTTAGTGAAATTTGTGCTGCATGTTTGCAGGCAGCACTGGACAGCAGGCCGTCAAACAAGTCTTGGTTCTGTAGAGGTTGCAACCAGGCAAGACTTCAAAGCATGTTAACACATAAATAGATCCTCCTGTGTTCAATAAGCAAGACAGCAGCCTTAATTACTCAAGGTATCAAAAGTGTTTTGATATTTGATTGTAAATATGTGTTTAGTCCAAAAATGGAATTGAGAAGTGGGATTTGGATTTTATGTATTTATTTGAGATGACAATGATGTCAAAATTGTGTACTCATATTGGTGCTAAAGTACCTGTCTCTGCATATGTAGATAGACTCAAACTGCTGCTATTGATCCCATGTTCTGACCACTGTTTCATTTCAAACATTGTTCATGAGAGGCAGTGATGGCTGTCTTCGCTGCTACAAGGGCTAGACCTTTTTCTTCAGTGTGATTCACAAACCTTGCACTTAAAGCTGGTCTGCAAATGGCATTACAGTATTAAACTTGGGAGGGGAGGCTGCATAGTTGGATTGCAGCTAGCAGTATTTTAATCAGAAACAGATTCTATATTCTTTGCACATTTAGAACTCCAGTGTTGCATTTGTTCTGGAACAAACAGGAAATCCAGATTCAATAACTTTTTTTAGTTCCAACTTGGGTGCAGTCATTTCTCTACTCATTTTTCTAAAAGTTGCAGGTTTATGAGATGTAAATCTATTATGCTGACATACAAGATTTGTTTTCCAAATGATCTAAGACACAGGATTGCCACTATCTAATTACCTAATGGGCCCACCATTAATCTCCCATGTATGCCCAGTGTAATCACATGCGCAATGTGACCTAGGCACAGCTGCCTGTCGCATGGTTTACTAAGCTGACCAGATGCAAAGGAGGTCAAGACTCTCATACCTTTAAATAGTGATATGGAAGAAGACATTTTGACAGGTTTAGCCTGCTAGGCAGAAATCAATGAAATAAAATATAACAGCTAAACTTTCTGACAGTAAGAGCTGTTCAACAGTGGAATGGACTCCCTTGGAAGATGGCAGGCTCTCCTTCCTTAGAGGTTATTAAGCAGACACTGGATGGTCATCTGTCATGGATGCTTTAGTTGAGATTCCTGCATTGCATGGGGTTGGACTAGATGAGCATTGGGGTACCTTCTACAGTGCAATTCTATTATTCTGTGTCCTCTGCACTGGTCTCCCTATGGGCAATGAGAGCAGAAGTTAGCAATCATTCCAACTTGTTTTGTGGGAATAAATTACTGTTGAATTATTAGAAGTTGCACTTCAGGCCATCCCAGTCAAAACTTGGTTTCACCAAATTCATGGACATTTGTCACTGCCAAAAATAAAAGCCCAGCACATCTCTAAACCCTCCAGAATTTTTTTTAAAGCCTAAGGGACCTATCTTGATTTATAAACTGCTTTAGAGGGCACCAGAGAGCTTGAAAACCATTTGTAACTTAAAAGATGAAGTGAGAAAAACCAGAAAGCTAAGTACAGTAGTAAGGACTTTTCATAATTTCCCTTTTTGTGGTAGAAATAATATACTGTATGTCCATTCACATGTTTAAACTTTTTTTTTTTTTTGCATGAGCGTGCCTAGCTGTCCTGGAAATATTACATATTGCAGCAATACAAATTAGTTTCCACATTAAGTACTTCACATTAAGCAACATAATTAAGCAAAGAATTGCTAAGTGTTATAACGCCAGTAAATTTACATTATGGTTCTTTATATCCAAGTTGCTATAAAACAGGAACAGGGAGCCTCTCGCCCAAGGGCCAAATGTGGCCCTCCAAGCCTCTGTCTGGCCCTTGTGACTTTCCCAACACCACACCCCTTGTCCTTCAACGGCCCTGCTTCACATCATCTTTCAGTTTTTGCTTGGCACAGAACAGGCAATTAAACAGCCTGTTTCTGAGCACTTAAAAAAGGATGTTATGATTACTAAGACCCAGCATGGCTTGCTCCAAAACAAGTCATGCCAGAAGAACCTCATTTCTTTTTTGGTGTTTCAGGGGAATGCTGTGGACATTGTGTATTTTTATTTCAGTAAGATTTTCCCCATGATATTGTGGAGAAGTTGGCAATGGTTCCTCGTCATCCTGAAAAAAGTGACAAGTTGATGCCACAGGGTTCTGTCCTGGGCTTGTTGTTGTTCACCATCTTTATAAACGACTTGGATGAAGGAATTGAGGGTATGCTCATTAAATCTGCAGATGACACCAAACTGGAATGGGTAGCTAATGCCACAGAAGACATAATTTGGATTAAAGATGACTTTAACAGATTAGAGAACTGGGCCCAAACAAACAAAATGAATTTCAATAGGGACAAATGTAAGGTTCTACACTTAGGCAAGAAGAACCAACTGCACAAATATAAGATGGGGGACGCCTGGCTTGCCAGTAGTATATGTGAAAAGGATCTAGGGGTCTCAGTAGACCACAAGCTTAACATGAGTCAACCATCTGATGCAGCAGTAAAAAAGAGCTAATGCTATTCTAGGCTACGTCAACAGAAGTTTAGTGTCTAAATTAAGGGAAGTAATAGCACTACTATTCTGCCTTGGTCAGACCACACCTGGAGTACTGTCTCCAGTTCTGGGTACCACCATTTAAGAAGGATAATGACAAGCTGGAACGAGTGCAGCAGAGAACGACCAAGATGATAAAGGGTCTGGAAACCAAGTCTTATGAGGAATGGTTGGGGGAGTTGGGTATGTTAGCATGAAAAAGAGGAGATATTAAGGCCATCTTCAAATATATGAAGGGCTGTCACATGGAAGAAGGAACAAGCTTGTTTTCTCTTCCAGACCATAGGACCAGAACCAATAGATTCATGTTACAAGAAAGAAGATTCCAATTAAACATTAGGAATAACTTTCTGATGGTAAAAGCTCTTTGACAGTGGAACAGACTCCCTCAGGTGGTGCACTCTCCTACATTGGAGGTTTCTTAGCACAAGTTTGGATGGCCATCAGTCATGGATACTTTAGTTGAGATTCCTTAATTGCAGGAGGCTGGACTAGATGACCCTCAGAGTCCCTTTCAACTCTATAATTCTACAATTTATATCTTAGTGCTTGAGCCACTGGATTGTGATGTACTGAATATATTTTACACACAATCACATTCGCTCAGGTTGCACATAACGGTCATCTGAACAATTTATTGGCACAAACGTACAAGCATTTAGACTCCTAGAGGAGAGACTGCTGCCACTTTGCTCTTGGTCTGGTCTTCTGCAGCTGTGAGCTAAGCCATGGTTTAACCTAGCAAGTCATCTGACCCTGGGCTCATAGTTTGTTCCCTCCAGGCAAATCACAAGCTGTAAGCCAAACAAAACAAGCCTTGGTTCAGACAACATGCTGCAGGACTGAAGAAGCAAAGCAGCCACAATCTCCATTTGGACCAAGCCATGGTTTGGCTTAAGTGTTATGTATAAACTGGATCACAAATTTAAAGCAGAAGCTTGGCTTTTGTGTACGTACACACACACACACTTCTAAAGGCCTGGTTATTTTCTTATGTTTACAGCCTTAGTAATTTTTAATAATGTATATATTCACTGGAAAAGGCAGAGGGAGTCTCTTTTTTTTGTAAAATAAGATTTTTTTAAAAAAATCAAACTTTGCTGTATATTTTAGAGTTTGACAAAGTAATGTATTATAACCATGATGATAGCCCAGTAACTATAAATACAGAGTGTGCAATATAAAAGGAAATAAGCACTTTTGATTTACAACATCCAGGTTTTACTTCAAAATATTTTGTCAGGTTCATATTACAGAATTGTTTTAGTATGAATATCGAAGTGTTAAAATATTATAATGAGCTGGCATCATTCCATCTGAGCAAAAGTGTTGCTTTTGTGCTCAGGATAAAGCCTGTTGCTATTATTTATTTTAAATAAAGCCTGTTCTGTCAACTTGCCAGCCTGTTTGTGACAGTCATTTTTTCAAAAAAAGACAGATGCCCAAGCATAAGCTTATCAATCAAACTGAGTTACCCATACTGAATTGCCTACACACTCCAAATAACCCATTTCATTATTATACTGTGAAACACCACCACTGCATTAAAGAGTTGTCGTAAACTTCCAGTTATTTTACTGAGTGGTATCTCACCTGCAAATAATTTATTGTCCACATATATGCGTGCAAGGCTGAAGCGCAAAACACTGTTTAAATTTTATCAAATCAGCTGCTTCCATCTCATGACAAGCACAAACTTTTTCATCTTTATATATAATATAATATAATGCAACGGAAATTTGCTTACAGATGACTTTGTGAATTCAGTTTTATAGCAGTGGCACCTAAGCTAATTCTCAGAAATATAACCACATTCACTTGGAAGTTCTATTTTTTTTAAGTGTCACTACCTTTAAAGTAAATAGACATAGAAGGTAGGGGTGTCAGCTTTTGAATTACTCCAGCACACTGACTCTTAGAACACTGGTACCCTACATTCACTGGTGCCCTACATTCACCCTAAGATTCACAGCAACGAAGAATTTTGGAGATCTATAGAGAGGACAGAAAGAGAAAAATTCAATTACAATTTATGGTGATGTGCTGAAGCCAAGGCGTCTGCATCTGGAAAAATCAAGCACTGAATGCTGATCTATGCTTGTTGAACTAAAGACCCTTAAAGGTTTCATCTGTTTTTTGCAGGTTAAAAATTACCAAACCAAAATCAGTTGAAAAGATCCGGTAATGAAAAAAAATATTAAATTACAATTCAAAACAACAGAACCCGGAAGGCCATGTGTCACAGGATTGTTTCTATATATAAACAAAATCCAAGAGGTATTAAAGCTCCTAGCCTTCCGGCTAAAAATTAAGAGTGCAGAATAATAATTTGAATATAAATAAATGTTTGTGAAGCTCCTCATCAACATATTTACCCTTCACAGATTTTCATTATGTAAAAAGTCATTCAGGAAGACCAGTGGATTATAGTCCTCTAAATGCTTTCTCTCAATACGATTATGTTAGTCTTTTAATGCAGGCTGAGGTCTGAGTGGAATAGTAGGGCTACACGTGAGCAGTCAGTTGCAGCCTACAGTACAACTGGGATTACTGAAGAATGACTGCTTTCTAAATCTTTTGTGAAATTGTGCATGTGCCAAGTATCTGAATAACATTACAGCAAGGAATAAGAAGTCAGTCTATATGAAAGTATATTGCACAGATGAGATGACAAAACTTCATCCACGGGGTACATTTTGCACAGCTAAGCACCGCATACAGACCAGGAATCTTAGTTTAAAACAAACAATGGTAACTTAAGCCAGCTATGGTTTGATGCTGGCTCATTTTGCAAGTAACCATTTTCTATTTTAATCTGGATGATAAGCCCAAACTTCAGTTAACTGAGTTTGTATACAATGCACAACTACGGCTAGTTCTAAAGTGAAGGAAGACTTCACTTTCATTTATGTACAGAGAAGGGAGAAGGCTGTGAGTCTGTGTCTGAACTGGGCCTTACATTATTTTACTGCAGATTTGAAAGCAAGGCAGTTCTTTATGTAGACATTAATCTTTTTCTTACAACAAGTAATTTTGACAGAAGGATAATGACAAATCAAATCAATCTGTATTTTCTTTATTTGGCAAAATCCATATATGCTGCACGTGAACTCTGGGAAGCCTATATTTTTTCATGAATATTTCAACGTTTAAAAGTAGCTATTAAATCAGAGCCCGTGTAATTTATTTATTTATTTCTTCTACAGTTGGCAAGGAAAATAACATTAATACAAAAACCTTAAGAATGCAATGTGAATTTAAGATTTTAAAATAAATTCTTGACAGAAATCAAATTCATAGAACAGTCCAGACACTAAAACAATGGCTACTTGTAATTAGGGTGCAGATTAGACTTTAGAACAAAGACTAGGTATATAATAGTTTCTAAATCTCCATTTCCAATGCACTTGGTTAAACAGAAGGAAATAAAAACAACTTCACTTAGCTTAGCTACTTCATAACAGTTAAATGTTCACTAGCACTTTTCTGGAAAAGAAGGGAAATTAAATTACAGGAAATACAGTAACAGGTAAGTCCATGAAGTCACTTACAGATGATCCCTTGTTTTGTATTAAGAATGGTTTTTATCCTTTAAGGACATTGAAAAAAACTTTACCTCAAAAATTAAAATATCTGCAAATATGTAAGTCATTTATAATATTAGGTTATATCTAATGCTAGTTATACCAAGAGTAGACCCGATTAATACATGACAAATTTCAATGGGTCTACTCTGCATAAAACCTAGCTGGGTATAGCCCATAGTCAGGCGGTTACCAGAAAAATAATTACATAACTTTGTAACCTTTAAGAATTGGTACCTGAATTTGCTTGTTTTTCCCTTGTCGTGTCTATTGGACTACAGGCCTATGGATAAGGACTGTCTTCTTTGTAATTTATGCACAGAACCTAGAACATTTCAGGCACTTCATGAATGAAAGAAAAATAGCAATAATAATATTGCAATAAAGAAATACCAAATAATTCTCTACATTGTGGGTTGTATCCAATGTGGTGCTAAGTTAAAGTCCCTTAGTACTGGAAGTACTGGTTCCACTGGCAACGTTTTGTATTGTTGCACAACAAAATGCAGAAGCAGGTTGCTCGTAACGAATTGTGCAATGAGTTTCCTCTAGTACAACTGTTGCAAACTGGATTCTTCTGCTGTATAACATTAACATTCCAAAAAAGTGAAAGGGCGGACAGAGAACATTGGATACAGCCCCATATCTATCATTTTTAAACAGGGCAATGTTATACTTGACTATTCATAGGTCAGCTCTACTGAGTTCACTGAACCTTACTAAAGAGTACTGCAGCCAGGAAATGATGAGAAATATTAAGAAAAAATTAATGATAAACAGTTTGTATAGCGTATAAGAGAACGAGTGAGCAGATGTCCAGTCTTGCGTGTGTGTCTGATTATAGTTATGCTGGTGTTTCGTCCCAGTTTCCTCCCTAAACATAATCAGCCAGCTGGCTGACCTATGCTACTCTGCCAAGCTAGCACCAAAATGAACTTGCAGCCAAGCAGTTTGGTAGGCGGCAAGAGCAGTTTACAGTTTTTCAGCATTCTTTTTTTATTTCTCAAGCATTTCTATACCACAATTCCCCCCAAAAAAATCACACAGTGATTTACAACAATAAGGTACAGTAATCTAAAAACACAAGAAACAGAAACATTGAAGTAATGATCCTAAGTTACACAATTAACCACATCATAAAAGTGTCTTAATCCATCAGCTTCCAAAAGTCTGAAAAAACGTGAGTTTCTACATGGCATGTAAAAGAACATAAGGTTGGAGAAACATACTCAGTCAAGAGGTCGTTCAACTGATGCAGAATCACCATTGAAAGGGCCCTTCCATGGGCCTCCACACAAACACACTTCATTTAATGCAGGGACCACCAAGTGAGCCTTTTCTGATGATCCTAATGCATAGGCAGGTTGGTATGAGAAAAGGCATTATCTCAGATATTTATGAACATGAATTAGTAAGCACTGAGAGGGGTTTCAGAGTTTACACTCTGTACAAACTGGCATGCTCCAACTCAACAGTAAAAAAGAAAAAAAGTTGGTCCATTAGCCCCCACTACTTACAAAACATAGCAAATGCATTCTCCATTTCTCTGAACTATTTCACATGGAAGGGGAGGGAAGTACTATAATAAAGTGTGGAGGTGCAATTTTGGTATTCTGCTTCCTTGAAAGACAAATTAAAGAACACCAATCATGGAGAAGCTACTGACTGCATCTCCTAGGAAGGCCACTACTTTCAGAATAATAGAGATTCTAGGGAAGTGGAAAGATAATCTTTTGGATTTTGACACATGGAGACTTGATTTCTCCTTGGCCATGGTGATCACTGTGCGGTCATGATCTCACTCTTTCCTCATCTAAGATCACTCCCCCCAGTTGCTCTTTGCTAGTTGCTACAGAGGATGTCACATCCACTGGCCGCAATCTCATTATTAGCCCCCTCTCCCAGACTGTTACAGTCCCATCCAAAGGCGCATTAGATATAACCTAATATTATAAATGACTTACATATTTGCAGATATTTTAATTTTTGAGGTAAAGTTTGGTATACCTTGCATAAGTTAGCCTGCTGCCATCAGGTGTGGTAGCAGAGGATGCTGTCCCATCATTAGTACTGAAGTAAGCTTCTGTACATGTAAAAACACGCTGATTCCCGGACCGTCCATGGGCCAGATTTAGAAGGCGATTGGGCCAGATCCAGTCCCTGGAACTTAGTTTGCCTACCCATAGATTGGATGGTAAAATTTCAAAGCTCTTACAGCAGCATCAAAATGTAGATATGATATTAATAATGTATAAATATGCAAACGTATGTTTAGAATAATGGGAAGTGTGTGCACTTCAGGAAGCAGGTTGAGCCTCAATCGCTACAGGCACACCACATGCTGCCTATACTTTTTGTATAAATTGTCTTTTGGACAGCTTGTCTGTAGATTCCCAGGATTCCCGAGAACAGTGGTTCCCAACTGGTGGGCCGTGGACCCCAGAGGTCTGCATAACCCACCCGGGGGTCCATGGTACCATTCACATTATAACAAAAACCACTGAGATATAAAAAATTTCAAAAGTAGGGGGTGCATGGCTTGGCTTTTGAAAAACAGTACTTAGCTAATTGGGAGTATATGGATGTATACCCATGTAACTCCAAACAAGTGTTAAACCAAACCAAGGCTCATAAGTAAACAACAACCCATGGCTTAAGATTTTGGTTTGTTGGCAGTAAACAAATCATAGTAAAACTGATCAACATGGTTCACAGTTTGAATAAACTATGGTTTAGCAACATGTGTGAACCAGGCTACTGAGTCACCCTCCCAGTGGACTATAGACAGCACTATGGAAAGGTCACTTGCCAAGCAAGGAAGCAGATAAGTCTGCACTTTCCAAGAGTCATTATATGTGTGCATGCAGTGCTCTGATTACGTGACACGTGCTGATGCCTCCTCTGCTGCATTGCAGTACTTGAGAAGAGAGTAAACACAAGTCAGGAGGAGCAGTGAACAAGCGGCAGAGAGCTACTGGAAGACAGTGTAGCATGTGCCATGTGGTATACCTTGCATAAGTTAGCCTGCTGCCATCAGGTGTGGTAGCAGAGGATGCTGTCCCATCATTAGTACTGAAGTAAGCTTCTGTACATGGGATGAGGGTGGAGCATCCTCTTGTCTTTTGCCTCAGGAACCAAGATATTGGGTCAGTTCTGCCAAGCTACCATTTACTCATCACTGTGGATTTGCAGACCTTACCTTGGTACCGGTAGTTGTACATTATAGACCCAAACACCTTATTTCATCTCTACTGTTTCACATTCTGAAAGAAATCTTTCTTTCTTTCTTCTTATTTATTTATTCTTAGAATAAAATGTTTAGATATTATATATCCCTCATGTGCGTATACATCTCAGAAAGAAAATGTAAGTGTGTTTTATTCTATCAACAAGACTCCATTTGGAGTAAGGTTTGTCAGAAGTGAGTCCCACAATGTTTTGTAAAACAATATACAATAAATCATTGGCTGCAGAAGGACCGAGTGGGATTTTTCAGACAACTGGAAACGAATCTGAGTTTCTACAGGGTGCGTTTCAGTTTAATGCTGGAGACCGCCCCTCCTACAAACACAATTTGGAAATAAGAATATTTGAGCTGCCTATTATTTTTAGCCCACCCTTCTACCAAGGATGTAAAGTCAGTCTTATGGCTGTAGTTTAGCTAACAAAAAGTGATTTGCTTAGGGCAGGGGTCACCAAACTTACCTGGCCTTGGGCCGGTTACTCCAGCACCGATCACGCAGCGGGCCGGAGGGCAGGGGAGCCCGCGCCCATATGCGCGCGCACTCGCTTTTTGCGGTGCGGCACAGCACCGGAAATAGCTTGTCCGCATGCGCAAGCATCATTTCCGGCGCACTTCTGGCACAGCGCAGCACTGGAAATAGCCTGTGCATGTGCGCATGGGCCTCCGTGACCCAGAAGTGTGCTGGAAATGACCCTTGCGCATGCGCAAAAGCTGTTTCCAACGCTACGCCATGCCAGAAGTACGCCTGAAATGACGCTTGCGCATACGCACAAGCTATTTCTGGTGCTGCGCCGACCCGGAGATGAGCAGCCGCATCGTGCCAGTAAGAGCGGGCGGCGGGGGTTGGATAATTGGCTTGTGCGGGCCGGATACGGCCCGCGAGCCTTTGTTTGAGGACTCCAGCTTAGGGTCACCTAATGAACTTCATGATTTACCAGATATTTGAACCAAGATATCCCAAGTCCTCTATAATTACCTCACTAGCTCTACTATATATATACGTGTATATATATACATATGTGTGTGTGTGTGTGTGTGTATATATATACAGTATATACAGTGGTACCTCTGGTAATGTACTTAATTCGTTCCGGAGGTCCGTTCTTAACCTGAAACTGTTCTTAACCTGAAGCACCACTTTAGCTAATAGGACCTCCCACTGCTGCTGTGCCGCCGCCAGAGCACTATTTCTGTTCTTATCCTGAAGCAAAGTTCTTAACCTGAAGCGTTATTTCTGGGTTAGCGGAGTGTGTAACCTGAAGCGTATGTAACCCAAGGTACCACTGTGTGTTTGTGTGTCTGTATATATACTTTTAAAGGAATTTACCTTTCCCCTAAAGTTCTCAAGACAGTTACATACACTCCACCACTGTATCCTTACACCCACCCTGTGAGATAGGTTATACTGATTGTGGGCAGATGAATACAGATTAGATCCCAAGTCCCTTCAGTTGAAATTCAGACTGCAATCTCAAACACACACAGAGCGTAAGCCACAGTTTACTTCTGACTCGGCTGCTTCCTTTTTGCTAATGCATTTCACAATGGTTAACTGACACCTGTATTTTAACTCTCTGTGGGTTTTATTATGCGGTTTTAAATTTTATTGCTGCAAGCAGCTTTGATATATTTGCAATAACGTAGTGATGTATAAATATTTTTATAAATAAATAATTAAAAATTGGGGGGCGGTGTCGGCTTATCTTTTACACTCATTTGTTTTCGTTGTCCCGGCCTGTCATTGTGAACCTTGTGTACATTTGCTTTCACTTATCTGGTATACTTACCATGCTCACACTATCTCTTTTTTCCGCTCTCTCCTTCCTTTGTTGTTCTTGGACTTCCACCTTCCTTAATGTGGCCGCATACCTGTTGAGCGAAATATTTGTTTATTTATTACATTTTTATATACCTCTCTTCATCCGAGGATCATGGGGGTTACTGCATAGAAACACAAAATGCGGGACATAATAATTATAATGAAAATACCACACACCAACACATTAAGAAGGCCGAAGATCGTTTAACAGTCGAGGGCTGTTAAAATAACAACACTAATAGTTTAAACAATACTAATAATCATTTCAAAAGCGAGACGCTGCTGCCGGGGGGCGCCGTTCCCTTTCCAAACGCCTGCCTGGGAGCCCTGAGAAGACACCGCGCCTCAAAAGGCGAGGCCGCAGGGTGGCGGCGGCAACAGGCCCGCCCTGAGGAGGCGGGAGAGGCGGGAATGTGAGGTCACCGGACTCACCCTTCCCGCCAGCCCCGGAGGCCGAGGCGCGCAACATGGGCTGGCGGTTGCGGCACTGGCGGGAGGCGGCGACGCTGCTGCTAGCGGCAGGTGGGCCGTGCGCGTCTCCCCCTCGGCCCACGGCGGCAGCGGGCGTCTTCGACTACGAGCTGCTCCTCCTGCGGCGGAGCCCGCGCAGCGCCTTCCTGCCCAGTGCTCACGTCTTCCCGGGCGGCGTGGCGGACGCGGCCGACTTTTCGTCCGACTGGCTGCAGCTGCTGCCAGGCGGGCCGCGCTGCGGGCTGGGCTCGGTGCGGGGTGAGTGCCCGAGGGCACCGCTCTTCGCCGCCGAGCGCCCGGAGCTGGGCTCGCCGCTGCCGGGAGACGTGGCCTTCCGCCTCTGCGCCATCCGCGAGGCCTTCGAAGAAGCCGGAGTCCTCTTGGTACTGCCCGGCCCGGTGGCTGATGCCGCCGCCGCCGCCGCTGCCAGCGCGGACCCGGCCCGCCTGCTGCCAGCCGAGCGCCTCCCGCCGTCCTCGGAACTGGCTGATTGGCGGCTGCGGGTGCAGCGGCAGCCCAGCAGCTTCTTGCAGCTGTGCCGGCATCTGAGCTGCGTGCCCAACATCTGGGCGCTGCGCGAGTGGAGCAACTGGCTGACCCCCGTGGGCCGTGCGGGGCGAGGCGGCCGCCGCTACGACACCGCCTTCTACCTCTGCTGCCTCGGGCAGGCTCCGCCGGTCGCCTCGCACGACGACAGGGAGGTGACGGCCTGCCAGGTGAGCAGGGCAGGGACGAAGCGGCGCCACCGCCGCCTGCGGGGCTGGCAGAGCCGAGGGTCCCGCCGCCGGGGGAGCGGGAGAAAAGGCGCGCTCCTCACACGCTCGCTTCAGACATGAGGCGATTTTTGTCATCGTTATTATTACTATTATTACTACTACTGCTACTGTACTACCAATGCTATTTTTCTAGAAAAAGAGGTGCTGGAACTCATCACGGACGCCTTCCCTTGTTCTCTTATAATGGCGAAGGCGCCCACCTGAGAGGTGCCAGAACTGAGTTCCTGTGGCTGGGGGGAAAGTCCTGACTAGTACTATAGTTGTTATTTATTATTATTAGCCTGGTGGGGGGCGGGGCAAGGTGCGCCATCTTCACATGCTCAATTCAGACATGAGAAGAATTATCATTTTTATTATTACTACTACTACTATTATTATTGTTATATTATTATTAGTATTAGCCCAGTGGGGAGAAAAGATGTGCTGTCCTCACATGCCTGCTTCTGACACCAGGCTGCTATTATTATTATTATTATTATTATTAATTAGCACGGGGTGGGGGGGAAGTATGGTGTCCATTTGCTTCCAACGAGGTGATTTTATTATTATTAGCACGGGGTGGGGGAAAGTATGCTGTCCGTTTGCTTCCAACATGAGGTGATTATTATTATTATTATTATTATTATTATTATTATTATTATTAGTGTGGGGGAGAAAGCATGCTGTCTTCAGGCTGGAGGCTTTGCATCTACACGAGGGAAACATTTACTTATTTATTAGATTTATGATGTCGCTCCGCCACAGATGTCAAGATGCTGAACAGGATTCCCTTTATCCCCACTGCCCATTTTATCCTCACAACAACCCTTTGAGGTCTGCTAGGCTAGGAGATGGTTACTAACCAGTGGCAACTAGCTAGGAGAGTGCCAGTAAATTGAAGGCTAGTTGCTGGAAGCCACAGGAGCGGAGAGTGCTCTTGTGCTCAGGTCCTGCTTTGGGGCTTCCCATTAGGGGCATCTCCCCAGCTGCTGTGAGAACTGGAGGCTGGACTCTGGATGGGCCCCCTTTGCCCAGCACGGCTCCTCTTACATTAGGCAGGTTGACTAAGGGATGCTTACTAGTCAGTGGCCACTAGCCATGAGGGTGGCAGTTTGCCTCTGGATATCAGGTGTCAGGAAGCAAAGGGCTGTTGTGGTCATGTCCTGCTTCTTGGGGCTTTTTCATTGGCATCTGGTTGGCCTCTTGGGGTCAGATAAGCCTCTGGCCTGATCCAGCCGAACTCTTCTTCTTGCGACTAGCCCAAGATCACTCAGCAAGCTTCATAGCAGGTGGGAAGCTTGAACCCAGATCTTCCCAATCCTGCTCTCTAAATAGCACCCTGCCGGCTCCCTGGCATCAGCATTCCCTTCTCTCAGCTCACATAAAATAGACATCTTCTTCCTTAGACTGCAAGTCACAGCATGCTTACCAGAATGCAAGGCCTGCGTAGCACAATGGGATTTATGCTCAGTCAAACAGCGATGAACA
Organism: Lacerta agilis; assembly: GCF_009819535.1. Taxonomy (NCBI): domain Eukaryota; kingdom Metazoa; phylum Chordata; class Lepidosauria; order Squamata; family Lacertidae; genus Lacerta; species Lacerta agilis. Next base: position 25,764,585 of record NC_046319.1, on the reverse strand, counting down.
TGTTCATAGTCTGAGCCCAGAGACTGGCAACAAGTTACAGAGAATGACCTTGGCCACACGTCGCTTGAGACTACACCCTTCTATGCCATGTCATGCCATGTTACGTTACGTTACATTATGTTATGCTATGTTAAGTTACGTTTCGTTATGTTATGTTATGTTAGGATATGTTATGTTACGTTGTGTCATGTTGTGTTATGTACTATCTGTAAGATCTGAATCTGTAATTAGGGAAGTTTAAATAAAGTTTATATGCTCAAAAAAAGAGAGAGAGAGAGAGACTACACCCTTCTGGTGTGTCCCGTGTAGGACTGGCAAGATGCCAGGTTCAAGTCCTTGCTCAGCCCTGAAGCTTACTAGGTGACCTTGGGCCAGTCCTTGCATGTTTGGGGCAAATAGCAGATAAAGAAGGAATACTTTTTAGCAAGAAACAATCAAGGAGCCTTGATCTGGATCAGGAGAAAATTTCAATTTTGGTCCTCCTGGCTTTAATTTTTTCATAATAGAAGCAACCGGTTTTAAGCATTTTTTAAAGAAGCACAAAAATATGTTTTGTTTGGCTTTTGGCCTGACCAACCTCATAAGATTGGTGTGAGGATAGTACTGTAATGGAGTGAGGAGACTGCCGCCTTGAGCTTTTGGGGAGAAAGATGAGATCAAGCTGGAGAATCCATAGTGCAGCCTTTTGTAAAAACTCTGCCCTTAAATATCTTCTGACCTCTCGTTTGCTTTCCCATAGACCTGAAGGCACAGACATCACATTTATTTGATCATTTAGAATTGTTGCAAAATTATATTTTAGTGCAGAAACGATTCAGGTGATTCAGAATATTCCTTTCAATGGAAATTCACAAACCATGGAGATCAGCTTATCCTTCATTCTTTTTCAGTGGTCAACGCCCTCGGAAGCTGTTGAACTCTTTAAGTCCCAAGACATCTCAATAGCACCACCTCAATTTTATGAATTCTGCAGACTCTGCAATTTCACATCACTTCATGATCTGCATAGGTTTGCCTCTGAACGAGCCTTAGAAGGATGTGAGCGTTGGATGCCTGTTCTGATGATTGCTTCAGATGGCCATATGCAGATTTTACCAGGTAGATGAAAATGGCATTTTTATTAGTTATTTTAACAATGATAAGTTTATTTTCATTCTTTGGGAAAAACAAGTACTTTCAAATTCCAGTGCATATTATTAGGATGGTGTTTTGAAGAATAATTGATTTATTTACAGTTTCCCAATAAGGGATGTCTATTCTGAATTGTCTGGTATTAGCCACTAGTGTATAATCTGTGGATCTTGTCTATTATTAGGCTTAATGCTTGCTTCTTGAATTATATTATAAATATTTCTGTGCAATTCTATGCATCTTTTCTAGGGTTTACTTCCAAATAAGTGAGCATAGGGTAGCAGCCTTACTGTGCAATCCTTTGCATGTCATTTAAGAAGTAACCCTGACTAAGTTCAGTAGGGCTTCTCAGTGAGTGAGTTTAGGATTCCAGCAGTAAATATTTATCTGCCACAGTTGTGAAACTAGTGTGGCTCCTTTCATTTAGTATCAACACTGTACTGACCTTGATCTCTGTGGGAGGTCTGCTACTGACATAGGCATTCATTTTCTTTTTATATTTTGCCTTGTTAATAGCCTTTTAAAAAGCAAGAAAACTCAGTTACGGGTTTGACAGGTTGAAATCCAGACTAATGCTACAACTGTTCATTACTCAGCAAAGCAGGCAAAAAAGAAAAAAAGGAGGCAATTCAACCTTGAACCCTGCTTCTTCCCACAGCTATAATAGTTGAGCTGCAGATTTTTAATACTTATATCTGGCCTTTCTTCCATGGTGGAACTCATGGCACTGTAGACAGAGTTCCCAGGCAGTCTTCTATCTAGGCCAGAGGTCGGCAACCTAAGACCCATGGGCCAGTTCCGGCGCATGAGCTTCCTGAAACCAGCCCACAGCCGATCCGTGGATCGGCATGGGGATTCTGTGCTTTTTTGCGGCACCATTTTTTTTCTCGCCGTGGGGACTGACTTCCGAGTCGGAAGAGCGCCGGAAATAGCTTGAGCGTACATGCTGTCACGCACGCTCCAGCCCACCAAGAGGTCTGGCGGGGAGTGGACCAGACCGGCCTCAAAAAACGTTGCCGACCCCTGATATAGGCACTAATCAGATCCAGAGATGCTTAGCTTCAGTAAAGTGGATGCCTCATGTGTATTTTACCTGTAGATCATGCCAACAAGATAAGCAGGTAAACAAAAAGACTGGATGGGGGGAGTATCAGGAGAAACCAGAACTGCCTCTTTGTTTTACTGGGGAATATAAATGTATATTATTCATCTCCAGTTTATAGCTGGCAAACCCTAAAACAAGTAACCTTGTCAATTTTATGGTTTTGGTTCAGCGGTGTTGTGACCATGCATGTAAACCTGTGTTCTGTGTTCTGCAGATACTCTTTTAGAGTTCCTTATTGCATATACTTCTTAGTCATGCAGAACTGTGCAACTGCTCTATTCTAACTGCAATTCAGGCAAACCAGGATTTTGGTTTATTTGAACTAACATAATTTCACATTTTGGGACATAATAGGAAAGTGTTTTCTTCAAAACCATGGCCAGAAGCACTAAATTTCTTTTCTTCATCCATAGAGAGGATAGAATAGCCCAAGGCTACTTATCCTAGTAATTGTAACTCTCAGTATAGTATTATATCTGAACTGAGCATATTTGTATGTGCAGGCTGGGCCTTAAAGCTCTTCTTTCCTTATAAATTCATTGTTCATAATATATTCCTTGGCACAGACAGAACAAGACCCACTTTATCAGTTCACTGGAATACTTGTTTACTTGCATTCTTGTATGTCAAGAGAACCTTTATGAAAAATACTGCCACAAAACCAGTTTTGAATCTTATCAAGCCATCCAACAGCAAAATAGCTAAAAATCTCTAGAAGTACCTAAAATGAAGTTCACTGAAATACTGAATATTACATAAAAATTAAGTTGTACATTACATTTTTTAGGTGATGAGCTATATCCAGAAGATCCCGATTTTACAGGAGAAAGAAAACCAATGTTGATGACAGATAAAAAGATTGAAGATCTAATGAAAGGCACCAGTAGACTTCACCGGATAGTGACACAAGACCATAAGAATGTGAATATCTATGTGAATATCCAACCCAAATATAAACACATCAATCCAATAACAATGGACTTTAAAAGGGGAAATAATTCAGATTGCAATAGTAAATTATAATATTTTAAAAATAGTTTACATATTTTTATACCTACCAACGCAATGGCAGTTCCTGAATAAGCTGCCCTGGGAGCTTCACATCTTGCTAAGCAACATGTATTTCAAACGTAGCTGGGATTAATACATTCTTGTGCCACTTTATCTACATACCTCAAGCCTTGTGTGAATGATTTAGGCTTTCGTTTGTGTACCACAGTAATTATTTCCCTGGCTAAAATTTTGTGCAAATGTGCCAATTCTGGGGTGGACATCTGTCTGCTAAGAACTTGACCTTAATCTACACATTTATGGATTTAAGGCACTGAAGAGGCAGTGGAGCAATAGTTACCCATGGCTACCAAAGGCCATTTGTCAGTATTGGGATAAACTGGTCCTTTATCAATATAATTCAGTATCTTGAACTATTCTGCTTTTCTCATTAAAATGTGGAGACACTACGGATGTTTACTCAGAAGTGAAGCTCCCTAATTAGCTGGGATTCAAAATGGCAGTTTAGGATTGCAGCTTTACATGAGCATAAGTTCTGTAAATTCAAACAATAATGATTATTTTTAAAATATTCAGAAGCTCTGCTTTTGGAAGGCACTTTTCTAGACACACAAATTTGCTAGTGCTGTCTAACAGCAATAGAATTAATTCCATTGTATGGTTGGGTTTTCAGTTTTTATATTTCAGAATGTCAACTGATGTGCATTTAAATTAGCATTTAAAATGCCAAATTGTAATTTATTCTTGGAATTTGTTTTTAAAATAAATATTTATTTTTAGCAACATTGCTTTGGCTGGTTTCATCATTGCTAAGATACACGGAGCCCTTACACATCTTGTTTTCTTTAAAATTAAGAAGAGGCCCTATTAATAGTTTGTGTGTATCAGGAGCTTTCTTATTTTAAAAAACATAAAGTTAAAAGTTGAAATTAAAGCCCTCCTATTACATTTCACGTGTGTCCAAACTGGAGCTTTTGAGCTGTGTCTGGCTCCTAACTAGTTTGAGGAATGAATAGAAAACTACTGAAAAAGTGCCCTCCGTGTGTGCTGGTTACAATGGTACTTGGGTTTCCTCCAACCCATCTTCCAGATGGAATTAAGAAACTGAGACTTGATGTAACGTAAGGGGAGGAAGTAACACAGAACAAGAGAAATGTCTCTCTCTTTAGTTTTACGTTTTGGGTGTTGGAATAGGTAAGCAAAAGATAACAAACTGCAACCAAAGCAGTTTTGCACAAATTGCCTTGCTTTGTCTCTGTTGTACAAAAGGTTTTAGAATGTGCACAGCAGATTTATTGAATCATCTATATTTAATGTTCCAAGGCATCACTGTATATATAGTTTTGTTTTGTTTTTTAGAGAAACTATTTGCCAATCACACAGAAATATTCATTAGGCTTAACTGAACCCTCTGACTATGCAGTATCTCTTAGAATGCTATTATAGTATATCAGGTTTGGTTTAACTATTTCACATCTGTTGTCAAGACTAGTTATCACAAATAATATCAGTCTGTGTCCAGCTGGCTTTTGCTCCCAGAATGTCTTCTAAAAAAAAACCAAGCTCTCAGATCTCTATACAGCTGACTGACGACATGCATGGGAGTTACATTTCAGAAATACTGTAGTACATAAAATCATATTTGTGTATAGTCAGATCCATGGGCGTAGCCAGGATTTTTGTTGGGGGGGCAGAACTTCAGATTTGTATTAATTTTGATTGATTTAGGGAGGCAGTTGCACCTCTGCTGCCCTTGGCTACACCCATGGTCAGATCAACTCCTTGGAACTTAAGGCTTGCCCCCCCAAGAAAGGCAGAAAGCTGCTGTGTGGGGGGACAGGGGTCTCTAAACAGCTCAACGCTGTTAGCAAACTACATCTCTCCCCAAAAATTTTTGTGGGGGAGTCACGTGATTTAGATGTGCACTAAGTGCACCTTAAATGTATTATTGAAGAGGATTACATTTATTTGGTGGCAGTGCAAGTTGTTCCCTCGCTTATACCTCTCTTAACAGGCTCCAAGTGGGGAGGCAGGAGGGAGGCAAAACCTTAAAGTATATTTTGTTTCTCCACCGTGCAGCCTGGAGGTTGTGCAGGCTGAGCAAAAGCGGACATGCCTGATTCATAGTTGTCAACTTTTCCCTTTTCTTGCGAGGAATCCTATTCGGAATAAGGGAATTTCCCTTAAAAAAAGGGAAAAGTTAACAGCTATGCATGATGGAGAATAACTCAAAGAAGGTGTTTTACACATGGCCACATTAGTACAGTACCATACATTTAAAGCACTTTTACCAGCGATTATTTCCTGCGAAGAATTCTGGGAAGCGTACCTGATAAGGATGCAGAGTATGTTAGCAGGGATGGTCGATTCCATCCCTCTAATAAATGAAGTTGTTTGTTACCAAACAACTTCATTATAAGAGGGATGGAATCCCTTTTAAATACTGTTAATGTGAGTGGATAGTGTGTGCATGTGGATGTCTGTATATAAATAAACATACACAAACATTCGTTTTCCCCTTGAATTATAGTATTAACAGGTTTTTTTAAAAAAAAAAAAAAACCCACCACCAATTGGACAAAAATGTGGTGTTCGTGTACACACAGACATACACACGCACCATTTCTCTGCTTGATCAGTTTGTTTTAAAAATGTTAATTGTTGAGATGGAAAGAAGATAAAAGGCCCTACCGGAGAAGAATGGCAGATTAAGTTGATGGATTATGCTGAATTGGCAAAAATGAATGGAAGAATCAGAAATCAGGAAGACCAAAAAAATTCATAAGGAATGAGGAAAATTTATAATTTATCTTAAAAATCATTGTAAACAGTTAAAACTTAGTACGACTGGAATAACACTTATAGTTTAATGGTGAATTTTGGACATAATGGAGATGTAAAAGATTTGGATTATCATAAAAGATTTAGGAGGAAATGATTAACAATAGAACCCACAAAGGGGAGGAGGGAAGTCCAGGAGATTCTTTAGAATCTTGTTATTATGTTGGATATGTGATTGTAAAACTTTGGCCTGAAAACCAAATAAACAATTTATATGTTGCTTGTTCACACAAAAAATGTGTTTTTGTTTTTTGCTTTTTAAAACCGCGACAAAAACAAAATTGGCCGACCGTCGCTCACAGGTACCCAGCCGCTGAGAAGCTGGGAGCGGCACTGCGCATGCGCGCGGCGCCGTTGGCAGTTAAACAGCCGCCTCAGTTCTGGAGCACGCGGAAAGGAAAACTGCGTGAGGAAGAGACGGAGGACGGAGAAGGGGCGGGGGGAAACGAGGTGAGTTGAGGAGCGGGGCCCGAGGTTTGCATTTGAGGGCGCGGTGAGGTGCGAGCGGTGATAAAGCAGCCGCGGAGTTGAGCGGACTCCTCTTCCTCAGAAGTGTGGGTAGCTTTCTCCCTCCGCCCCCGCGTCTGGTGGCGGTTAGGCATATTTTAATATACGGCTACAGGTAGCTAGGCCACGTGATCAGTTTACAAACATCGCAGGTAGCCACCTTCCTCCTCCTCCCCTTCCTTGACACCCTAATTTTGCCTGACTTCCCCCGCCTTTATTATTATTTAGCACAGCGATGGCCAAACTTGGCCCCCCAGCTGTTTTGGGACTACAACTCCCATCATCCCTAGCTAACAAGACCAGTGGTAGGGATGATGGGAATTGTAATGTACAGTAGTCCCAAAACAGCTGGAGGGCCAAGTTTGGCCATCACTGATTTAGCCTAACTGCCTGCCGCCGCTGCGCTTCATTATTATTTAGCCTGGCTTTTTACACCTGAGGGGTGCTTTTTCTTTTTTTGAAGGACCTGCCTTATTCCCCTGATTGCAAATTGTTACTAGTTGCTTCCTTCACAAATGTGACTGAAAGCAACTTGCAATAACAAACAAAAATGCCGTTATTTCTACCCCACCCCAAAAGAACTGTGGTGGTCTGAATGGGCATCCTGTACCCAGGCTGTTCTAATGTCAGTGAAATTTACATTCAGTGATTTATTTTGAGGACTGTCACCTAAAATAGCCATATGTTCTACGAGCAGTTTCCAGTCCTACTGCCCTTTTTATTGTTTATGATGGTTTGCTGTTAAAAAAAAGGTTTAATTTATCAACTAGTCTGCTTCATGTTATCCCTCTATAATAAACAATATTAGGAAGTGCTCATTGGGGTGTTAGCAGGCTTTTTTGATAGTTTTTCAAATATATGTGATTTCACAGATGTGTAATGTTACGTAACCCCTGCGTAAAAGGGGGTTGCCTCTATAGAGTGGGGGGCCCAGATGCATGTTTGGGCTGAAGGTGGGTCCCAAATTAGACACAGTTGAAGAATATTGCCTTAAGTCGTAAAGAAGCTGTCTTTTACCAGCTCAGACTGTTTGTCCATCAAACAAAATCTTCAGTACCTGTTCATTACATTTCCTTGTTGCATTCAGAACATCTAAGGACTGCTGGAAATCTCAAATACGCCTTTGCCCCATCCTAGTAACTACTTTACTATTGTCTAATTTTATTTTAAACATTGGGCACCTTGAGAACTTTGCTTAGTAAGTAGGCAGGCCATCAATATCATTAAAGCAGTAGTGTATATTTTTGCTACCTTTCTCTTTCTTCAGGGAAAGCAAGGCAGTGGACCGGGGTGATCTTCAACAGGTTTTATGCTTATAATAACTGTATAAAGTAGATTAAGCTGCCTGTATTCCTTGCTCCAGAGAAAGCTGGCAAAGAGAAGCCTATACTGCCCTTTCTGTTTGTTTGTTTGTTTGTTTGTTTGTCTGTCTGTCTGTCTGTCTGTCTGTTCGACTGATTACACACCTAGGCTCAACTTCTAGGGGAGTTGGAGCTATATTAGTTATTGGGCCACTGCATTTTTAAAAGGAAGAAAAGCACCTGGACTGTGGCCTGGTTTTCTCAGATTGAAAGTTACTTTTAAAGGAATGTCATAATGTAAAAGCAGTTTAAATGCTTATTCCTTTGTTGTGTTTTTCAGAGGTATAGATAAAGCGTGTGAATCTCTTTGATGTGATTGAAAAAGTCATTGAAGAAAGAAAATGTTTGAAGTGTTTATATTGAAGGTATTGTGGCTTTTTGACAAGTTTTAGCATAGGGATGTTCATTTCTGAGCATAAACCTTGCAGTGTTTTCATAGGACTCTAACTATGGCTTACTTATTCATTAGATTGAAAATCCATGGTGCTTTTGGGGCTACATAAAAGGAGGTGGAAGTATTGTAAAAAACGAAATGGAGTATAAAGAACTTCAATCTGAAATGAATCTGTTCTATAATAAATTCCACAGAAATGTGGATGATATCAAGCCATCTGTATTGGAAGAGGGCCAGGTAATTTTATGTACTTTATTTGCTTTATTGAATTTGAAATTGAAGAGGGGGAAAGGGAGGCTAGTGTTGGGATATTAGGTCTACTTTCAATGCTAGTCCTACTCAGAGGAGACCCATTGAAGGTCAAGAACATGACTTACTTTGGTTCATTAATTTCAGTAGTTCTATTATGAGTGAACCTTGTTGGATACAACCTTTTGTGAAAGGACTGGATGACTAACAGCAATGTAGGACTCAGCTAAAATGATCTTCCAGCCTCTGCTTATAATATTATATAGTACATTTTATATTTGGGTTTAGTTACTTTTGGGAGTTTTTCTAGATAAATTGTCATATTTCTGCCACCTTTTGGGCACTGTATGAAATATAAAGCATGAAATATATAGCACATTACTAGTACATGTAGTTTTCCCTATTGGTTTGCCTTATATTGCATCAATTGTCAGCTAATCTCATGTAGTGTTTGTGTCAAATGAGAATGGATGTTTCTTTTTCAGGTTTGTGCTGTTTATTGTCAGGAAATGAAATCCTGGTGCAGAGCTGTTGTTAAAGCAATCATATCATGTACAGATTATTTCCTTGCTGAGTGTTTCCTTGTGGATTACGCCAGGAGTGTCCCTGTGAAAACAGACCGGTATGTTTTAATTATACTAAGGGCAAAGGTTACACATAATGAGAATTCTGCAACCTGGGACTAGCAAGCCCTCTGGAACCTGGAAGGTATGATCAGAAGCTTAGCGTCATGTTCTATCACACATGCCCACTGAGTTTGTGTGATCCTTCTGATAGACCAAAGTGTATGGAGTTGTAAACTCCTACATTCAAATTTAATCTTAACCTATAACTTGCTGGCTGGTCCGGGGCAAGTTTATCTTAATCTTTATTCACATTCAGTTCACACAGCCCACAACTTACACACATTTAACTTGTACGCATTCAGCTTTAAGCACATGACAAAATAAAAAGGGACGGAGTTCCAGGAAAAATGACTTTGGCAATCCTACTTCCCATTGAACCCAATGGGTTTTGACTATATGCGATTTTGGCTTTAGGTGCAATCCCTGGAAGGTAGCCCCCGGCTTACTGTAACAGCATAACAGCAGACAGACTACATTGTCGGCCTATCAAGGATGACAAGCAATACTGTGTTATTTACAATTTGTGCTTTGTTTATAATAGGAGTGGCCATTGTAGTGCCCTTGTGACGTTTTGGAATACAAGTTGCATTATTCCTGACCATTGACCATGCTGGCTCTGGCTGGTAGAAATTGTAGTTCTGAACATCCAGAGGGCACCACATTAGCTACCCCTGGCTTATAAAGTATTAATTTATGTTAAAGGGTTTGTCTTTCTGAAATTTCTGTTTTCAGGATTTGTGTTGCCTTGGAATCATTTATGAGATTACCCTACAGAGCAATGAAATTTAGACTGTATGGTACAAAACCGGTCACACTGCGTGTCGACTACTTTAACAACAGTGCCGCGATAGTGTAAGTACATTTTGCAAGGTATTATGTAAAAGCGTTTTACATTATTTTGGGTTTCCGTAGGACAAGTATTAGGATTTGTAATTTGGGTGATATTCTATGTAGCTACAAGGAGAGCCTGTGAAATTTTCCCATTTTATATTTACTAGGGCACCATATTTCTTGGTATAAATGTCACTGAGGCAGACTTCATATATTTCCAGTTTGTTTCATTCTCTGAGAAACATTTTGAAGTGAAAGAGTACTTCATAAATGTATAATATGTCTTTATATGCTTATAATAGTGCCACAGTAAAGTAGTTGTGTGCTTTTTTGTAGCCCTGCTAACCGCTGGGATATAGCAGCTATCCACTACTTCCAAAATCTCCTGAATGGTAAGAAAACATAAGGAATAGCATATTTATACAATTCCAAATGTATGGGTTAATCTGTTAAAATGTTGAGTTTTAAAAAAAAATTCCATGAAGAGGCTGGGTTTGGAGACTATAGCTGAGTTGCAGAACAGCTATCTGCAGGTGGTTCCATGTTCAGTTTCTAATATCTCCGGGCAAGGCAAAGGGAAATGCCTATCTGAAACCCTGGAGAGCCACCAGTATACCAGTCACTGGAGACGGAGTTGGATGAGCCAACAGATTGACTCAGTACAGTGTAAGGCAGTTTTCAATGTCTTCCTTCGATAACTGTGTCTGAAGTAAAGAATATTACCGTAGTGTGCTTAATGTTTGGTACAAATCAGAATAACAGAAAAGCGGCATTATAGGTAATTCATAGAATTGTAGAGTTGGAAGGGACCCAAGGGTCATCTCATTCAACCCCCTGCAATGCAGGAATCTCAGCTAAAGCATCCGTGACAGATGGCCATCCAACCTGTATAAAAAACTTAATAAAAATGATACCTACCTGCTGAAACTTAACAGTTCACAAATTAATTGTTGAACAGGTTCAAAGCCCACTGGCCAGGCAGAATTGTCATAACCCCCCTGTCATTATTCTGATGTCACAACAGGGAAATCCTTTAATGCTGAATGGTAATAAACTTTTGTGGAATTCAACCACATTGTAATTACACAAACATCATAGGATTTTAAATTGTTATCTTGCCTGCAAATGTCTAGCAACTTGACTTACATATTTACAGAAATAAAATGTATCTATTTCTAGCTTCACTGGAGTAAAACTGATCAAATATTTTGAGATTCATTTCTAACAGGTTAACTGTCTGTTAAAGGCTTCCCAAAATGTTTGCTTATTGCATTGTTGTTGTTGTTTAGTCATTTAGTTGTGTCCGACTCTTCGTGACCCCATGGACCAGAGCACGCCAGGCACTCCTGTCTTCCACTGCCTCCTGCAGTTTGGTCAGACTCATGTTGGTAGCTTCGAGAACACTGTCCAACCATCTCATCCTCTGTCGTCTCCTTCTCCTTGTGCCTTCTATCTTTCCCAACATCAGGGTCTTTTCCAGGGAGTCTTCTCTTCTCATGAGGTGGCCAAAGTATTGGAGCCTCAGCTTCAGGATCTGTCCTTCCAGTGAGCACTCAGGGCTGATTTCCTTCAGAATGGATAGGTTTGATCTTCTTGCAGTCCATGGGACTCTCAAGAGGTTGTTGATATTTCTTCCAGCAATCTTAATTCCGGCTTGGGATTCATCCAGTCCAGCCTTTCGCATGATGAATTCTGCATATAAGTTAAATAAGCAGGGAGACAATATAAAGCCTTGTCGCACTCCTTTCCCAATTTTGAACCAATCAGTTATTCCATATCCAGTTCTAACTATAGCTTCTTGTCCCACATAGATTTCTCAGGAGACAGATGAGGTGATCAGGCACTCCCATTTATTTAAGAACTTGCCATAGTTTGCTGTGGTCGACACAGTCAAATGCTTTTGCGTAGTCAATGAAGCAGAAGTAGATGCTTTTCTGGAACTCTCTAGCTTTCTCCATAATCCAACGCATGTTTGCAATTTGGTCTCTTGTTCCTCTGCCCCTTCGAAATCCAGCTTGCACTTCTGGGAGTTCTCGGTCCACATACTGCTTAAGCCTGCCTTGTAGAATTTTAAGCATAACCTTGCTAGCGTGTGAAATGAGCGCAATTGTGTGGTAGTTGGAGCTTATTGCATTACCTTACTCCAATCAAGGGGCTGCTTATACCTTTTGATTCTTTGGCAAGAATGTAGAAAATCAGTTGTTGTAGCCTTCCCTCTGATATTTCATCCATTTGGCTTAATCAAGAAAGACCTACTGTGGGGAAATGTAGAAATTAGAAGACCTAATTAATGCTCCATTTGTTTCTATTTCTAGCAACCACCATGGTGGAGGCCAAGTTATGTGCTGTTGAAGAAGACAGTTTTGATGTTGATCTCTATGTCACAATAAAGGAAGAAAAGGTAAGCCAGTCACCTTTACAATTCTGTTCATGTATACTATTTTAAAACAGACATCCAGTTTGCCAGGGTGAGTGGCAGCATCTGTCCCTCTCTACTAATGGGGAATAACATTCTGCCACTCAGCTTCTCTTCTTATATGCACCTCTTTTGTATTTGTTTTAAAAAGTAGAACCTTTAAAATGATAGCAGGGGTTGTATAGGGTGATGACTTGCTTTTTTGATAGAAGAGGCTCCTACAGAAGCCTCCAAGGGTCCAAAGTGCATGGAAGCAAGCATGCTAGGACACAGGCAAAAACCCTACAAACATTGGCAGGTAGTCTAGAGGCAGACCTGCAGTAGGTGGGTCAGTTCTTGATCCAGTCTTTGGGTGAAAAAGGCTGCTCCCTTCTGGCTTAATAGAATTGCAAGGTTTGCCCTCATGCCACAACTGATGGGGAGATTGTTCGTGCACTAGGTGATAGTATCACCTAGCTACCAGGTGATAGTAGCTGCCTTATAAAACTATTTCAGGTAACTCCCAAATTATGTTAGTAATGTTTATCTCTGCCATTAGTAAAAATGTGTCCCCTTTATGCTAAACCTTCACATGCATGAAATCTGTTTTCTTCATAGATATGTGTGAATGACGATCTTGTTGCCAAAAAGTTTGCTGTCTATGAGGCACTGAACAGTACAACAATTAGTGCTGTGGAAGACCAGAAAAGAGAAACGCCATTAAGCCTTGAGCCTCTTTCAGAGGAGATCAATCCTGCACTTGTTCTGTGGCCAATGTTGTTGCAAGCCAAGGAAACGAAGGCTTTTGAAACATGTGAGTATGACAGATCTGCTTCTCAAATGAACAGACAGGTTGGAGGATAGTGGCAAGGTTGCTCAGCTGTTCCTCTCCTTGCTGCTTTTCCTCTACAGCTCCTACCCCACTTGTCTGCACTGCATACATATTGGCATAGTACGGATCCATGGCGTGGGGCTTTGCTGTTCACCTGGCTTCTCAGTACTGGAACTGCTGTCATTTACCAGAGTAGGGGCAGCACGGCATGGCAGTCAGCGCAGGTGTTGCAGCAGAGCCAGTCAGATGCTGCTATGTGCCGCCAACCTCAGCTTGCCCCTGTCCCTCAGTAACTGGCAATGACCCTGAAGTTGTAAGCAGCACCATCCTGCTGTGCTCAACAGACTGTTACTGGCAAAAGAACCTAAAAGAGAGGAAACCTAATCATACTCCTCAACCAATGAAAGCTTCAGTGTGATTAATGTTCACTTAAGGCTACCAGGTGACTGCTCAAAGGCGGCTGAATTTTTGAAAAAGTGTTTGTTGAGATCTCTTTGGTAACCACACAAACAGTTACTCCATCCTTCTACCTTTTGAAACTGTGTATGGAAACAAATGAAATTTGAAAAGCGCAGAACTTACATAAATTCCCAAATCTGGAAGATCTTCCATCTTAATAATTTGGATTGCTAGTACTCCAGGGTTTGGCATACTGCCCTTCTTGAAAAAATATCTCATAAACAAAAATAGCTAAAGGAACTGCTCAAATGATTTGTTTTTATTTGTTAATGTATGTCATAGTTTTATTTCTTATATGTGTCACGAGTGTATGGAAATGTCTGGCACATCTAAGACTTCAGAGAACCGTTTTCCTCAATAATGATGGAATGTTACAGGTGGAGAATACTATTTTTTTGGAGCTGCACTGTATCTTTGTACATTTGTCCTTCCAGGCTGTGACACTTTATGGTTTATATTTTTGATTATTTGGTTTCTTTCGTTATGTTTGCACTTTTTAACAAAACCAATAAAATACTAAGTAAAAGAAACTTACATAGAGGAGAAAACTCAAGCTTGATGTGATAATGTCTCAAATTCACATTATTACACTTTAAGCGAATAATGGAACATACTACATTTTATTTCTTTTAGGTGCTTCTGCTTCTGATGACGTTAAAAAAACAACTTGCAATAATTTGCAGGAAACTGATTTAGCCAGTGAAGAAACAGAGTCTGTGAGTGGTTGTAGCATTTTTCACAAGGGACTGAAATCGAAGATTTGTAAAAACCTTAAGATAATCTAAGACCCAGTATTATGATTGGGCAGAGAAAAGTGGCTTGCCTGAAAAGGGCAGCAAACATGAGTTATTTATTATTTAATTAAAATTAAATATGTTGTTTACTATTCAAGTAATACTTGGGAAAAGTTGGAATTAGCTCACTGCAGTGCTTAGAACATTGCTTGAAGAGTGTGTGTACAGATTCACCTATATGCGTTACTGCTGTCAGCCCCTCTTAGTGCTTGTGACATGACTGTTGGTAAGTGGTTCACCTTTCAATGTGCCCCACCACTTCCCAAATGCTTCCAGATTTGTTTTCTCTCTTGGGGAGGTGTCTGATTGTAATTAGGCTGGGGGCAGTCGGGGGCAAAGAGTTAAGGCCCTCATTCTTCTCATGTCATTGTCCTGAACTGTGGACAAACCATACTTACAAGCCATGGTTTGTTGTTGATTTATAAACCTTGGCTTTACATTAATCATGACTTAGTGCTTTGTGTGATCCCAGCCCTAGTCTTGCTACTCTGTTCTTAGTCACTTCATTCATAACAGGCGACCAACAAATCAGAGGCTTAGAAAAGTGGGTGGAGCTGAAGGAATACATTTTAAGTATTCTTGGTCATATGACCTGTCTGTCTGGGGGGGGGCTTAACCCATGGTTGCCTTGAGTCCTTCAAACACTAATCCAAGGAGGAGCATTCACACCAAGTATTCAGTGCTTTCTTCTTTGACAAATTGTGTGTGTATAGATAGGATGGTGAAGGTTAGTTGCAAATCAACTTCACAACTGAGCCAGCTGAACTACATGGCTTTGAGATATTGCTACTGATGCTGCAATAGAGGGATGGAAGAGTAGCTTGATACAATTGCTTGTAGATGTGTTTTGTATTGTGGGTGAGAAAGGCTGCATTTTACTATGTTCCAAAGCAGTGCAATGTGCCTTAGTCTCCATTCTAGTCCTGTAGTGAAGTAGCTCCAGCCAGAAGCACGGAGGTGCCCTGTTTCCTAGGTCATAACTAACATAACTCTGGGATGTTTTTGTCTGCTTACTTAGGCTGTAATGGTGCCAGTTCCTCCTTTAAAACAAGGCATAACTGTTTCCTTGCAGCCGGATATACAAACAGACAGGTTTGTTTTCACCTCTAAATCTTCTACAGTATTCCTATTCCCTTACATAGGCAAGGGGCTGAACCTATATGTAAAATAAAAATAAACTTGCTGATTGGCAGTTTTAGAGCACAATTAATCTGTTTAAATGTAGTTAGTTTGACTCATTTGTTCACTTTCCTGCACGGGAAGATGGCATGTCTTCTACTGGCATATTTGTGCAGATAGGATAATTATCTTATTCAAGTTTATCATGTTTTTGTATACTAAAGTCATTATTAAATTATTTATTCAGTTGTCATAAGTAATATATTACTGGTTGATAATTAGTTCACTTCCAGTATATCTTGCTTTTTTGTGCTTTTCATCATTCCCACTGTGGCTGGGATCCACACAGTCCTGTGTGTGAGCAGGAGGCATTTCAAGTTACACGTGGGTTAGGGACATTGTCAGTTGGCACAAAGGCTGTCATGTAAGGACCACACGCCGCCACCCCCGGTGTGCGCTGCCCCCATCCCACACACACAAAATCCCCAATAACATATATTCCACATACAGCCAGTATTTTTACAGGCATGAGTAAAGTTTTATCAAATGCTTGTGTGTTTCATTTTAGCACCTTATGTAAGGAAACTACTAAAACACAAGAACTGGAGAAAGATCTTTATGAGAAAAATATTGGTGTGAAGTAAGTTTTCTTTTATCTTCCTTTTGAAGTTATACAAATACTACATAAATGGAAATGCTACCTGAGTTTTTAAAAGTGTTTTATTATAGAATGGCATAAGCTCTCATAGGCAGCAACCTCCTTCATCAGATGCTGAGTTGAAACATGAATATTTTGTTACATTAATAGATCAGGCAAGAAGAAGCAAAGTGCATCTCCTACAATGTCTGCAATGTTTATAACTTTCACTCTTGTATATGGCTTATTACTTAGAGCCGGATTTAACTGGGTTGTCTCCTAACTAAATTCTATCACTGAAAGACAAGGACTGAAGTTAGTTTTACTAATTAATTTCAGTGAGTCTGATCTGAGTACAACTTGGTTGAATACAATTCCTCATATTTTTGCTGGTGGTAGTAGTCAGTCAAAATTTGTGCTTACTAGCAGCCCTGACCCTCCCATAGAGCTGATGTAACTAAGCACTGAGGCAATCAGCAGATAGAGTGTCTGCTGTGGGGATCTTTTATATAAGGTGCAAACTGCAGTAAATGTTTTGGGTGAAACTGACTTGGCATCTGATGGATGTTTTAAATTGCTAAACAGATATTTGTTCAAGATACTTAGTTTATCAATTCAAAGCAAGCATTATTATTTGATACTAGCCTAGTGGTCTGTTCCTTATGCTAAACATAGATTGGCGCGGCCCAGATGCAAATCCTTGCTCAGCCATGAAGCTTCCTGACTGATTGGCCAAGGTCATCACCTCTCAGCCAGCCATGATGCCTTTGCTCTGTGTCCTCAGTTGGAGGCAGTAATGCTTCCAAATACCAGTTGCTGGAAATAACAGGAGAGGAGAGTGCTCTTGTGCTCACGTTTGGTTCCTTGATTTCACACAGGCATTTGGTTGGCGACTGTGAGAACAGGATACTGGACTAAATGGGCCATTGTCCTAATCCAGCATGCTATGTTCAGCTCACAGGGTTGCTATGAGAATAAAAATAATAATAACTATATATGCCATCCTGAGCTCTTTGGGAGAAGGGTTGAATAAAAGTGTAATAAATAAAGGATTTTAAGTTGTCATGTGGTGACAAACTTTTTTTAAAAAGGGGGAACTTTTATATTTTCAGGCTTCTACAATTTTTAAATCCTTTGAAAGCTGTTGATGGACAAGATGAGACCAAGGTATTTCAATTAACTATTGCTTTTGGCAGATCATAAACACTTTTGGATTGTTAGTGCCATTTGAATATATAAATGAGTTTTTAGAATTTTGGTTTGTTTAGTTTTTTGAATCGATACATGGTGTACCTACCACTTCAGAAATTGCTACACACACACACACACACCTATTTCACAAATTTCTGGAGGATCTCAAACTGTCAACTAATAATGTGCTTTCTGGATTGGAACAGGAGGACTATTTGAAAATAGGAAGCAATTTGGGGTTATCTTAGAATTTGATAGTTGAAAGTTGAATATATTTCAGAGTCCTAATTGTAGCACTGGTATTCATGAAATGTTAGTGATCCCATAAAAGACATAAATTGTTTTGTGCTTTTTCCTAAAGAAACAAAAATATGGAAACATTTGCAGTGAGGTAGAACATTTTAATGCAAATCATCATGTATCCTGTCTGTTGCAGACTTGTGATTGTTACCTTTAATTTTAGAAGCTGCAAATTAATACCAGTGCATTCCGTCCTGCTGTCCTTAATAAAAAAATGGAACCGTGTTCATCTCTTGAAACAGCGCCACTGTTTCCAACTCTGAAAAAGGTAATATTCACTATATGATATATAAAAGCAGGGGTTGTGTATTTGATTAAATTTCTCTAATACGGAAAGCTCAAAATTATTTTTTGAAGTTGAGCATGCTCTAAAAATAGCACTTGTTTCTATTGCCATCTTCAGCATAATAGAATCCCAGTAATTCACCACAAGGCTGAATGTCAATTTTGGAAGATGGCCCGGAAGACCAAGGCAGCAATCCTACACACTTAATTGCAAGAAAGTCCCATTGAACATGATGGGACTTGCTTTTGAGTAGGGATTGTCCTGTAGGATTGTCCTGTGAGTTTCAAATTGCTGCTTTACCATGAAGCTATGGGCAAGCACCTTGCACTAAGCAGCCTGACGGGATGACCATGAGGATGAAATGGTTCAAAGTGACACATTGTAATAATATGTCCTAATCCCTTAGGTATGGCAACTTACTATCTCTGAACAACAAACATGAAGCTTTGCAAAGCAGAACAAGCTAGCTGTTGATACTCTGCCCGCCCCGCTTTAATACATCTTATGCTGGTGGAAGTAATGCATTTTAAATATGATGCAGCCCATACCCAGAAATTGCATTGTTTATGGCTTTTTACCCATTTGTTAGCAGTAGATCTGATGAGCAACTCAAAAAGGTTTAATTGGTAATTAAGGCTACAACTGTGTGCTTGTTTGCACTCAGGTGCCACTTGTTTCAGTGGAATTTGTTTCAGTTACAGGTAGGTAGCCATGTTGGTCTGCCATAGTCAAAACAAAATAAATAATTTAAAAAATCCTTCCAGTAGCACCTTAGAGACCAACTAAGTTTGTTCTTGGCATGAGCTTTCGTGTGTATCTGAAGAAGTGTGCATGCACACGAAAGCTCATACCAAGAACAAACTTCGTTGGTCTCTAAGGTGCTACTGGAAGGATTTTTGTTTGTTTGTTTGTTTTGGAATTTGTTTGTTAGCTTGGCAGGGAATTGTTTTCCGAGACTATAAATAGTTATAACTGTGTCTGCTGAAAACTTGGTCCTGATCATAGCTGGTGCTGCTCCAACCCCTGCTATCCCTTAATGCTATATTGATTTCTCATATACAGAATATTCAATAACCCAGACTGTTTGAACCACATGCTGTACAGAAATATGTAGGCTGTCATCCAGTGAATCAGTATACACCTGTAGTGGGTCCCCTGTGCATACACGGAGATTCTGTAGGAAGCAACTCACATTGCTCCCTTGTTAACAGGAAAGCTGTGGCTGTGTGCGTAGTATAGCTTGATTTGATCATCTCCTTAAGACTGACTCTTCTGTTTTAAGCAAATACATAAATACAGTTGATGCATCCCCCCCCCCCGTAGGAACTTCTAAGGAATCACTTCTCAGGACCTAATCATGTACAGTCTTATTCGTGGCCACCAATAGCTCGCGGATGTGATTCAGTTATTATCTCTCCTGAAAAAGATCCACTTCTGTATCTTCTGCCAATTATTACGTTTTTGCAGTCAAGAAGTTGCTATGTATCACTGCCAGCTCGGAGTGGTGTAAGTAGAATATTCAGTTTATGCCCAAATGCCTTTTTTGTTGAAACCAAGTCTTGGAGCAGGGTAGGCTTGGATTAAGCAGTCAGAATGTGTGGTGCTTTCTGTGATTGCTTTTTGGATGTGGGCTCTGCATTTAAATGTGCATTACTTCTGAATGGGACTATGTGAGGCAACAATCATCTTAGTCTCCAACCAAATGGTTAAGTCCATTGTAACCACGTCTTAAGGAGCCGCTTAGAAATGCAGGAAATATAGGGAAGGTGGGAATGCTATGGCCTCTGATTCGAATGGCTAAGCCTAACCAGTTGCCTGCCTAGACAATTCTATCTAGGGACCCTGAGCAGTAGATGTTTGAATGGGCTCAGCTCATCCAAAACTAGCTGCAAGCAATAGAACATGAGATTAACTTTTTAAAAGTTGTGATAACATATTCTTCCTAAGGGATGCCATAGAGTAAAGAGAAGGATCAAATTTTATCTGTATAAATGCCTCTAGTTTTGGGGGCATGGGGTTGACAGGGAGGGGGAACTAGAACCAAACAGGTCTTCTTCAGGCACGCATATTTGGCATTAACTAAATATGTACAGGGGGGCAATGAGAATGAGCATACTAGCTTTTTCCTGCCACTATTCTCATTTCCCTCCATAAACTGGAGAATGACTGACTGAAGTAGGGAGCTTCCATGAGAGCAGTGGCAAAAGGTTTGTCTGGAGCTGGTGTGCTGATCCTTTATAGCAGGCTTTCTCAAACTCGGCCCTCCCGCTGTTTTTGGCCTACAACTCCCATGATCCCTAGCTAGCAGGACCAGTGGTCAAGGCATTATAGCACCCCCTTGCATGTTTCAATTAATAACCAATGTGCACACTTCATGAGGGTTATGTACAGCAAGCCATTTGGAGGGTTGAATAAGCATGCAGCAAAGAGCAAGCCTGAATGAAAGAGAGGAGTTTTGTAGAAACAAGGCTGCTCAGAATCTATACCACTGTGTGAATTCCCCACTCCCTTCATGGATTTTAAAAATCTTGGCAAGCTTGCATTACTTTGAGCAGTGGGTTATCTTTTTAAAGAGATTTTCTGACTGATAAGCCTCTGATTCATGGAAGTGGTTCTGCTCTTAGTATGAATTGATGTCTTGTGTGTGTACATAGCCAGTTGCATTAATCCTGTGCCCAGGACGGAAGAAAGCAGAACTGGTGTTTGAGTCTCTGGAAACTTACAGCCATTGTTCCAGGCCTATTCACCCAATATTGCTCTTACTGGGAATGAATAAGGAAGAAATACAGAGCACAAGAATTCCAAGAGGATGTAAGCATACATGATCATTAATGCTGAAAATATGATTGAATAAATTTATCTGCAGCATAAGGGAATAACAAAATATAAAATGCAAATATGGTATAAAATCATACAGTAACATTAACTTATTAAAGTGGTCTATCACAAGGGTGACTAAATCATTCTTTTACAGTTTCAGTGCCACAAAGCGAAAATAAAAATATTGCTTTAAATTAGCAATTCACATGAACTATAAAATCCATATTAACACAACCAATTAACTGCAGTTTACCAGGACATCTGTACTTGGCATCCGACTTGTGTAATGTAAAAAAAGAGGGGAGGGGAGAACTGAATTCATCATAGCTAATTGCATTTCACATTCTTAATTTGTACCTTGCTATGCAGTTTTTTGTTCCAGTTGATAAAGCAAGTTTGAGGGTTATTACTTTCCAAATGTCTGTAGCCCTAGAAACAGGAAGCTGCTTTTTAATACATAATTGGTCCACCCAGCTTAGTATTGTCTACACTAGGGGTCAGCAAGGTTTACCTCGCCTGGGCCAGTTCACTGCAGCAGAGATCCCTCCATGAGCCAGATTGCGCACTCGTGATTTCCGGTGTCTGCGTCTGCACAGGCGCCATTTCCGGTGCCGCGGAAGTTAGTTGCCACACTGTGCCTTTTTAGCACAGCGTGCAGGGAACAGCACCGAACAGGCGGCTCAGTTTGGGGGCGGCTCGTAGGCGGTTAAACCTTAGGTTACCTACCCCTGGTCTACACCTACTAGCAGTGGCTCTCCAGAGTTTGATGGGAATCTTCTCAACCCACTTGGAGATGCCAGCTCTTGAACCTGGAACTTTTTGATAGCAAAACACCCACTTCGTCACTAAGCTACAGCACTTGGTGAGTGCGAATCACTTCTAGGTAACATAACAGGAAAGCTTTCATAAACAAGAGAACAAGTTCTTTTCCCCCTTTGGGTTGTCTGTGGGTCATGAATTAGCTAGCGTGGGTGTGACTGGGTTACAGGCTAGTAGTTTTTGATGGTACTTTATGCTTTTTTTGAGATTTCAACCAAATGTGACAACTTCCTTATAGGTGAGGTCCTTATAACAACCCCATATACCCTTCTGAGGTTGCTTGAATATCACAGCTTACTGTTCCTCAGGCTCTGCCATCTTGTGTTTGATGAAATTGATGTGTTGTTTGCTGAAGCCAACATGGAAGTAAGTGTGGGTTTTTGCACATAAGCTAAATGTGCTAAGATAATGTGAACTCAAAGAATATTATAAAAAAGATAAAATCATAGTTGCTCCTAGCGCAGATTGTGCTCCCCCCCCCAAAAAAAATAGTCAGCTATACAGTACTGCTTATGTCAAATATGCATTGCTAAGAAGTTCTTCCTGGTGCAGAACCAGGGGTTTCCTGTGAACCAAAGACCTAGTTCCACCCAAAGCAGTTAGTTGATTAGTAAGTTAACTGTCTTCCCATCAGCAATTCTGCCTGTAGTTTACCCATAGTATTACTTTTAGCAGATGGAAAAGATAATCATGTATGTTAATTCCTGTTTTATAGATGTTTAGTATTCTAGAATATTACAAAACATCCTTGAACGTTGAAGAGAAAGAATCTGCACCTCAGCAGATAGTAGCTATTGGAAGGCACTGGAGCAAAAACATAGAACGCTTAACCAAAGAGTTCATGAATGATCCGTATGTTGTGATCACATCCATGGAAGAAGCTGCCATATATGGCAAAGTGCAACAGGTAATATATTAGGAGCTTTATAGCTCTCTTATATATTTGCTTTTGGATTGAAGATTAGGCTCTGCACAGTTTCACTAACTCTTGTAGGCATAAATTACAAGCACTGTGGCTTTTAAAATACTAAGTGGAATTTGGAGGTTGAGATTGGCTATGTACAGAACAAATTCAGTTGGTCAGACCTGTTGGTTAAGAAGCTGGAAACTTTAAGGGTTATAATAAGAGTAACTCTCAGTTCTGAGAATAGCATCAAGAATGGTTCCTATGAAACCCGCTAGTTTAGCTATGATGTGCAAAAATAGGAGGATAAGAACACTTATTATTTGTGTATGGTTTCTTGAGCAGGTTACTTGAAAATAAGATTGAGAGGTGCTCATAAATTTTTCACAGAACAATTTCATGAATATTCTATCCCAGAAACGCTGATTAAACAAAAGGATAAATCAAACTATTGTGGAACCCCATCTTCATGTTAAATAGGGTTAATTCAGCATCTCCATATAGAAGGTTGTATCCCGTGCTAGTCCTACTCAGAGTAGACCTATTGACACTTATGGGCATGACTGATCTTGGTCCATCAATTTCAGTGGGCCTACTTTAGGTAATGTTGGATACAAGCCATGGGTATTTTTATTCCCTAACATAAAGTGGAAGCAGAAGTGAAATACTTGGCTTTTATAAAGAGTGATTTAATTTAACCTGACACATTTGAACTACATGTTACTCTAGGTGGTGCAGCTTTGCCTTGAGTGTGACCGAATCTCTACTTTACTTCAAACATTGGACTTTACTCCTACTAATATTCAGAAAACATTGATTTTCACCAGTTCCGTAGAAGAAACAGATATAATTTACAAGGTATTTCCCCCCTAAACGATACAGTCCAGATTGTTTAGAAAGAAAGATTGTTTAGAAAGAAAGATTCTCCTCTTTTCTATCCCGGTTAATGGATAAATACATAGCTGAATAGGCAATAAGAGGGTGTTGCAAAAGGAAATGGTTTCATTTCTTATTTGATCCTTCATTGGGAAGCCAGCTTTTCTAAGCTTTGCATAAGGCATATGAAGTGTTGTCATATGGGAATCTCAAACCAGGAAAAGCTAGTCACTTCCAGAAAAGGACTGGTCCCCCCCCCTCAGTGGTGAGATATACTGTACTCCAGATCTGATATCAGTAGCCTTAAGTGGTCAATTGGAGATTTTAGGCACTTGAGCCATTCCCCTGCTGACTTTGAACTTGCGTTACTCAAAAATGCCAATGCATTGCAGCAGAATTGTGGGGTGAAAACCCAGATCCCAAATACAGTATTGCTTTCTCAGCCAGGATGCAAAATCCCAGGTACTCCAGATGACACTGTTTTGCTACATCAGCAGATAAGGGTGTTTTGCATGCAAGTCTAGCACCAGGACTGATCAACGTTAAGGCACTGGCGGAGGTCCCACCCACATCGCTGCCACTCGCTGGCCCTGGTCCTCCACAAACAGGAGCCCAGATCAAACATGAGGGGCAGGCAAGAGGCGTTGGCATCACCAGAACTGTCTGCCTATGGGGCTGCCTCACATGCTACACCCCTCTGTCCAGGCAGGCCCCAGGTACCTGGCCCTACAAAATCGAAAGCAGCAAACAAACAGCTGGGATTCAAAGGGCAAAGATTGATAACAGCACCCAGAGCACCTTCACTCTCATGAATACAGCAAACAACTCTTGCAAAAAAAACCAACAACCTTTGCTTTTGAAGCTGTTACATTATTTTGTTTGCTAGAAATAAATATTGAACTTGAGGGGGCAATTCAACTAGCTTGAAAATTTGGCAGAATGGTGTGCCTGTGTCAGAGAGACAGAGACAAGGAAAATAAAATAGGCAGAATATGGTTGCCAATGGCTTCTGAAACCACTGTTTGGAGTTTCAGTCCTCTCCACTTTGGCACTGTTGACAAATTATCCTGATGAAATGAAAGCTTTGGCTAATTTGGATGGATTTTTGTGCTGAAGGACACTGCGCCTCATTGAGTTATCTATATAAATAAAAATGTAAATGGTTGTTTGTTCAATACCTCAAATCTCAGAAAGTCCTTGACCAATTGATTTGAAATTTTGACACAACGTTGCGTTCCAATCCAGGAGTGTCTTTATGTAAAAATATTACATAAATGTCACACCTGTGAAGGTAAAAACTTGATTTTTGGCAAAAACAGCGGCATCTACTGGACACAAAAGCAGCACACAGTAATTTCATTGGTCGTGTGCATGGGGGGCGGAGCCAGCAGTTTTGATGGAAGAGCCGTTTATGAGGGAGGAAGACCATGGAGCCTCTGTGCTGGGAGAGGAGGCAGGCGGGAATTCAACGGGAGAAGCTGTGGGGAGGCAGGCGAAAATGGGGAAGACGGAGAGGAGGCAGGCGAAAACGGAAAGGTGGAGAGGAGGCAGGCGGCAGTTCAACGGGAGAAGCTGTGGGGAGGCAGCTGAAAGCGGAGGCAGGCGGGCGTTCAACAGGAGAAGCTGTGGGGAGGCAGGCAAACTAGGGGGGAGACAGGAGCCAGGCAGAAGTTCAACGGGAGAAGCTGTGGGGAGGCAGGCGAAAACGGGGTCTCCTTTCACTACGCCGGAGGAAAGAAGGAGAGGAGGCAGGCGGGAGTTCAACGGGAGAAGCTGTGGGGAGGCAGGCGATATCTCCACAGAATTACAAACGTGTGTTTTCTCTTTTCTATCTTCCTTTTCCAATGTGTAGCCGGGTACTGCTAGTTCAAAATAAACCCCATATCTCATCATTCTTTAATTTGAGATAAAAGCAACTAAGATTAAAAAATCTATAGTGATAGAAGTTTTCTTGCACTCAAGCTCTGCTTTGTCAGAGACATGAAATCTTAGTTTGCAGGAATAATAATTTAAAAATATTAGGTAGGAGTTTGACAATGAGATTCAAAAAATGCAGTTGCTGATAATGAGAGTTCACATGTCTGTTCAGTTGGTACCCTTTTTGCAGCAGCCATCAGGTAATAGTGGGGCTAAGAGGTAGGAGTTCAGGAGAGGAGAGGAGAGTAAAGGAAAGAAAGGGGAAGGAAAGGAAAGGAAAGGAATCCTGCTATGACTGATAAGGCCCTGCCTTGTTTGTGGAGTGTTCCCACAACAACCAAAGTCACTGTGTTGTTTCCCATGCTTCAGGGGATGAATGTTTTTTCAGGCTGCAAAGCAGTAAGGCAGGCACTGCTGGGTTGAAACAGCATAAATTGGCAACACAAGCAGTGCAGCACAGTTTACAGAGGCAGCATTTTCACTGCTCCTGATAGGTACAAGATCTTACCAAGGAATTGATATGCATTCCAAATGAATTTATCTGTGTCTCCTTATTTCACAAAAGGCCATGTATTTGTTTGATATATAAATGATTATAATTATCCAGGGGCACTTTAGCCTTCATTTAAGGGCTAAATGAATACTGACCCTTTAGACAGTGATGGCCAAACTTGGCCCTCCAGCTGTTTTGGGACTACAACTCCCACCACCCCTAGCTAACAGGACCAGTGGTCAGGGATGATGAGAATTGTAGTCCCAAAACAGCTGGAGGGCCAAGTTTGGCCATCACTGCTTTAGATCGTAGAAAATAAATGATGACTCATGACCAGACTTTTAATTCTGAATGCAGCAGTGTTCAATTCAGTTTGGGGTTTTTTTAAAAAAATCAGAGCATTGTTCAGTAATTATACATTTCGTTTGTAATCCACATTGTTTGAAACCATTCTCTTTTTTAATTAGGCAGTGGAGAGCACTTCAATATTTTGTTTGAAAATGCACCCAGACATTGGATTTCATTTTGATTATGTTTTAGAGCAATGGAACAAAAAATTTAGCTCTGGCACACATGTTGTACTAGGTAAATATATTGTTTTTTTCTCACATATACTTATTCTAAAATCTTTGTCAAAACTATAGTGACTCTCAATCTCTTTCAATTTAATTAGATGTATTATTATTAAACTGTTCAGATCATTATTGTCTCCCAAAATGATTCACATTAAAAAAAAATTAAGGGGGGGGGGTTTGCCATCAGGTTTATAAACTACTACAGTTCTGAGCACCCCACTTTAAGAAGCATATTGACAAATGAACATGTGCAGAGGAGGGCAGCCAAGATGACCGAGGGTCTGGAAACCAATTCTTATGAGGGAGTTGGGAAGGTTTAGCCTGGAGAAGGATATAATGGCCATCTTCAAATATCTGAAGGGTTGTCACATGGAAGATGGAGCAAGCTTTCTGCTGCTCCAGAAAGTAGGACCTAAACCAATAGATTCAAATGACGAGAAAGGAGTTTCTGACTATACATTAGGAAGAACTTTCTGTGTGTAAGAGCTGTTCGACAGTGGAATGGACTCCCTCGAAATGTGACTAGATGGCCCTTTGGGTGCCTTCCAACTCCATGATTCTATGACTTTTGAAAGTGGTTGCCTCTCCTGCCCTGGAGGTTTTTAAACACAGGTAAAATAACCACCCATCAGGTATTCTTTAGCTGTGATTCCTGTGTTTCAGGGGGTTGGATTCGCTCACCCGTGGGGTTCCTGCCAACCCTACAATTCCATGAGTCTATAAAAAAAGACAAGACACACTGGGAAAGGGAGTGAAAGGAGAGTAGGTAGAGGAGGGAATTCATTCTTCAAGGTTAGAACAAAGTGCTGAGCTACAAGCATTTATATCCAATTTGGACCAGGCTGGTTTCCCTTTGCCTGGTCGTCTTGCTTAAATCTCTGTTTATGTCTTTTGTTCCTTTGACTGATAGCTGAAGCCAGAGCATCCTTTTCCCTTGCTTCTGCAGCCCCAGGATAACAGGCAGTTGACATCCAGTATGTTTTGGCAGGAAGGGAGGAAGAATGCCAGGTACAGTGTACCTCAGGTTACAAACGCTTCGGGTTACAAACTCTGCTAACCCGGAAGTAGTTGCTCCAGGTTGCGAACTTTGCGCCAGGATGAGAACGGAAATCGCGGCGGCGGCAGGAGGTCCCATTAGCGAAAGCACGCCTCAGGTTAAGAATGGTTTTGGGTTAAGAACGGACCTCCGGAACGAATTAAGTTCATAACCTGAGGTACCACTGTATCTTGCAAAGGTTTGCTCAGTTTCAGACTTGAGGCGACATGGTATCAAGCAGATTATAGCAATTTATGTAACATAAAACATGGTTAAGGGTTAATCAGTTAACTAAAAAACAGGGAAATTATGATAGAAAAGTTCCTTATTTGTCTACATCATTTTATGCTATTCAAAGCACTTCTGATTGATGCTTTTTATACAGCTTGCCACATTGGTGCTTTTTATCATTACCAGTATTGTCATTTTAAATAGGCGAGTGATAGGAGAGTGATTTGCAGGAGCCCTCCTAGAACTTGAAAATCTGATGATGAGAAGTATGTGTTGGTTAGGAGTGAAGTAATAAATTAGTGTTGGTTTGGGACTAAATGTTGGTTTTGCCTTGCAGCCAGCTTCAGTGGCTTTAAATGATATGTTTTTTGGTTTTGCTTTCCAGTTTTAACCGATGACTGCATAACAACCTTAGGAATTACTGATGCAACTCGGGTTGTTCATTTCAGTTTTCCTGCATCTCCAAGAATTTTCGGTGCACGCTTATACAGCTTATCTGATAACTTCCAAAACTCAGTTGGAAAGGTTTGTACAAACCAAATGAACTGTTTATGACTGTGGAAATTTCAAACAGAAAATCTCTCCTGATTCCCTGCCCCTCCTCTATCTTAAGATACTGCTGTGATCTTCATTCCTCCAGCTCCACTACTCTTGCTCCTTCAGTTCCCCCCCCCTCAAAGTGGTTTTCCTGTTGTCCTAGTCCTCCTAACTCCTGACACTTTCTCCCAGAACACTCACCTGTTTTCCTTCAGGCCTGTTTCTTCTGTGACATTAGATTAAACCCCTTTATTCCTAACTAAAATTAAATTTTAAGTGTGGAAGTCTCATCTGCTGGGATTTTTATCATGTTGTCATTTGCTTCCCTCCCTCTGCTATCTGCCCCACTGTCAAAATTTTGATTGCAAGGTTATTGGAATAGGGACACCTCTTGTTGTTGTTGTTGTTAACACCCATTATAATACCTGATTATAAAAACTGAAGGCAAATGTTGCATTTTCTCCCCCTCGTGAAGATTTCGTCTCTGGAAAAAGAACAACCAAATGCAAAATCCATCTTGCTGTTGACAGAAAAGAGTGCATCCCATGCTGTTGGAGTAATGCATTATTTAAAACGCACAGAAGCCAATATTCCACCTGAATTATGCAACTTTACATCTGGAGTGTTGGAGGCCAAAGAAGACAGAAAGAAAGGAAGACCTCTCTGTCGCTACCTTAAAGCATACGGAGTTTGCAAGTAAGAAAATACATGTTAACTTAGCAACTAGTTACCTACCTTTAAAAAGACAAATGGAAATGAAATTATTTATTCAGTTCTTAAATGATATATGCTCACTTAAATCACTTGGCAAAAGCAGATTGTCAGCTGTATGGTGCAGGCATTCCTGTCAATGCTTTGCCAGGGCTATCCACCTGTTCCTCAACACCACACTTGGATAACGCAAGGGCAGAGTGGAGGTGGTGGTGGTGGGAGAAGAAATGGCTTGTTCTGCTCTAGAAGAAGAAAAATGCACAAGGAAAGAAGTGGCTTAGAAAAAGGGTTCTGCCTTAAAATCCTGTGGAGAGGAAAAGCTTCCTTGGTGTGAAATTTATGAGGTAGGGTTGTGGGAGAAGCTTGATGGACCATTGATCTCTTTGGAAAGATTGGCCCAAAATAAAGATTGAGTTCTGTGAAACAATGTTTGTTTGTTTGTTTGTTTGTTTGTTTGTTTGTTTTGGGAAAATTCTTTTTAAGGAAAGATTTTATTTGATTTTGGCAGACGTTTATTTAGGTATTTTTCTGTAGACAAAATTTATATAGTGCCCTGTGAAATTTTCCTTTTAAAATGACCTGCATATGATTTTTTTATAAAAAATAACTGGCATATGGTGGGACTGTTCAAAAATGTAGGATTTTTACTTGTTCTCTGAGACTGTTACATTTATACCAGCACCCAGAGTCTGCATCCTTCAGCAATAGCTGGAGAAGGCATAAAAAAGGTAAAGGGACCCCTGACCATTAGGTCCAGTTGCAGACGACTCTGGAGACCTTTTAAAGAGGAAAATGCATAACCTGTAGACCAGGCTTCCTCAACCTCGGCCCTCCAGATGTTTTGAGACTACAGTTCGCATCATCCCTAACCACTGGTCCTGCTAGCTAGGGATCATGGGAGTTGTAAGCCAAAAACATCTGGAGGGCCGAGGTTGAGGAAGCCTGCTGTAGACAGTAGTATTGTGCATTAACAAAGAGAATGCAATGCCCAGGGTGATTATTAAAGCACTTGGAAATGTGCATTCTGCATTTAGGCTGTGATTTTAACCTAAGTGCATGAGCTGTACCACCAAACTATAGTCCTTTTGATTTCTCTAGGGAATCATGTGGAATTTAAGTGAGCCACCTCCTGTATGGATGGCTGCTTTGGGGCTCACAGAAGTCTCTTTTTCCGAATTTATTTCTCATGGTGAACTGGCATGCCCTAGTGTACAGTTTGGGAATTACAGCTCTTGAGTTTTATGAGTCCTGCATTCTGCATTTTTCCCCTGCTTTCCATGGCAGTTATAGGGATGGTTGTCATTGGCTTCATTCTTGCAAGAAACCGTAAGCCAGGGTCAGAAATAAACCTTGGCTTTCCATGAGCAGCCAGGGTACTTGTGCACAGGTGCTCCTTCTCTGCCTTGCCTGCCTCTGGAAGAAACAAGCTTGGTTTAGTGTTGTCTATGAGCTAATGCTCAGAGTCTGTTTCTCACCAAGTCAGCCAAGGAGAGAAACATCCCATGAGTAGTGGGTCATGTGTACTGTTAAGCGAAACCTCATAGTCTGTCTCTTCCATATGCAGGCAGGTGGGCTGGAGTGGAGTAGAAGTTCTTTCAGCAGTGAGTACTGTCATACTGCCCAGGAAACTGTGGTTTATTTCTGGCTAGGGCTTACTGTTAAGTACAAAGCAGGCCAACATACTCCATTTACAGGTGTCACCCCACTTAAGCATGATTGATTCACCCATGACTGCATATATGCGTGGCACCTGGAAATAAATACAGTGGTGCTCCGCTAGACGAAAATAATTTGTTCTGCAAAAATTTTCATCTAGCGGGTTTTTCGTCTTGCGGAGCGGCAATGACAGCCGCGCTCCGCAAAACGGAAAAAAAAGACGAACATTTTTCGTCTTGCGAGGCAGCCCCATAGACTTTTTCGTCTAGCGGGGCAGCCTTCCGCTAGATGAATGCCTTCGTCTAGTGAGTTTTTCGTCTAGCGAGGCATTCGTCTAGCGGGGCACCACTGTAATTCAAACCCAGAAATCACGGGAGAGAGCTGGAGAGTCATCAGGCTCACAAGGAGACCTTCCCTGGAGCCCAAAGATGACGTCAGTGAGGATGGAGGAAGCCCAGAATAAACCAGAGGTGCAGCTGCATTTTCTTTATGCTGCTCAGCCTAATAGCTGGATGTGGGGGGGGGGGTAGTGCTTTCCTGCACATCCTCCATCCTCCTGCCAGCCCTAAAGCTTCAATTCTAGTTGTGGATATTTTTGGATACAGTATTTTTGGTATGGATTGAAGAGACAGCAACTTGGACTACCGCAATACGCTCTATGCATAGCTGTCAACCTTCCTTTTTCTTGCATTGGGAAACGGCCATAGCTGTCAACCTTCCCTTTTTTGCAGTAAAAACCGGCACTGGAATAAGGGAATTTCCCGCAAAAAAGGGAAAGTTGACAGCTATGGCTCTATGTGGGGCTACCTTTGAAGGTGACCTGAAAACTACAACTTATCCAGAATGTGGCAGCTAGACTGGTGACTGGGAGTGGCCGCTGAGACCATATAACACCAGTCCTAAAAGACCTACATTGGCTCCCAGTACGTTTCTGAGCACAATTCAAAGTGTTGGTGCTGGCCTTTAAAGCCCTAAACAGCCTCGTCCCAGTATAGCTGAAGGAGCGTCTCCACCCCTATCGTTCAGCCTGGACACTGAGGTCCAGCTCCGAGGGCCTTCTGGTGGTTCCCTTGCTGCGAGAAGTGAAGTTACAGGGAACCAGACAGAGGCCCTTCTCTGTAGTGGCGCCCACCCTGTGGAACGCCCTCCCATCAGATGTCAAGGAAATAAACAGTTGTCTGACTTTTAGAAGTTTTTAATGTTTGATGTTTTATCGTGTTTTTAATATTCTGTTGGGAGCCGCCCAGAGTGGCTGGGGAAACCCAGCCAGATGGGTGGGGTATAAATAATAAATTATTATTAGCAGTAGTAGTAATAGTAATTATTATTTATATAAAGGGTGCTTAGAGGGTACTCCCCACTTAGGTGCTTTCACTTGTGCCAGGAACGTAACCCCTGCGTAAGTGAGGAATCACCTGTATTCTTATCCGCCACCTGTATTCTTGTCACCTTCCTGGCATTTGCTCTCTTAAAATACTGAACTCTTTTTATCATTATTCTGTCAGGAATAAGAAACGCTGTCCAGATCGACATCGAGTTAGTTTACAAATAGATATGCTACAAAAGGTAACAAATGAAACTTTGCCTGCAACTGGAAATGTAACGGTAAGTTAGTAGTACGGCTTCGTTCTTGTATCTTAAACATGCTGTATCTATCTTCTGGTGGAAGAGAGTTCAGGCCCCAGAGCATGAAAGAATCAGTGCTCCAGATTTCTTTTGATCCGCTGATCACAGATCTTCTGCCTTCCCAAACTTCATTTTACATGATAAAATGAATTTTCCTCTTCCACTTAAAATCTTTCACAGATGATTTCCCCCCTCCCTTATAGCTGTTTATGCTGGCAAAAGTAAACTGAGTTTTCTTTCTGGAAACTGGACTGTGTTTCATAGGCAACACTGGGGAACTGGAGCAGCAGTCTTTTTAGTTACTGTAGGACAGGCATAGGCAAACTCAGCCCTCCAGATGTTTTGGGACTACAACTCCCATCATCCATGACCACTGGTCCTGTTAGCTAAGGATGATGGGAGTTGTAGTCCCAAACATCTGGAGGGCTGAGTTTGCCTATGCCTGCTGTAGGAAGATACCTTAGATTTTCCCCCAAATTTTTGGAGTACCTATGGTTGCAAGCTGCTATGTATAAATCAAAATAGACACAGGCCTTATCATCACTGTTGTAGTATATTACTCAAATTAGATGTGAATGTGGAAGATCCGTGTTGTTAACAATCCATCTGCTGCAATCAGACCGAGAGTCGGGAAGAGCAGCACTCAGTCTGATTTTAAGCTCCAGAGCAGAGTGCAACAGTCAGGGGGCTCAGACTCTCACAGCCCTCTTTCAAGGTACTGTTCCCACTTGGGGAACTAATGCTGGAAGAGAGCCTGGCTGAGAGGTTTGTTGACTGGAGATACAGTGAAGGAAGCCTTGGGGGGATGCAGTCTCTCTCACATCCTCCTTTTCTCCTTAAAATGGACCACTTTCCTTACTTGCACATTCTGTAGAATTCCAGTAGGTTTGGATAAAACATACAGAGGTCCTTCACTTGCATGTAGTTTAGGTCTCAGAGACTCGGCTCATGTGGGAAAGAGGGAAGGGAAACAATCAGAGAAGAAGAGGTTTGTTAAAAGTGCCAGAAACGAGGCCAGAACATGAGAGAAGTGCACCCTCTACACATGCAAGGATGTGGTAAAACCTTTTGGAATGTTTATTACAATATATGTTTTACATGTTGGTATGAGTTTTCTTGTTTGTTATTATTGCAATCTGAAAAAGAAAAGTGCTGGAAGCAGGTGAATTTGAAACAAACATTTAAACCCAGTGACTTGGGAATATGCCTATTTGCTAATGTTGCAGCACTCCTTTTCACATGTATTTTCCCTCTTTCAGATCCTTCCTCTTTTTATTGTGGATGCCACAAATTACTTTGGCCGCATTGTCAGTAAACAGAAAGATCCATATACAGCTCTTGCAGATGAAATGAATGCATACTATAAAAAAGCTAAGAATCTTGTCCCTGCTGACCCATTGGAGAAGCTAGCAATGTATGGATTACGTGAAGAAAACACTTTCCACAGGTAGAATGTTTCACTTCTTCTGCAAATAAATTATGGTATAATCTAGCCTAGTGCTTTTCTATGCCAGTAAAAGCTATTCAGACCTAGGCACAGAGATGTACAGCTAACAATATAATCTGTACAACATAATTTGTAAATGTTCAATATATTTCTGGATGGATTGCTTTATACAGGCTTGCTTGTATCCCCCACTACTTTCCTTATGGATGCCCATGGGATCATCTGGGAAGCACGTAGCCTCAATATAACTTCCATAAAAAATGTAAACACAAATAAACCTTTAAAGATAGATTTGTGCTGGAATGGCTGGTACTGGGGGAAGAACTGTGTGATCCAAGTTCACTGATGTCATAGGCACTGTACAGTGGGTGCCTGTGAAGTCATGAAGTCTCATTAGCAGAACTCGCCAACAATGTTGGTGCTACAAGGAAGGGAGAATTGCATTTTACCAGCAGAACTGAACTGCAGTTTTAGTCCTAGATTTCTTGAAATCTGGAAGGAAGTTTACGAGTATAGCATCACCTCTTAAAGATAAAACTTCTATACAAACACATAAGAATTCTGTTGGTTTAACTTACCTTATATGTTGGAATTTTTTTAATTCCCTTTTCTTCCATTCTGTTACAGGGTTCAGGTGCTTGAAGTACCACCCAAGGAAGAAAACTCTGTATTTTATAGCCTTCATATCAAGTATATAGATGAAGGCAGATTTGGTCAAGTTCAAAATTATAAATTGCTTAACTTACCCGAACAATTCCAAGCTTTGCCCCCTCAAGCAGTGGAATTTATTGTTTGTAGAGTTAAACCCATTGATAATGAAATGGAGTGGAATCCAAAAGTAAGTTTACTCCCTTTTCTTACCTTCAATTGTCTTACGGTACACAGAGAATTCGGTGCCAAAACTTGTTTCAATGATAGCCACCTATTGTTTTGTTTTGTTTTTTTAAAACAACTTTTTGCAAGTCACTAGCCTGTATTAAGCAAAGCATTTGATATCTGAGGATTTTTCTTTTTTGTTAGGTTACGAGATACATTAATCAGATGATCAGAGGGAAACCTCATGAAGCAAAAATAGTACTTGCTTTGGGAAACACAATTTGGGTGGATCCAGTGGTATGTAGCAAAACATTAAATACTTTATCTAACTTTATATATTTATTTATTTATCTAACTTTATTCTGAAGTGAACTTCTTTTAAGTTGGTACTGAGTCTTTCTTTCTTTCTTTCTTTCTTTCTCTCTCTCTCTCTCTCTTCTTTCTTTTGAATATGGGATACTTGGAATGTGGTATGAGATACTTGGTTTTCTCAGGTTTGCCACATTATACCACTTTGATCAGCACTTAAATCAGATGCCCCCAGCTAGGTGGTTGTATTATCAGGTGGTTATGCTGGGATATTATAGATTTAAGGACCGTGAAGAGAATTATTCACTGAGGTTTGGTTTAGAAGTCTCCAGCACTGTCATCTTAGTATTTTAACAATGGATAAACAGATTTTACAAATGGTTTCGAAAATCTTCCCAAACATTTGAGCTGCTAGTTTTTAGAGGAGACATTATTGACACAGTACCCTTTTCACAGTGGGCAACTTTGATTTTAAGAAGCACTTAGCCACCACATCTGTATTAGTGATGAAAACAATTTCTCTGGTGGGAGATTTCTGTGTCCAAAAGCACAGAAATTTTGGCAGGAATTTTTTGCAATCCTTACTGATCATCACAGAGTTATTGAAATAGAACTGGGATTAGCTTTGCTCTCTTTATTTAAAGGGTGCAGAAAGGATCTCCCTTGTAAGAATCTTATAAACCACCTCCTTGTGGCAGCACACATGCATCTGGGATTAGCAAGATGCAGACAGATGTACCATTCACAAGTGGTGTGATAGGGTATGGTACTTGGTTTTGACAGGGATGATCAGTAAGGATTGCAAAAACTTCCTGCCAAAATTTCTGTGCTTTTGGACACAGAAATCTCCCACCACAGACAGATCAATGTACCAATCTAAGCCATATCTAAGGGTTCAACTCTAGTTGATAGTTGCTGCAGCGGGGGAGACTGAGGAAGGAAGGAAGGAAGATAAGGAGGTCAGTTTCATAGTCATAACTAGGAAGTTTGAGGGATGAAGGAGCTGCAAACTAGTGGTGTGAAAGCAAATACAACTTATTCATAATTAAATTTCAGGTTTGTGTCACCAGACTTCTAGATCTGAAAACGTCTATTAATGAATACAATATTCGTTCTGAGATCCTGTCTACTGGAATGGGAATTGACAACCCAGAACACATCAGTGAACTCCAGAAGTTATATAGAGATGCTGAAACGGTTCAAGAGGAAAAGGACTTACCTGTATTGTAAGGGAGTGACTTCGATTTCTTCTTTTTAAATAATGAAGCTTTAAATTTTCAGCTAAGAAGTGTTGTGTGTACTCAGTCAGTCAGTTTTATTACGGCAAAAGCCAGCAGTACAAAGAATCATAAAATCATAAATCCAAACAGAGAAAAATTGGCAACAACATCACCAGAGATAAAACAATTACACAAAATTCAATAAAAGAGATTTACGCTTCTCAATAGCTAAAGTGCAGAATTTAGCCACATCATTTGATACTAGACTTGAAGAATCCTCCAGAAGATATTTTCGTAAAATTTCGGGGGAGGATTCCAAATAGTGTTGTAAAGGTGTAAATTTTGTTAAAAGGGGTAAAATATATCGAGCACGTTCTTCACTATAGAATTCACAAAATAAAAGGATGTGAGTAACGGATTCTACCTTGTTAGACGTGCAGGGGCAGAGACGCGCATGCATTGGAACCTTCATAAATTTGCCATACAGCACTGCTGAAGGCATTGTCTCGAAACGGGCTCTAGAGAAGGCCCATCTATAGGCTTCATTAGTGATATTAGTTAGATAAGGGGCCGCTGCAAAGTTAGGCCAAGATTTTAAACATCTATACTTCTCCGGGAGTAAGGCAGTTTCTTGTTGTAATTCGATATCATGAAGTCTCTGAGTAATAGTAATTTTTGCCTTATTTAAAGTTCCGTTAAGAAGATATTCTGGGTTTAGGCCAATTTGTTTGATCTTATTAGTTATTTGCATAAGCCAGGGGGGATAGGGGACTGTGGCCAGGAAGTGAGGTAACAATCCCTTTGGGTGGTAATGGATTTTCAGCCAGAGGGATATTGCTTGTTCCCATACCTTTAATTCCACTCTGGTGAGTCCTGCCTCTTGCCTTAACACTGAATTAGGTGTACTCTTTGGGGTACCAAATAAGGATCTTAAGAATTTTGATTGTACGATTTCGAGGATCTTGAAATTAGCAGAAGGGTTAATTAGAGAGCCATACAAGAGTTGGGCTAGAGATTTTGCCTGGAAGACTTTTAGGGCCATTGGGAGGAAGCCGGCGCCTTTCCTTCTGAAGACCCTAAGGATGGCATTTGCGCTTCTCTCTGCTGAGATAGCTGATGTAGTCAAGTGTGTTGTCAATTTGGCATTATAAGAAAAAGTTATGCCCAAATATTGGAAGATCTTAGTTTGTTCAATGTCATTTCCCTAAAATGTACTAAAATTAGAAGGTAACAGTTCAAGGACATATTGAGATCATAACAGAGGCTAAGGGATTGCATTAGCTGGCACTCTGTTCTCCTTAGTTTTATAGCACTTACATTTTAATAGCATATGTTTAGGTAGTTTTCAGGGGTGTTGCAGTATCATTCTCAAACTGGGGTTGATCAGTTTGAGCATTAGTTACTTGGTTTGATAATGGTTTTACTGTATTTTACAGTTTATGATGCGAGTCACCTTGGGAGGGCTATATAGTCCTTGAAACGCAATGTATAAATAAGTTAGTAGGGCTTTTGCCCTTGGATATATATGGACAAACTACTCTCGCTGTTCTGGTAACCTCTTTTTCAGTGGTTGTTGAGCTTTCACCACATTTTATCTGAGAGCTCTCCTTGTTTAATAGGTTCAGTTCCAAAACTTGCCTTGGTGTGGATCGTCTTGAGTGTCCTGGGTGGGTGTGGCTGGTTTCTAGTGTGCTGGAGTCTCAAATTAGTTTCTAAGGCTGAGATTGACTAGAGAGAGAAGGAAGCTTCCCTCCTAGGTGAGTCCTTTCCCAAGTGTCTCTGTGTTGATTCCTTTTTAAACCAGAAGTTTGGGGCAGGCTGTATTTGAGCAGGGAAAGGCTGTTTAACCCTTTCTTCTTGTGTCATTTTCTAACTCAGAATCAGTGTGCCCAAGCTTCTGTTGCACCCAAAGGTAAAAATCTTTGCACCAGAGGATTAAAAACTATGTGGGGAGTATGATTTTTGAGCTGGAAAATGACACAAGTAGAAAGTATTTCATCATCCTTCCTCATCACAGCCTTTTTCCATGCATACATTCTGCCCCTAGCTTGAGGTTTAAAAAAGCAGGAAGAACTGCAGAAGACGTTGAAGCCTAAATGTGCCTTATATTGGCTGAAGAACAACATCACTCAGTGTCTGGGCTGCTGCCCATCCAATGAGTAAAATGTTATTGTAAGCAAAGTGCAGTGTAACATCTCACACGCCCCTTTTAGGATAGATCCTCTGAAGTGTGGGGTGAGTGAGCAGGCTGCATCTCCTTCACAAAGCATCTTGGACCAGACTACTCTCAATTCACAGGCCTCCAAAGAACAAGCCTTATCCAATGTGCAGAATGATGTGCAAGAGGGTGACGTTATTACAAATCAGAGTTTTTCTCAAGAAACTTTACAAAATCACCATGGTAAGTATGCTGCCTTGAAAGGACCTTTATGGTTGGTTGGTTGGTTGATTGATTGATTGATTGCATGTGTGTGTTATCTCCAGATAACGGAAGGTGGCATACACGCCGCCTTCCATGTCCAATTTATCCTCACAACAACTCTGTGAAGTAGCTTATTTTTTTCCCAAAAGTTTTTTATTTTCTGAAATAAGAACATGAAATAAAAAACAATACAAAACAACTAAACAAACAAACAAAAAAGAAAAAAACTAACAACATCAATACATTATCATATTCCAATACATCTTCCTTAACATTGTCTTAAGGACCTCCTCACACCCTCTCCTTCTGCGTACATTGTATCTCATCTGTAGTAACCTTAAACCACATAAATCTAACCAATAGTATATACTTTTAAACCTATTCCTTTAATTCTGAATTATACTAGCTGTTGCCTTTTACTTCCGTCTCCTCTTAAATCTTTATTTTAACATGATTTCTTAAATAGTCCTTAAATTTCTTCCAATCCTTCTCCACCGCGTCGTCCCTCTGGTCACGGATTTTCCCGGTCATTTCTGCGAGCTCCATATACTCAATCATCTTCAACTGCCATTCTTCAACTGTCGGGATCACCTCTGTCTTCCAGTTCTTTGCTAACAATAACCTTGCTGCTGTCGTGGCATACATAAAAATTACTTTGTCTTTGGCTGGGATTTCCTGATTGACAATACCTAGTAAAAAGGCCTCTGGTTTTTTAACAAATGTGTTCTTCAACACCTTTTTAAGTTCATTATAAATCTTCTCCCAGAAGTCTTTTACAACTCTGTGAAGTAGCTTAGGCTGAGAATTAGTGACTGGTCCAAAATCACCCAGGTGGCTTCATGGCTGAGTGGGAATTACATGAAAAGAGTTGGTTTCGGAGCCTAAAATTAATATGCAATAGTTTAAAGGGAGCAAGGTTATAGGATGAAATTAAAACAAATATGGAATAACAAATATAAACAGCTGTTAATGCAACAAAAAACCTAAGAGATTAAGGATAAGGAACCAAAAGAAGGAGACAAATATTAAAGAATAGTAAAATAGGGGAATCCGAGAAGAATCAGTACAAACGAAAATATGAGATAAAGTTTTGTTATATACTGTTTTGTTTTGGCTTTGAAGTCTTCTGTTGTAAAGTTTGTACATAAAATGAATAAAGAAGTGTTACCCAGAACCCTAGCTTGCCAGGTCCAATACCCATCCCCCTGGATAGCAAAAGGTGCCAACCAAAATTATCATTCCTGGGGGCAAAGCATCTGCTTCAGGCAATAAAGTTTTAGACTCTTCGGAAGCCCATTGTGAACTGCTCATAAAGCACTTTGAGGGTAAAACTGCTCACCCATGTAGCAATCTTGATGCCACATCCACATTTACTGCAGTCTCCAGTGAGGTATCCACTACAGTATCTGCTACAACTTACTAGGATTTGTTTCAGTGGATGTGGATGAGGTCCTTGTGATGATGTAGCCAGCAACATGCCTTCCCATCCTCCTTACCTTATTAAGTTTGCCAATGAGATATGACCAAGTGGATCCAGGGTGTGGCCAATGCATCCTTGTGGGAGGGAGTGAAAGGGGCAGTGATCTGATGGGCTGCAAATTTCCCCTTTTTTCAGGAAAGTTGCAGCGCAACAATTGCAAGTAGTCTTGGATAAAAGAAATAGTCTTGAACCCATTTCAGTCTGGAATCAGGCCTGGTTATGGGACTTATTCAGCCTTGGTCACCCTAATGGATGACCTTTATCAGGAGAAAGATGGGAAGTGTGGCCCTGTTACTCTTTCTTGATCACTCAGTGACTTTTGAAACCATTGACCATGGGATCCTTCTGAACTGACTTAGTGCTAGGAACCTTCAGGATGGAGGTTTAGTGTTGTGGCACCTCCCCTTTGGAATGCTCCCGCGTTGAATATTAGACAGGTTGTCTTTTTGACACCTACTGAAGATCTTCCTCTGTCAACAAGCCATTTAAGTTAATCTTTTCCAGGCTGCATCTGTATTAGAATTGCTTTTAAGGAGTTTTAAAGATTTTTTGTTTGTTCTATTACTCACTGTTTGTGCCCAGGGCTCCTTTGGAAGGAAAAGCAGGATATAAATTTAATAAATGGAATTCAACATCATACTAATATGATCGTTCTGTCAGCGCACGCATTTCTGCTTGCTAGATGGAAGCACCCCCCCCCCGCGTGTGTTCTGGGGTGCAGGAGGGTACTACTGATGCTCCAAAGCCAATTTGGGGGTGGGCTAGTGGAACTCCCTGTGCTGGCTTCCACTAGCGCAAATGTTAGCTGAATCTGGCTCCATTATAATAATAATGAATTGCACTTAGCAGTTGCTTTTTTGTACAAAAAGTAACCCAATGCAGCTTGCCAAATGTGAAATCTTCCAGTTGCCCATATAGCTTTACTAAAGTCCTGGGTTTACAGTATGTGCTGTGTAAAATGAACTTGTTCTGTCTTTCATTTAGATGAAATGACTGCAGCTAAGAAAGCAGATGAATGTCTACAGCCATCTCATGAATGGTATCAATTTTAATTGTTTGGTTTGGAGCTTATGTTGTTCCCAGTCCCAATGCCTTGAGTGGGTAGCAGTGTTTTTTCTTTTCTCTCCTTCCCTATCCCAGACCACCAAAGGCAGTTTCATGCCATTCTTTGAAGAAGTACAGGCATGGACTTTGGCAAGCCTTAAAAGAAAGGGAACTCCAAAGTTTGGTGGGGGCAGCCTCTGTGAGTTCTTGTGGGTCCTTGAAGTACATAGTGTATTTCAATAAAACATTACCAAGGTTAGGCTGCTCTGGGCGTTCTAGGCTATCGCCACAAGCACCTGAAGATGCGCCATAGTGTTGGCACCATCTAAAGCCACAGAGCTGCTGACAGCACCCCTATATCAAGCATGTGTAGTTCAGCCTTGAAAATATGAAGGCCTGGGTGCTGATAGCTGGTTCTCTGGAGGTATGCAGAAGGATTCTAGAAAGCAGTGGGTTAATGCCCCCACCACCCAGAGAGGCAGGGACAGGTGAGGTGAGTTGAAACTGAGTCCTGGGCAGCTCCAAAGTGCTGCCCCTCTAGCTCTTTTCCTGGCCTTGTCTAGAAACAGTGTTCAAAACTCCCATTGTTCTAGGCACATTTTGCAACACAGAATTTCATTAGCACAAGCAGTTTCTGAGCTCTGGGCACAGTACTGAGCCTAAGATTTCAGATTAAAATTGAAGAGCAGAAGGAAAGGAGGGCCTTTTTCTGCCTCCCCACTTCCAGCTACCCTCTGAAGATTGGAGAAGGGACCCTCTTAAGAATATTAGGCGGTGGGCAGAGGAAGACTAGACCTTGTAGAAAATGAACATAATATTTTAGTTACAGTTCTTTTTCAGTTTTGTATTATTAAAAAAAACTCACCTAGACATTCCGTTGTTGCGCCAATAACCTAGGTTTAAGGTGCCATTTAGCTCCTAGCTTTCATATCTGTTTCTAACACTGTCTAGAAGGGGAAGCTTCTTTCACTTAGCTCTCTCATCTGTTTAATTGCTTAATTTCTCTATTCTTTAAGTTGTTCTGACAGTCTTCTTCTCTCCCATCTGCAGCTCTCATCTTCTTGTCTGTTTAATATGTCAAAAGTCATTTTTGTTATTCTGAATGCTTTTTCTTTTTGTCAGTTTGAATCTGCTTTCTCCCTCAGCTCTCTTAGGCATTGTTAGGGTTATTAATGGAAACAAGGAAGCCCAAATCAGGGCACCAGACCATCAGTGGCCTGAGACAACAGTCAGGGCCTCCTCTCCCCACCTTCCCTAGGGCTGTCTAAGGACATGGGCTCTGGGAGAAGGGAGAAGCAAGCAAGCCCGTTTAGGGAGCAATTGCTATCAGCTGGTCCTGGCAGGGAGCCCTCAGTGCCCTAAGAGAACTGATGGAACAACCCCACCTTCTCTGCGAGTCCTTTAGACCTTTGTATCCTGAGGTAGGGCAAGGAAACCCATGCCAGGGAGCAAGTACCATCAGCAGCTGAGAAGCCCATCAGTCAGTCAGAGAGGATTCCCCTGCATTATAGTTTACCACTTAAAAATACTAAAACAAA
This sequence comes from Lacerta agilis, assembly GCF_009819535.1. NCBI lineage: Eukaryota > Metazoa > Chordata > Lepidosauria > Squamata > Lacertidae > Lacerta > Lacerta agilis. The sequence continues at coordinate 25,722,039 of NC_046319.1, read as the reverse complement.
GAAATTGTATAAACTGCCTTGGGTCTTGGCAGGAAACAATTGCAATAAAAACATGGAACTGTTTTCTGGAGTCCTCCTGCACACTCTAGGAAAGAGCACCCACTCACTGTGTGTGAACCAATTGCCCAGCCTGTATATATGAGAAAAGTTTGGGATCTGTATGGTCTGTTATAGTTTTTTGTCTTGTGGGACAAGGGTATGTGTGAAAAACCAGCTTCAGCCGTATTTCCATTGCAGAGCATCGCCGGGAGGGGAGGCTCTTAATGGAGCTCCATCACCCCATCCCCGCCAATATACTTCTTCAGGCTCTTCTGTCCGATTTGGTCTTTTTCCTCTTGTAATGTTGATATTCTTTTCCACATGGGGATTGAGTCCAACCACAGCAGTTAACCAGGTGCTCCCAAGAAGCTCACAAGAAGGGCCCAATGGAGAATGCCATCCTCAGCTTTCCCAAGCACCTGCTGATCGGAGGTAGGCTGTTTCTGAAGAGGATGTGCCTTTATTGGCTGTCACTTTTGGCATTTTTTTTTTTCTTTTCACTTTTGGCATTATAAAGCCTTTTTACTATATGTCGTGGAATCGAGCAGCAGCATTACATGGCTTGTCAACTGAATTACTCCCAGGATATTGGAAATTCATATGTAGGAATTTGTATTTAAAAATCAAATCCATTTTAACCACTGTTTTTCATTTTTTTTAGCTTCTATCCATCAATAAAATGGTTTGAAAAGCAGGATGTTGTTGTTCTGAAGATAAAATTACAAAATATTACCAGCTACGACTGCAGGTTTTTCTCCCAGAGGATCATTTTCAGGTAGATAGGAAATATTTTACTAAAAAGGATAAAAAATGATTTGTTTCTGTTTTCAAACTAATATTTTAAAATACTGTCAGTGCTTCCGTAGAAGACAGATTTTATTTGGCTGATATGGAGCTGCAGAAAAATATCATCAAAGAAAAATCAGCTTGTGACCTTAAGAATGGTGAACCTGTGATTACCCTTGCAAAAGAGAAGGCTGAACCTTGGTGCAACTTGCTGAAGCACAAAGTAGGTTGGACATTCAAAAGTGGCTTATGGTTCTTAAAATATTTGCATGGTAAACTGAAGTATTCTGAAATGTTGCTTCCAACAGAATCCCCACATCTCCTTTGATTTTGATTACTTGGATTATTCTGAAGAAAGAAGTCCCTTTTCTACTGGTAAGCCACTAATTACATTTTGTGTAAACATTCCTCTACAGTCATAGGGCCACTCCTTTCACTTGCTTCAGAGGTAGGACTGCAAATTACTTCATGTTTGGTCCCCTTCAGTGAGAGGAGCCCCCTCACACACACACACACACACACCCTCTGCTTCTAAGCAGCATTATTTTCACAGAACTTGGATTCTTTCTTTTTCTTTGTCATGATAGCAACTACTGTAGTTCAAACATTTCTGTTCCTGACACTGATGAGGGAAATGCCTGCTACAAATCTGTTGCATACTCTGTGGAGGGGAGAATCAGAGCTGGCTGCAAGGAGGAGCCCCCCTGGGCTGGCATTGTAGGCAGTCAGCATCCTCCTTTTAAGTGGATGGTATAAACCAATATCTGTTGACTCTTGTTCTGGCGGACAGGAAATAAGGAAAGAGAGCCTGTGGTTCACAGGGATGTCTGGAGGGTGGATGTGTCTCTGTGCACTCTATAGGGCAGGAGCTCACTGGGGTGCTGACACTGGGTTGCACTAAATGCATAGTGAACAGCTGCTATGTTTGTTTGGTTTGTTTGTTTGTTTGTTTGCTCTTTTTTCAATCCTTTTCATAAGCTACTGGAATGAAAGGGTTAGAGATAATATCTCTTATACCCATTCTCATTTATTTGACCTGATCTGCATTTTACACACACACACACACACACATCACCATCTCCTGTAAGGCTTTTCCTTTTTTTTTTTAAAAAAAAAAAACCCATTAGTGTTAAAGAGTCATAGCCTTGTTGGTGGGGAGACCATTTTTTGTCAGGATTTCATCTGGGGAAGAAAAGGTGAACCTTCCCCCTCCCCCACACCCTAAAATCAGCCACAAGTTGGCAGCCAGTATTGTATGTCCTGTAGCACCCAGAAACATTAAGAACCAAGCAAGACCCTCTCTTCAAAGTGGCATGTTAAACTGTACTAGAATGCTGGAAATTAGCTATTCTAGATCTATGCATAATGTGCTTTTTTTCTTAAGTAGGCACAGGTCTAAAGAAAGTGCACCTGGTTTCTACAGAGGAGGAAGAGGAAGAGGACTCCTCGGATGACAGTGACACCGAGAGTGATTTGTCTATCTGTTAATTCTGGTTTAGAAATGGGGATTAATAACTAGGTTGTCACATGCGAACCCGCAGTTGAGTGGCATTTCCATAATGAAAGCATTTTAACTTTTTGAACCTCAGGAAAAGCTCTACATTTTGACCATGATTTTGAAGAGAGTTGTCATCGTGGGAGGGTGGGATGATTGCTCTTTGACTTAACTGCCATAGACAGATCACATGTACAATTGATTTCAGTGAGTTTTAATTCAAGGTAAATTTGCTCAGAGTAGAAAAACCAATGGAGGGAAGTGAAAATCCTCTCTCTCTCTCTCTCTCTCTCTCTCTCTCTCTCTCTCTCTCTCTGTGGCTATTCTTGGAGCCTGTTTCAAAAAGAAAGCACAGCTTCTGGCCTTTTCCTCACAAAACAAATTATCAAGCCTCATTTAAACAAAAGGAGTTAAGAGTAGAAATAGTCTGAGAAGCACCATTCAAGTTCTTAAATGTAACTTGATACTGGTGATGTACTAAATGTACCCATTGTTAGCTGTCTCTTAAGGTGTAAAACTATATGCTGACTGACCTGTGCAGAAAATATTTTTGTTTTCAGAATATGACAACTAACTTGAAAGGTTAAAGTACTTGATTAGAAAAATATTTCTAGTTCTTTGATCATTTGATCAGTTTGTTTTGTGTGGAATTGTTTGGACCAACACAGCTGATGCATTACATCTACAGTGGTGCCCCGCTAGACGAAAATAATTCGTTCTACGAATTTTTTCGTCTAGCGGTTTTTTCGTCTACCGAAGCGGCAATGACAGCCGCGCTCCACTAAACGGAAAAAAGACGAAAATTTTTCGTCTTGCGAGGCAGCCCCATTGACTTTTTCGTCTTGCGGGGCGGCTTCCGCAAGACGAATGCCGTTCATCTAGCAAGTTTTTCGTCTAGCGAGGCATTCGTCTAGCGGGGCACCACTGTAATTTTTCCTGATCTAATATGGTAGATAATAAAAGTTAAATCATATTATAGCTCTCCCTTGAACATCAATATTCAAAATGGTTAGTTTACTAGACACTTGGTTCAACTGCTCTGTTTCTGTACATTATTATGTTGGCACAAAGAGCTGTGGGTATTTGTAGGAAGAATTAGAGATGGCCTTAGAATCAAAGAGTATACCTGTGTTGTTATCTGGATCCAGGAGCTGTGAGGGGCTGGTAGAGCCACTTAATCAGAAGAACTAAAAATTATAATAAAGTACTGCTACAATAAATACATGTTTCCCTACCTGTTCACATAGCAGTATAACAACAAACAGTAAAGTGAAGGGTGCCCAAATGACTGTCAGATGCACAGGCATAATTATATATGATAGTCCCTTTGATATACTTATTATTAAATTTATATGCTGCCCTTCATCCGAAGATCACAAGACAGTATGCTTTACAAAATAATTGCCCTGTTGACAGTATTAGTAAATAGTATCTTTTAAGATGCTATAGTCTATATCCTCCAATGAGGAGCAGCATTCTGTCACTGAATTGATAGTGTCTCTAGAAAATGCAGGTATTAGTTGCAGTGGTTCTAACATTCCCTCTGATGCCTGCACCCTATTTTCTAAATGTCTCTACTTTTTCCGGTTAAATATTCCCACTCCACATTGTCAAATGTGTAATAGTACAGTGCAACAACAGTTTATAAAATGAAGATGGCAGCAATTGTTGAGCTTTCAGTGTTTCACATGATTGATCCAAATGACGTTATAACAGTTGGACATCTCTGTATATCATATATGCAATTAGATCAGAAGTATTTGGCTCAAAGTTGGATGTTGTGATAGACCCTTCTTAAGGGCATAATCCTATGCATGTCATAGAAAAAAGTTCCATTGAGTTCAATGGGGCATACTCCCAGGTAAGTAGATAGAGGAATGCAGCCTTATTCAGAAGCTGAACTCAAGTAGGACCTGCTTCCTGCTAAATGTGCATAGGGCTGCACTGCCAGTGTTTTTCCTTTGCAACCTCCAAGACTGATTTTCATTTATACAAACAGGGTCAAAGAAATTGCAGGGAAGGGCTGTTTAACCTCTTTGTCTCTGGCAATTTTTTGCTGCAAATCTGTATCTTCTGTAGGTAAAAGCAGAATGTCAGGGGAAAAATTTGAATGGGAGGGGGAAACAAGCTCCTCCTGTTTCTTCTGCCAATCCACCTATCCAATGTGGAACCTTTCTTGTTCCTTTTATTTTGAAAATTAAGAAACTAGCCGTTTCATCTGCCATGTAAAATTTTGTTTGGTTTTTAGCATAGCACCAGGGGCAACACAGCCCTGCAGTTTCTCAGAACCCTCATACCATGAGTTCTAAAGAAAAGAATAATATAGTGATTGGTGATGGTTTAAAGTACTTGGCATTTCATATGAATAGTTATGGGAAGAGTTATTTATGCCTGTTAGAAAAGCAATAAAGAACACTCTTAAAACCAGCCTTTATGTCTTTGGAATTTTAAGAAACTATTTATTAATTAAATAAATAGAAAATATCATAAAAATATACTAAAGGCATTTGCAACAGGTCACAAAATAGTAATGCTGGAACTTTGACTTTTCAGAGTGCACAAGGAATCTAGAAAAGGCCAGAGGAAGGTAGGGAAAGAACGTCTAGTGTTCCATTTACCAGCGGTTCATCCCATGTTTGCAGCAGTATAAAATGCTACATCTTTGGTTTTCCTGCAAATCTTCACAAAAGTAATTTTGAAAATGTTAAATGTCAGGAAAAGTCGGAAACCCAAGGCAGTATAAGTTCCTCAACTACGTTTATTCAACATTTGTCCAGTGACAACAGCTCACTCCTAGAAAAACAAGAACAGTACACGCAGGACGCACACACTAAAAGCCCCGCCAAGAACTGACAGTTGACAGTGCCTGCGCTTACTTGCCATTAGAACGTTTGTCTACTAACGCTTATACAATTGGTTAGAATGCGCCCGGCAACATAAATTGTGTTGAAACCAATACATAACACTCCCCCCCCCAGATTCCTAACAAAAGGAACAAACATAGTCATCAAGGTGTGCCGGCCTTTTCTGCTCCTGCTGGGACCGTCGCAGTTCCCGTGCCCGAGTGGATGACCTGGGAGGTTCCTCTGGTACTCGCGGTCTGAGTGGGGTGACCAGTGAGGCTGGCTCTGAAGGGGTCACGGCCGATGGAGCCACTGAGGACTCCTGCCTGAGGTCGCCCTGCTGGGGTAACTTGGTCACCGGCAACCCATCTGGTTCCCACCCTGGCCTGGGCACAAAATCTCCCAAAGTTCCCATTTCTCTGTCCTCTGGTTCTGCTTGAAGTTCCATGTTTGGCAGTGCCCTAGTTCTGATCTGGTCGAGGTGTCTCTTCCAAACCAGTCCCCCCTCCAAACCTACCTCATATGAAACTGGACCTGTACAGCAGGCAGTGGTACCTGGGACCCAACTCTGCCCGGGCCCATAGTTTCAGACGTACACAGGGTCCCCTGGGGAGAACCCTCTTGGAGCCCGCCGCACCACAGTGGATGGCCGTTGCTCAAGAACCCGGTCGGGGTGCATACAATCAAGGAGGGTAGTGAGCCTCCTTCCCATAAGCAACTCCGCCGGGCTCCGGCCAGTCACCGCGCTTGGGGTGATGCGTTGGGTCAATAAGAACTCTGCTAACCAGAGAGTCCAGTCTCCATGCACTATGTGCTGAAGCTCATCTTTGGTAGTGCGGACCATGCATTTAGCTTGGCCGTTAGTTGCCGGGTGAAAAGGAGCGGAACGAATGTGGCAGATTCCATTCTTGGTTACAAATTCTTTGAATTACGTCGAAGTAAAAGTGGTCCCATTTTCACTCACCAGTGTGTCTGGCAAGCCGTGTGTCGCGAATAGCTTCCTGAGTGCGTTTATAGTTGCTCTAGTGGACATGGTTGAGCCACTTGGACTGAGGGTCAACCACTATTAGGAAGTGTTGGCCCTGAAAAGGCCCTGCGAAGTCCACGTGCACCCGGGACCATGGGGACTGTGTAGACTCCCAGACTGTACTGGTGCCTTGGGTGGATTTGGCCAGGAGACCTGGCAGGGCTCGCAACGTTTCACCCAACACTCTATCTCTGCATCTATGCCCAGCCACCACACATAGCTACAGGCCAATGCCTTCATCCGGACGATTCCCGGGTGAGACACGTGCAGCCCATCTGAGACTTTTTTTCTTATTGGGGGAGGGACTATAACACGGCTACCCAATAATACGCATCCTCTGTGAGTAGACAGCTCTTCCTTGCGGGCTGTGTAGCATGAAAATTCTGGACCCCGCTTCCCGGGCCACCCCCTCCCCACCCAGTCCGAGACGTGGGCAACAGCCTGTCCTTTGTGGTTGCAGCAATGTCCTTCACATGCAGAGGCTGGTCTGGTAAGCCTCCCAGCCGCAGAATCTGGTGGGCAGGGTCAGGGTCAGTCTCCGACAGTGGCAAACAGTTGAGCGCATCTGCGTGACCCATGGCGTTCCAATGGACCAGCACAATACTCATGGCGAAAGCATCTGGGGTGTCTGGCGGTTGGGCGCAAAGAGTCCCAGGAGTGGCTTGTGGTCGGTAACAATAGTGAAAGGCCGACCATAAAGGAAGTCATGAAACTTTTTTACTCCCTTAACTGTCGCCCAACCCTCCTTGTTGATCTGGGAGTAGTTGTGCTCCGCCGATGTGAGAATTTGGGAGAAGTAAGCCACTGGGAATTTCCTCCCGTCCGGGAACTGATGGCCCAGTACTGCGCCCACTCCATAAGGGGAAGCATCACAAGCCAGCACCACCGGGAGCTTTTCGTTGAAGTATGCCAACACTGAGTTGGACAAGCAAGTCCTAAGCCCCAAGAAGGCTTGTAACTTTGCCTTGCTCTTTGGGTCTGGGGCATCACAAATGGCATGCACTTTGTCCTCTGCTGGATGGAGGCCATCTGCGTCAACCCGGAACCCCAGGAAATCCACACTGCTCACTCCCAACAGGCACTTTGTCTGTTTTAGCTTAAGTCCTGCCGCCTGGAAGCGTTGGAGCACTGTCCGTAATCTGGCGGCAAGGCCTCTTTTGACGATGCGGTGATCAGCACACCGTCGAAGAACAGCGTGACTCTGGGGATGCCTTTAAGGAGACGGTCCATTAGGCTCTGAAATAACCCTGGGGTCACACTAACTCCAAACTGTAGGCATTTGACCCTGAAAGCACCCCTATGAGTCACGATTGGGCGTCTGCGGTGGCCACATCAACTGTTAGCTGCTGATAAGCTTGCGCTAAATCCAGCTTTCCAAAGATCTTGGCCCCAGCCAGGGCCGCTAACACCTGGCTCACTACAGGAACCGGGTATGCGTGGTCCTCTAAGGCCCGGTTCAGGGTGCATTTGTAATCACCACAGATACAGACTGAGCCATCCGGCTTAACCGGTGTGATGATTGGGGTTTCCCATGTCCCCGAAGCTACCAGCACAAAGACCCCTTGGGTGACTAAGCAATCAAGCTCTTCATCGATCCTGGGTTTAAGCACTAACGGGAATCTACGGGCCTTGACCCAGATGGGTTGCACCGTGGGGTTGAGCCGTAGGAAAATCGGGGGTCCATTGTACAGGCCCAGTGTTCCATCAAAGACTGATGGAAACTCCTGGCAGATTGATTCGAATTCTGCCCCTTTGGAAATCTGATTAAGCCCTGAAACGCCTAAGCCTAACGGCCCAAACCATGCTAGGCCTAGAAGGCTAGTGAAGGGGCCTTCACTTATGATGAGGTCCAAATTCTTGGTGTACTTCTTAAACTGGACCTTGAAGGTGCCCATACCCTTTAGCTGGATTCTCTTTCTCTGGAAGTCCCGCAGTACTACGGGGGCTTGGAGGAGAGGAGGACTGCCGTCAGGGCAAAGCTCTTTCAGAGTCTTAGCAGATATTATGGAGTAGGATAAGCTGGTATCCAACTCCATAGTACACGGGGTTCCCTCTATCCTGAGTTGCACCCTAAACTTATTGGACCCCGGGGAAGGAAGGTGAAGTACCCTGGCTGAAGAGGTGGACTGTAAATCCTCTTCTTCGTAGGCCTCATGGACACGTTGCTTGAGTCGTGCTCTGGAAGTCTTGGAGCAGCAGACTCGCACAATGTGCCCAGTCTTCTCACAGCGGTGACGTGGCGTCCCAAAACCTGCATGTCCGACGCTCATGGTTTTCTCCGCAACTGGCACAGGTTCCTCGAGGTGTGTCAGACGATCGCTGGTTCGACGGTGCGCTCATAGCTTGGGAGTGGTGGTTTTGCTCGGATCAATCCGAAGCTCGGTGGACATCCTCATTGTGGGAATCTACGGAAGACGACCGGTCTCACTGGATGCAGTGAGTTCTCCTTTCGGTACGTTGGTTGTGGGCCACCTCGTGGGCGTTATCCTTCTCAAAGGCCGTGGCCATATTCATTGCTTCCATCATTGTGATGTCATCTTTTGCCAGCAGTTTGCAGCGGAGACTGTCTCGCACGCCAATGATGAACCTTTTGTTCCTCGATATCAACAAATTGGCAATACATTGCAATCGCCCGGAGCACTGCGATGTATTCACTCGCTGACTCTTGCACTTGTTGCTCTCTGTGCACAAAGTCGTAGTGGCGGTGGTTCTTAGTTGGCTGAGGCGCGAGGTGTCTTGTCATAGCCTGCGTCAGCTCATCGAAAGTGCAGGTCTTTATGTCCCTGGGTGCCATCAGATCTTCCAGTAGGGTGATGGCAGAACTTCCCAGCACCGTCAGTAGCACATCCACCCTTGTCTGTCTCCCTACTGAAGCCTTGTAGTCGGACGTAGCTCCTTATTTGGCGGAGCCACTGCAGCCATTCTGCAGGGTGGCTCATATCAAAGTCTGGTGGTGGCCGACTATGACTGAGGCAGTCGCTTGTGTGATTATGAATGGTTGCAAAGACGCAGCAGGCGCGGTCTCGCTTATGGGGCTTCTTGCTGGGTCCAGCATGGCAGTGAGGTCGCATTTACTGCGAGGTGGCAGGCATTGGTGCTGCGTTCTCGCCTCTGGAAGCTGGTGGGAGCTCATGCATCCCATCATCCTCGTCGCCAATGTTAAATGTCAGGAAAAGTCAGAAACCCAAGGCAGTATAAGTTCCTCAATTACGTTTATTCAACATTTGTCAAGTGACAACAGCTCCCTCCTAAAAAACAAGAACAGGACGTGCAGGACGCACACACTAAAAGCCCTGGCAAGAACTGACAGTTGACAGTTGACAGAGCCTGCGCTTACTTGCCATTAGAACGTTCGTCTCCCAACGCTTACACGATTGGTTAGAATGCGCCTGGCAACATAAACTGTGTCGAACCCAATACATAACAGAAAAGCAACAAACTTTGCTTGTTTGTTCCAAGATCACAACCTACTCAGTATATGAGTCCTGACTTTGACCCCTTTGAGATAATTTCCACTTACTTGCATGCTGCCTCAGTAATGAAGCAACAGCTGAGCAGTGCACAGCATGGAAAACCTAGCTCGCACATCCCAAACAAACATACTGTGGAACCCTGACTCCAAACCAATGGTAAGAGGAATGGTGGTAGCCAGATCAAAGATGTAGCTTCTTGGATCCAGCCTACACAACCACAGCCCATTTTTACTTTTACTAACTTCCCAAGAGGTAGCTGTGTTAATCTGCAGCAGCAAAGAGGCTTTGGCACTTTCTAAAGTCTAACATATTCTGTAATAAATCTGCTTGTATTTATTTAATTAAAATATATGTAACCCACTCTGGTCAAGGATTTCAGAGTGGGTACAACAATTAAAACAACAAATCCAACCGCACAGGAGAAAGTGGATAAACAATAAAACATGGGTTACACGGGCAAGCCCCGCCCCCAGGCCAGTTGTGGAAGATGTTTCAGGGCCGAGCACAACATGGTCCCTCTGTTAAGAGGACCCACCTTCCCACGTCAGCTGTTAGGCAGGAGAGTTGCAGCAAAGCCCCACTGCACTTCTGGCTCCTGAGGAGACCCTCTTTGGAGTTGTACCGGATTACTGCTTTGGGCTCTGGGGAAGGTCTCCTCAAAAGCCAAAGTTGCAGTGGGGTTTTGCTGAGGCAGCCGCTGAGCCTGCACGCACCCGCCATGTTCCCTCTCCGGAAGTCCCCAGGCATATGATTAATCCGGGGAAATTACATTAAGTCCAGGGACATTCCAGGGGCGGATTCTGCCCGTGGACAGATTGGTGGATCCAGAGAATGCCCCCAGGAACTGGGGAAGTCTGGTAACCATAGTCTAGATCACATGTCTTTTCCCCTCCCATATGTTCACCTGTTGTTTCATTTGGGTTTCTACCCTTTATAAATCTGTAAGATATTTAATATATGAGATTTCATCTTTACACTTCCATGTTTGTTTGCTGGTAGATGGCACTGTAATACAGTAGTAAATGTTCTGTCCGTTCAGCTTGCTGAGAAAGTAATGTGGAAATTCCATACCTGAGAGCAAGTCCATGGCCTACAAATCCTCAGGTCTTTTCCCCCATTCAGATATTTTCTTAAGATGTTGCAAATCCCTGAATTCAATGTGTTACAAAAATGAATGCATTTTACAGGGGAAAGAAACAGAACAGTGTCTTTTTCAGGACACTTACTGTCTCACAAATGTCCCCTATCCTCAGCATTGAGACCTATAGTTGGGGACATGATGTATCATACCTGCTGAACCATTTCCAGGAGCTAGCCTTTTTAATGATGGAAAAATTCAATGTTATTCAGGAACGTCTTCTGGTGGAACTACTTCCATAAGCATCTGAAGGTGCATAGTGATGGGCTCTGAAACGCAGAAGTTGTTGAGGTCAGAAGCTTTAGAAATGGCAATTGCACTGTTAATACCATTTCTTTTCCTTGATCATTTCCCCTTTTGCACTTAACCACTTAGAAGCCTCAGTGTTGATTCCACAAACCAGATTATGGGCTTTACTTTTCCTATAGCCAAATTAACATGGGTTTTGAGAATATTCCAGAAATTACAGTTTCAAAACTAGTGCTTTATTGTGATGCTCTCCATTTCTTAAGTGTACCAGATGGTGTGTGCAATGGTGAGCACATCACGTCAACCTAAAACCAATCTAAGCATCTTGTTATTTCTGGAAACATCAAGAGGTCTATTCAAAATCAGTATACACGGTCTTATACTATTGGTGCTATCAGGGTAGAGTAGCATTCTGTTCTACTGGAACTCTGGTTCAGTTGAGTTATATTTATATGTTTATTTTTAACTTTGTAAACTATGGGAAGATTTTGGATAACTGCTTTAACATGATGAAATTATAAGTGGACATTTGTTGGCATGGCGACTGGCAAAGTGAGGGCATCTCGGACCACATTTCAAATGGTTTCCAGGACATAATTTGCTAGGTGTCAGAGTCCACTCAAAAGACCAGTTGCCACAATCATAAGGGTATATTTCCTGTGTATGTCAAACTACCATCAAGTTTCAGTCTTCAAAGAAAACACGTGCCTGCAAGGGGCAAGGGGCCAGTGCACAGAAGCATGCATTCTGTACTGTATGTAATCTCTAGCAACTCAAATCATCTGAAGAGACCACATACCCCTATTCCCGACTCTATGAGCCTGCTCTATTCACATAATTTCCTCTCTACTGTATCTCATGCACCCCACTCTATGAAGCTCTTTCCCTTTTGAACCAGACTTAAAGAGTCACACTCAGATTATTTCATCACAAACCCCTCTTCCCCCTGGGATGGAAATCAACCATATACTCACTTGAGATTTTTTGAGCCCAGCTGAATTTGAAGTGGATGAAAAGTACATAAAAGACAAGTCCACTGATAATAAATAGAACGCAATACAGATATGGCAGCTCGGGTGCAGTGATGATGGGTGCCAGGACCAACACAATGGAAACAAACATCACAAGGATGGGAATGATCAGAGGTACCTGAAAGACAGAGCGGGGGGTGGGGGTGGGAATGTAATTGTGTGTGTTGAGAGACCCCAGATTGGAACGACCTAGCAAGGCCAAGTAATATAATCTGGTTCAAGAGTCTAATGCCCTCCATTTTAACAACTTGGCTGTTGCATCAGGAACAGCATACAAATGTTACTTGCCAGGGCAAGAGAGGATCTGGTGATTTTGGCAAGTCTTGCCACAGCCTAGGCATTCCACATCTTAATTGGCTTCTGCATGATAACCAAGTCACCCTAGGCTGTTGTGGCAGGAAGCAGGATTTTTTAAAATGCTGGTTATCATGGGCCTATTTAAAGGACAGCTGTATTTCAGTTTTCATATAGTTTGGGGAAGTGTGAATTGGGCATTATTTATTTATTGGATTTATTCGGTGCTTGCTACAAAAATGTCTCAAAGTGAGTTAGAGTTATGAAAACATACATGATACAAAATTTAAAACACACCCAAAAGACAATTGACAAAAAATAACCATCCTGCAATCACATAAAAATGACAATTCCTATCCCATCCTACTAAACAATGAACAACACAAGGAATGGATAGCACCATATCCTGACACTCCAATTAAGAGCCAAATGCCTGGGGAACGGAACATCTTTGCCAAAGTGCCTAAAAGTTGGTAATGACGGTGCCAGGTGCATCTCTCTCTAAAAAGAGCATTCCACAATTGTGGAACCGCCACTGAAAAGGCCTGTTTCAAGAAGGCCTTCAGATGATTAGGTATTGATTAGATATTGTAGTATTGAAGTCATGGGCACCGTAAGACTTTATACGTCAAGAGCAGTACTTTGAATTGGGCCAGGGAGCACTACATAGAATGCATTGCAATAATCTAACCTAGAGGCAGCTCACGAGTTAACCTAATTTCTCCCCCAACTCTAGCAGTAACAAAAGCAGCAGCACAAGAGGAACTGCCAAACCATCCTGAACACTGATGAGACTATCTTCTGGTGGGCTACTTACACGGAGAGGCCTTTCAAGATCTTTTCTTGTAAAGCGCATGACAATGAGTCCCAGCACAGTTAGACCATAGAATATCCAAACTGTAAAGCTAAAGTAGTTGATGAGGGTGTTGATGTCTCCGGGAATTATATAAATAATAGCTATTGCACCCTGAAAGCAGAAGAAATGCATTATGGAAAAGGCTTTTAAAAAAAAAAAAAAAAAAAAAACCTGCAGATTTCAGTTTTGGGTTTAGAGGCCTTTTAATAGAATGGCCAATACTAATTGTGGCTATGATAATTCTGTTGGAAAACTAATTCAGACATGCTTGCTTAGTCTCTCCAGTGACTTTGAATTTGTAGCCCTACTACATGGTTGCTTCATTATAATACAATGCCTCCATGAAGACCCTTTTGCATACAGATGGGAAAGCCGTGTGCAGTCACATGGAATTTGGCCTCACGGGAGTTGTGATGGCTGCCAACTTGGACCGGTTGGATATTAGACAAATTAATGGAGGATAAAACCATCATTGACTACTAGTCGTGATGGCTACGTCCTGCTTCCAATAATAGAGAACAAAGCTGGACTAGACAGGCCTTTGGCCTGATCCAGCAGGGGTCTTACGATGTTCTTCTGACACTTGAGAAATCATACTTACATAAAAGATGATAGCAGGCACTGGAGTTAAGCGCTTGATGCTGATGTAAGAGAGCACCTTTAACACGTGTCCTTCACAACCAGCTACGTAAGGAAGCCTGAGAAGGTAAACCATTCATGCATTCAGGGAGCATTGCAGAATCTGTGTTTACTGTGTTATGCAGTAATATGGGCCTATGGAGAGTGTATGGAGAGTTTCAACGGCTGTGGTTTGAGAATAAACAAGGTCCTGATTAAGTCCAATGTTAAAAGCATAAGAATCTGGGAAATGGAATGAGATCAGCACAACTGCCACATGCATATACAGTACATTACTGCTGTGCTACCAATAAATGTGAGTGAATGTGCAGGTGTGACGTTAAATTTAAGCTGCTTTCCCACCCCCCCTATACCACCTTTCCTTGCACCACCATGCCAGCAACTGAGCAGCTTGGAAATGTCAGTGTATCCCTGTCTCCCGGGTGTCCCCAGGTAACTTTTAATGAGAGGATGGTGCAGGCATGGAACCCATTCAGAATGACTGTGAATTACTCCTTCACACAATGTATCACTAACACATTGAATTATTTATTCACATAATGCTGGGGCAGCTTCCACCACAGAGTTCCTTGAAAATGACAGGATTAATTTAGAGGAAAACTAAGAATTCAGAGGCACATTTACTTCTAATTAGCAGATGATTGGGGTAGCTGTCTCCAACATGACCTGCTTTTAAGTGTCACCTGTTGGCAATTGTGGTGCTCTTAACTCCAAATACATATAAGTGCAGAAGTCTTGCAATCTGGATTTGGGGCTGGGGGCACACAAGTCAACTTTAATTTGCAGTGCACTGGAATTCCACATGAGAAAGTTTTGTTTTACCTGCTAGCAGTAAAGCAAGTCCCATTGGCCGACCCGATGGTAGAAAAAGCCACAAAAAGAGGGACTATCCAGGAAGCAGGATAAAGAACCCTGTCTCCATATGTCTGTGATGGAAGGAATTGAAATAATGCACATCTTTAAATCCTAGAGGTCAACCAACTGGGCACGTGAAGATACAGCAGTAATGAAAGATACTTAATAAATAGCTTGCAAAACGTTTTAGAGAAGCAAATTTTCCCATGTGTAACTTAAACCACTTTCACTCTTCTTCTGCCATTTGTATCAAAACATCCTCTTGTGAATGGTACAGAGGTGAAAAACAACACATTTCCCCACTTAGACTCACCACAGCAACAGCTTGAGACTGCAGAAGTTCTGTTGATGTCATAACCGTGAAATAGGATACATTGATCAGAACGTAACAAACTGTGACCAGAGGGATTCCAATAATAATAGAGAGTGGTAGATTTCTAGATAATGTAAAGAGATATGCTATCAGTTGATTTACAATATAGGTTTCTGCATAAATTGGCCTCTGAACAGTTCTAGAGGGGGAAATTGTCACATTTTAAATAATGAGCATCGTCTCTTATTTCAATGACAATAACACATCTTCTAAGACAACTGCCACCCTATTGTCCTGATTAACACCCCCATCCCACCCAACTTCCAGCAATGATATTTGCATTGAGAACATAAGAACACAAGATGAATGGGCACACAAGCAGAAGCAGAGAAGGAGCTGCCTTCCCCATGCAAATAGCAGCTTCGGTGGGAGGGTCAGCAGGACAAAGCAGTGGAGCTGGGAGGAGGGTTAAGGAGGAAGCACCAGCCCCCGCGCCGCCCCCATGGATGGTGTTCATTAACATTAATTGCATCTGTACATTGAACACTACATCTAGTTTGGCTCTAAACAGCTGTGTATTTAGACTTTAACATTTCACTCTGTTGGTGGATGCAGGGCCAGTTCTACCACTAGGCAGAGTGAGGCAACTGCCTTGGGTGGCAGATGCTGGTGGCCAGAGGCTGTTCCTTCTGTGCTCCCAGACATTTCCCCCCTGGTGGAGGATACAGCTAGGTGTGCTACATAGCCTAAACTAGCTTTCTGCCCTTGGGTGGTTCTGAAGGACACTGTCAGACTAAAACAGCTGGTCTAGTCAGCTTCTGCAGGTGGCAACCATCTTGTCCTTTGCCTCAGGCAACAAAATGACTTGGTGTGTTTTTTTTGTTTTTTTTTTAACTTTAAGGTTACAAATCTGGGGCCATCTTACACACAGATAGTGCATATGCCCATTTTCTAAATTTGGGGTTCCCAAAAGTAGGGGGCGTCTTATACATGGGGCGTCTTATACACAGAAAAATACGGTATTTCCTCCTGACCGTATAGATGCAGTTCACTAAGGTGGGCCTGGTTTCAGAAAACAGTTTATTGGATTTTGTTGTTGCTTTGTGAAACTTTTTGCACACTGCCTTAGGAGGGCTGTACCCTGAATGGCAGGTTAGAAATCCTTGTTTCAATGGGACTGTGAGGGAGGAGGAAAAAGAAATGGTGTTCTATTAGCTGATGCAGCATTTTTCTTACCTATAAGGATCTTTAAGTTCCTCTGTGATATAATTAAGTTGATTCCTGGAAGGGGGGGGGGGGAGGAGAGAAGTACCAAAACGTTACTTTGCATCCTGCACATTCTTGGGAGAAAACCCTCTTGAACCCAGTGGAATTTAATTTCCAAATAAAAGAGTTATGGGATGTAAGTCTTGATGTTAATACATATCTTTTACTGAAATTATAATTGCCTTTCAACCAACAACAACAACAACAACAACATCTTTACGAGACATTTCACAGAGCCAAGTAGAAAATATCCTATTTTGATTTGTGTTCTGCATTTTGCACAGAAGCAAGTTCCCAATACAGTGGTACCTCAGGTTACAAACGCTTACAGACACTTCAGGTTACAGAGTCCACTAACCCAGAAATAGTACCTTGGGTTAAGAAAAACTTTGCTTCAGGATGAGAACAGAAATCGTGCAGCAGTGCCGGTGGCGCGGCTACAGCAGTGGGAGGCACCATTAGCTAAAGTGGTACCTCAGGTTAAGAACAGTTTCAGGATAAGAACGGACATCCAGAACGAATTTAGTACCCGAGGTACCACTGTATGGCTTTCAACAGTAAAACAAGTATCAGGAATATATGCACCTGCTCTGTGCAAAAATAATCCCTTGCACATCAAAACATACATTAGATCAATCTTTGGCAGCCTGATGCCCTGCATATAGCTATCCTGGACAAAAGGGAAAGCTTCTCAATTAGGTTTCTCTGTGACATGCTATTTTCTATGTGCAGGGGTCTATTTTGAGGATTGAGTATGAAGCAGCTGCCATCTGCCATCTGAAATACTACAGCCCAGACACAGCCTTACCACTTCAGGGAAAAATATGCCCTTAACAAATATGAGTCCTTCTTCCTTTTGTACTACTTGGCATCCATTCACCTCCCATATGAGAAGCAGCCATCAATTAAGACAACACACACACACACACACCTCTATGGAAACATCTGGAGAGACCTTCTGGATTAGAGATTTTATTATGCCTATGAACTGGCTCTAAGTCAGTAATCCCCAACCTCGGCCCTCCAGATGTTTTGGGACTACAACTCCAATCATCCCTGACCACTGGTCCTGTTAGCTAGGGATGATGCAAGTTGTAGTCCCAAAACAGCTGGAGGGCTGAGGTTGGGGATGCCTGCCTAAGTAGTAGTTCTAACCTTAAGATGCTGTTAACTCCTTTTTCTAATGACCTAAGACTAGCTGATACTGTTGGTGCCTTCAAAAGCCATCTCAGCTATTGGCCATCACTGCATCATGTGGTAGCAAGTTCCACAAGTTAATGGTCTGCTTAGCTCTCCCCAAAAAAGTCAGTGGGCTCTGTCTCCTTTCATGCCTACCAGGAAGTCACCATAAGTTTAGAATAAGTATTCCTCACCCTACACTATTTCCAGGTATGATTCTTCAGCAAGACTTCAGGTGCCAATGTTTCCATGCAATATCTTTGTTAAAGTGCAGTAAAGACAGATCAAAATAAGGCATGAACTCTAACTGCTAATGAGTCATAAAATTATATTACCATCCACTATAGGCCCAGAGTCCATTATAAAATGCAAGACAAATGGTGCCCACAGAAAGCGGGGGACCATCAAACGAATTGTTGAAGTTCTTTGTATTTCCTGGGGGAGGGAAAGTGAAACATATCATTTTTTGCAGCTTAGAAACTTGGCTCAGAGTCCATGAAAACTCCCACCCACCCCAATAATCTGTTTGCCTAAGATGCCACTGGACCCCTTTGTGGTCTTGATATCATATCCTCCAGATTCTTTCCCCGGAGGAAAATAAGAGGGACATTGATTGCTCTCCACCCAACTGACCCTCCTCGACCCCTTCCCCATTTTTGTGGTCCCCTCACCACTGAGCATTTCCTATCAGGTATCACCAGGGGCACTTGCCCATAGATTATTTTATGCCAGATGTTAAAACATGTTGAAACGGAATGTGACTTTTTAGAAACTTGAGACTTATCTTTAATGTTTGTCATTAACAGCTTTTTATGTATTTACAAGGAAGGTGATATTAAAAATATGAGCAAACAGGTTCCCACCCACCCACCTCCCAAAAAGAAAGCAAAAACCAAAGCAGTTGTATCAACTGCTGCAGATAGATGATAGATAGATAGATAGATAGATAGATAGATAGATAGATAGATAGATAGAGAGAGAGAGAGAGATAGATAGATAGAGATAGATGATAGATGATAGATGATAGATAGATAGATAGATAGATAGATAGATATGTAGATGATAGAGAGAGAGAGAGAGATTCTGCAACTAAAACTTCCACATAACATACCTTGGGCTAGAAGAACAATCCCACTTACAATGATAATTATGACAATCACCATTTTAGCCGCAGCGAAAAAATTCTGCACGTAGCTCGCCCACTTCACACTCAGGGCATTCACCAGAGTAATTGCAACTAGGAGAAAGGAAAGGGTGGAAGGTTCACAAGAAATGTCACCTCAACGAATAAGCTTCTGTACCACTGGAATCTGTCCTTTGCCTTCCCAGTTCATTTTCCTGCCACTCAAAGTAGCCAATAATGGGCTAGATGGAGGTATAATCTGCCCAGCTGTGTGGTACCTTCATATGTTCCTCTGCATTCGAGTGCTCAGACCATTTCACTCATCATGTGCACTCTTTATATGTAAGGTAAAGGTAAAGGACCCCTGGATGGTTAAGTCCAGTCAAAGGCAACTATGGGGTATAGACTCATCTCACTTTCAGGCTGAGGGAGCCAGTGTTTGTCCAAAGACAGCTTTTCCAGGTCATGTGGCCAGCATGACTAAACCACTTCTGGCACAACGGGACAACGTGATGGAAACCAGAGCGCACAGAAACACCATTTACCTTCCTGCTGCAGCAGTACCTATTTATCTACTTGCCCTGGCGTGCTGGTATGCTATCGAACTGCTAAGTTGGCAGGAGCCATATATAAGATGGGTGTATTCCCAAGTTCCCAAAAAGGAGAGGGTAGTTTGACCAAGGCTTCACATGGAGTCATGGCAGAGGTGAAATTTGAACCAGGGACCTGTGATACCTAGCAGAGTTTCTTCGCTTCTGTTGCACAGCAGCTGCCTCCAGCTTGTGCCAAATTAACACGTGTGTAAAAGGAAGCCTATTCTTTGCTGTTATCTTTGTATTAGGTCACTAACTCACCCTTCCAGCTACCTTTGTCTTCCTGATCAAAAGCCAAATACTCACCGAGGGCTGCTGTTGCCAGACACTTGATGACAACCGTGGGGGGGTCACAACCTGGATAAAACGGAGCCGCTGTGTACTCAGCAAAGCTGAGGCAAATGATGGCAAAGGAACTGGGCATGATGACGAAGAGACATGCCCAGGAAAACAAAAACGCAGGGATTGGGCCAAAGGCTTCCATGAGGTACGAATAGTCTCCTCCTGATTTCGTTATCATTGTGCCAAGTTCGGAAAAACACAGTGCCCCTGAAGAAAGAAGTGGGAGTTTTCAAAATAACCTTCCACTACCACAATCACCCATCTCCATTTCAATATGGCTTCTGGAGGGCTCCATATGCACCTGATCCTTCTAGCGTGTTTCAAGACACCAGGGATCTTGTTTCTATTAAGTGCATAATTTTGTTGTGTTATATGGAACTAGTCAACATTTCTCTCACCCAATGAGTGCTTCTGTTGTGAGAAGCTCATCTGGTCCCAACCAATTATAATTTTGAGTTGCTGGAGAAATTCTTTTTTTCCCTCTCCCTCTCAAACACGATTACTTTCATTTATAAACACTGCACTTGTTCTCTCATGCTGTCTATTAGACACTGTCCATGACATCATCAGCGGGTGCCTTGGGACTCGGGGCATCGATAAAAGCAAAGCTAGTGACAAAAAGTGATTTTTAGAGCCAGTTACCACATATTTATTACATTTATATTTATCTCTCATTCATCCTTTACATTTTCTTCAATACATGCAAAACCCCTGTGAGGTATGGTAAGTCAGGCTAAGGGATGGCGACCTGTCCAAGATTACACAGAGAGCTTCATGGACGAGTGGAGATTTGAACCCTGAACACCCCCAATTCTAGTCTAACCACCACAACATGCTAGCATAGGGTTGCCATATACTAAACATAGATCACTAGGTTTTTCATCACATGGTGATTTGCAAGAGAGGCCAGATGAACAAAAGGAACCTGTACAGCTTCAAAATACAGTGGTACCTTAGTTCTCGAACTTAGTCCAAACCGGGAGTCCGTTCGACTCCCGAAACCATTCAAAAACCAAGGTGCGGCTTCCAATTGGCTGCAGGAGCTTCCTGCACTCAAACAGAAGCCGTGTCAGATGTTCAGCTACCAAAAAACATTCACAAACTGGAACACGTACTTCCGGGTTTGCGGCATTTGGGAGCTGATTTGTTCAACAACTAAGCTGTTTGAGAACCAAGTTACCACTGTAATGTAATGTGTTAACTTTGGCTAGGATTTCCCCCAAACAAATTGTTCACCTATATCTTATATGCTAATTTCAAAAGCAAAACTAGCAAATGTAAATCCACCATTAAAGGGCTAAACAAAACAACACATAACAAGGAGCTTGTAATAAACTGGGGGTGGGGGGGAAAGAGAGAGAATAAGTTGGAAAGAGTAGTAGTGATTTACCTAATGTAGCAAGCACTCCACAGGCTGCCCAAATGACTAAGCAGGGCCCAACTGCTCCAACGTTAGCCAGAACAGACTTTGGAGTAACAAAGATCCCTGAGCCAATCACTGTCCCAACAATGAGACAGATTCCACTGAGCAGGCCCACCTGGAAAAAGAAATTGAGGTTAGTTGAATTCAACAGGAGTGGTTATTTCAATCTTCTATAGGCAGTATAATGAGGGTGGAGATGGGGGACAGGAACATTGAAGCAGATGTTAACCCAAGAATATGTCAAGAAGGGTCCACTCTTATTGCAGAAACTGCTTTATACAACAGCTACTGCCATGTATCTTAAAGGTAAGATAAAGGGACCCCTAACAGTTAAGTCCAGTTGCGGACGACTCTGGGGTTGCGGCGCTCATCTCGCTTTACAGGCCGAGGGAGCCGGCGTTTGTCCACAGACAGTTTTTCTGGGTCATGTGGCCAGTTTGACTAAGGCGCAATGGAACACCGAACCCCAGAGCAGTGCATGGAAACCTTCCTGCCAGAGCGGTACATATTAATCTACTTGCACTTTTTGGCGAGCTTTCAAACTGCTAGGTTGACAGGAGCTGGGACTGAGCAATGGGAGCTCACCCTGTTGCGGGGATTCGAACTACCAACCTTCTGATTGGCAAGCCAAAGGCTCAGTGGTTTAGACCATAGTGCCACCCACGTCCTGCCATGTATCTTAGAGGGAGCTTATTTTCCCTATCCATATTTTGCAGCAAGTAAAATCCAACAAGGAGTTAAGCATACTTAAAACAAGTTTATTTCATTGCTTTAAAAAATGCTGACTGTATTGTAGTGCCTCGAGGTGAATGCCATAAGCCAGGAATGGGGAATCAGATGTTCCTGGACTTCATTTCCCATCAGGCCCAACCAGCCTAGCTGGAAATTGGGAGCCAATAACCTCTGAATGGTCACAAGCTCCCCATTCCTGCCATAAACTATGCAGACCTATAAGCATCCAGGGGAAAGTATTGTAAGAGACACAATTTGGTTGAGGCCACCTGGCGCTTCTTCACTACCTCTTTGCATATGTGCATCTCCTCTTAAGACTATTAATTCCAGAATCTAAAATTTCCTAACTATGCTATTGTGAGAGCACCATTTTAGGGAGGGACTGATTAAGGCCCTCTCTACTTTCGCACACACTAAACATTAAAAGCATCCCTGCCCTCCAAGACTCTTGGGAATGGTACTTTAGCCCCTTACAGTGCTACAATCCCCAGCAGCCTAAACTACCTACGGTTCCCAGAATTCTGTGCAGGAAATGTGTTTTATATGCATGGTGTCTACACAGCCTCTGTCTGTGCAAAAGAGCCAAACAGCTGCCACTTCAGACCTTCATTAAGTTTTAGGCAAGATCTCTAGATGCATCAGGACTTTGGCGCAGTGCCGGTGGGTCATAGTTAATCAGAGCAGTGATTTTTGCATTGCTGCTGTAAGGGACTCCTTTTTTGTAATTTTAGTGGCTTTTAATTTCTATTGTTTTAACTATATCTTTGAAAACCACTCTGAGATTGTATATGATGAAGCGTGGATTTAGAATCGAAGTAAGTAAGTAAGTAAACAATTAAATGATTTTTGCAACAGAAATGAAATTATATTGGAGATCTAGGAGGCTAAGAGGAGTTGACAGGAGGCGGGCAGTTGTGGAGGACTCCCTGGTCTTGAATGGGGTAACTGTGCCCCTGAAGGACCAGATGCACAGCCTGGGAGTCATTTTGGACTCACAGCTGTCCATCAGGACCAGTGCAGGGCTTCTTGCGCCCTAGGCAAACCACCTTCTGGCGCCCCCACCAAAGCCTGCTTTAGTGGGAGGTGGGGGGTGGAGAGGCAAGCAGCAGTTTCTCCACTGTAGTGGAGAGCTGCTGCTCGCCCACCCCGCCGCCCGCCGCCCGCCCCCGCCCAAGCCTGCTTTAGCGGGAGCCGGGGGGTGGTGTAGAGGGCAAGCAGCACCTCTCGCTGCTGCTAGCCCGTCCCGCCCAAGCCTGGCCAGCGCCCCCTCCATTTTGGCACCCTAGGAAATTGCCTAGTTCGCCTAAATGGACGCGCCGGCCATGGAGGCGCATGTCAATTCTGTGTCCAGGGCAGCTGTTTACCAGCTCCATCTGGTATGCAGGCTGAGACCCTATCTGCCCACTGACTGTTTCGCCAGAGTGGTGTATGATCTGGTTATATCTCGCTTGGACTACTGCAATGTGCTCTATGTGGGGCTATCTTTGTTTTTTTTATTTATTTTTTTATTTGCATAATTTTATTATACAAAAAAAAATTCATATTAACAAACAACGAAAGCATAACTTGTTCCCTAATGTGGGGCTATCTTTGAAGGTGACCCGGAAACTACAACTAATCCAGAATGCGGAAGCTAGACTGGTGAGTAGGAGCGGCCGCCAAGAACACATAAAACCAGTCTTGAAAGACCTACATTGGCTCCCAGTATGTTTCTGAGCACAATACAAAGTGTTGGTGCTGATCTTTAAAGCCCTAAACGGCCTCGGTCCAGTATACCTGAAGGAGCATCTCCACCCCCCATCATTCTACCCGGAAACTGAGGTCTAGTGCCGAGGGTCTTCTGACAGTTCCCTTGCTGCAAGAAGCCTAGTTAAAGGGAACCAGGCAGAGCACCTTCTCGGTAGTGGCACCCACCCTGTGGAACACCCTCCCACCAAATGTCAAAGAGAAAAATAACTACCAGACTTTTAGAAGACATCTGGAGGCAGCCCTGTTTAGGGAAGCTTTTAATGTTTAACAGACTATTGTATTTTAATATTTTGTTGGAAGCCACACAGAGTGGCTGGGGAAACCCAGCCAGATGGGCAGGGGATGAATGAATGAATGAATAGCATAAGAGCTTCTAGGGCTGTTTCCAATATAATATATTACAAGTCTTGCCTCTTTCTGTAGATTCAAAGATTTGCTTTTCTTGATGGGCGTTTCATCAGGTTCTTGATTTGAACTTCGTTTTCTGATGCCTTCTTCATCCATTTTGCTTACTTGATACTGATGTGCCTATTTTATTACTGAATCCTGCAAACAGCACCAAGTTAACAATGATTATTTTATTTAAAAGCCTGTTTTATCTTTTGACTTCAAAAAAGCAACGGGGGACTCATAGCGAGCGCTCTTACATAGTTAATTCAAAGTAATGGTGGGATGTGCTACCTCACTCCAAGTTGGCTTCGTAATGTTATAATATAATCAAATCTAAGAGTGGGACACTGTGATATCACCTCACTGGTCCTATGATCCCTGATTATCTGGATCACATAGCCAGCAACAAGAGTCCTGATTTTAATGCCTGCCAAGAGAGTGAAGCAGTGTACTTTTTGCTTCCACACTTACTTGTTATGGCCGATCCATTTAACTAATCTTGAATTTTGGTAGTAATCAGTATTCAACTTAAGAGGTACAATGCCTTGGAGCACTCAATTCTTGGAAACGACAGTTTGCCATTTTCGTGATGATTAGGAGAAATGTATTAGTAATATAAAGGTGGCTTATCTGCCTTGATGGGAGCTCAAAGGTTGGAAATTAATCTGCTGTACAAAACATGATTTGATGTTATGGATAACTTATTATCAGATGGTTGGCCACCAGTGATCAGAAGACTTTGTTATCAGTTTGCTATTTTTATATTGCAAACTTTATAGCTGGTTTAACATGGCTATTTGGTGTTCTGCAAGTCCATAATGTGTTGCCTTGTTTTGCACTTGCAAAGAGAGAAATGGACATAATAAACCCATCCACCACCTCTTTGGGACTTGTGGAGGAAAGCCAGTTATATAAAAACTGGCCCGCTCTGTTCTGAGGTCATCCTCTTTTTGAATATATCTCACCGTATAACAAAATAGGGCAGATGGAACCGGTTTGAAGCAAAGGTCCAGTGGGAGGAATGAGAGGAGGAATTGGGGAGGGGATGTGGTGGGAAAGTGGCTGGATTTACCAAGGGCATCTGCACGACTGAGGAGGAGCAAGAGGAAAGAAGGACGTTAATCTATGGCCTTGTAAAGCAAAAGAAGGCGAGATGTAAAAAAACAAAGCAAACTGGGAAATTGTGGTTTAATCTTATAGACTATAAACCAGGATATTAAACCAGGTTTGCTTGACCAAGACAGCTGCACCTGAATTGTTTTGAACAGTAAATGAAGAAAGAACAACAGAACACTTGGCTGCCCTCTATGGATACACTGAGTAATACAATGACAGTTCTAGCAAGTGTATTCCAAATACTGTACACAAGAATCTACAGCAAATATTTATGCAGGTCTCTCTCTCTCTCTCTCTCTCTCTCTCTCTCTCTCTCTCTCTCTCTCTCTCTCTCTCTCTATATATATATATATATATATATATATATATATATATATATATATATATATATATATATATATATATATATATATATATATGTTTCCTAAGGTCAATTGATTTCAATGGGAGAATTTGGCACACTTTTTCAGAAATTATTAAGGCAACCCTGAGGAAAGAATTATGATCCCCATATTGCAAATATGGGAGCCTGGAGGCTGAGATAATAACACATCTAGTATGTTCATAGGACTGAGATTTGAAACAGGCACTCCCAGATTCACAGTAAGTCACTATGCAGGCATTTTTATGCACACTTTGCTATACACATTACAAGGCTAGAGAATCGCATTTCAAAATGCCAAGGAGTGCAGATGTACAGTGGTACCTTGGGTTAAGAACTTAATTCATTCTGAAGGTCCGTTCTTATGCTGAAACGATTCTTAACGCTGCCAGAGCACGATTTCCGTTCTTATCCTGAAGCAAAGCTCTTAACCTGAAGTGTTATTTCTGGGTTAGCGGAGTATGTAACCTGAAGCGTATATAACCTGAGTTACCACTGTATTGAATTTCAGTTTGCATATTGTTCCAGAAAGCTCAAAGTAAGCAGGTTCATCTTTAAAAGCAGACCAAATCTATTTCCTTCCCCATCCTCCTTCCCAATGAAGTGTGCATAGGATTTCAGGCTTAGATTTCCATGGATGCTCTGAACTGCACAGACAAATTTCACTGGCAAAGTTCCACGCCAGTTGTTAACTGTTTTTCACTTAGGAGACATTTCACCTGGAAGAAAAGCATGTCAACATCAAGAACAGCCCATAAATTTGCTGGAGTCAGGGGCAACCCTCATAATTATCCCTGTGAATCTTTTCACATTTTCAGCCTGGAAGTGAGAGTGGCACTCACCGTGTTTTCCCCTAGCTCTTGAGTCATCGAAACACCTTCCTTCACTTATCTCCTCCTTCAGCAGACAATGCCCACGACTGGAAAGCCGAATGCTGGGAAACAGCAGTCGCTTAAGTACAGAGGCTATAAACAAAGGTAATGATTAAACTAGAATGCTTCCTAGAAGTATTAAGAGCCCAATTAATTTATCAGCAGAAAAGGTAAGTTTTTGGTTCCATTTTGATGTCTCCCCCCCCCCCTCACAAACACACCCTGCTTCTTGCAGTTTGCACAAGCACAGAAGTATCTGATAGTGCACCACTCATGGACCAAGGTGCCAGCAAATTGCAGGTTGCTGTGATTTTATAAAACACCAAGGTCTTCCTACATGATTAAAAAGAAAAAGCAAAACCCACTGAACTTGGGGAAGGGATCGTTGTGGCTTATTTTGTATACAAGCTTCTTAATTAGCAAGCTTTCTAACAAAGGTTTTTAAAGGAATACATTGCTTACTTTAGCAAAAAGGAAAGAATTTTAAAAGGAAACAGATGAGCTCCTATCTACTTCAAACAATTGGCTGCCTGCCTACCTGGTCTCCTGTCCTGTACTGCTTTTCTGGATGGACTGAACTTCTCTTGAACTTGCTAACAGGCTGAATGCAGTCAGAAAGAAAATCTCCCTTTGTTTCCAGCCTTCAGCACATTTGCAGACAAACAAACAAACTTAGTTAATTACTTTTCTGCACTTGGGGTTTAGAATATATCTTGTTCGAACCCTCCTTCACTATCATCCCTGATTATTGGCCATGCTAGCTGTTGGGAGTTGAGTCCAACTGTATGTGGAGGGCTGTCAAAGTTTCTCAACCCAGCCCTGGATTTTTAAAATGTCTCCAGTGTTGACATTCACACACTTTTCTGAAGAGACATTCAGAACTTCTATCTGTATTTTAATTGGTCTTCTTTATCTGTGGGTCCAGAATTAAAGTTAAATAAAATACGGTAGGTTGGCGGCTGCCTAGTTTTAGAGCTAGGGAAGCCCAACAACATACCGAGGACCAGGGGTTCCCCATCACTCTCAGGTCAAATAGGTTTCTGTACTGCTTCAGAAACCAACACACCTCAATTGACCACAGCAGAACAAGAGAGATTAGGGTGCACATCACCAGAAGCAATGCCTCTGTCATATTGTTACAAAAACAATTGTGTGGTGCAAAAATCACATAGGCTACATGAGCAAAGGGTTTGGTAATGGTCCTAGATTGTGCAAGAGTTCAAAGCAGCTTAAAACGAATGTTTCAACTGTTATTGCAACCAATAAGTATGTACACATGTTCGGAATATTAATTTCACAATGGGAAATTTGCTTTGAATAAGTGGGTAAGATTGGTCTTTTCTCCCCTCAGTGATATAAATTGATTTATTTAAATTGCCTTTATTCAAATCAAGCCACGCTATATAACAGAACCAATCTGCTTATGTGGTTGTTGCCACATGCGATGATGGAATTAATATATGCAAAATGCTTCCAGTTACTGGTCTTCAGCTGGTGGGCCACGACCCACTATGAAAATATACAGTAAAAGATTAAGAAATGCATGTTTGGGTTAAAAGCAGGGCCTGGTTCTGAAAAGGCTGAAGACTACTGCTCTAAACCATTCTTCCCAAACATGGCGTCCTCCAGATGGACTACAACTCCCCAAATTCCTGACCATCAGGCATGCTCTCTGGGACTGATGGGAGTTGTGGCTCAAAATAGCTGGAGTGTGACAGGTTGTGGAAGGATGTTCTAAATTGCTACTACAGGTATGCTTAGCAGTCTTACTGTAGTGTCCAGTGCTTGTGGATGCTGAGATGCAGATTTGCACGGGCTTTTGCACAATGTCCTAAAAAGCTTGGCTTTGCAAAGGTGAAATGTAAAAGGAACATTAGAGTCCCTATCTATAGCTTAAGGACAATCTAAATTCATTCATATACACTTTGGACTCCCCCCAGGGCTAATCCTTGAGCATAATAAGAATGAAGTTCAAAGTTCTGAGATAGGCACAACGTGTTCAATGCAATGTTAGTATCTTGCTAATCTCTCAAGGTAAAGTGCACAATGAGCTATTGCCAATCAGCATAATAATTTTTAAAAAGTTACCTCCGTGTAAGTCCTACACACGATGCATTGTTAAACTATGGAATTCGCTTCCACAAGATGCACTGATGGTCACCATTGGCTCAATTGGCTCTGTAACTTATTTATTATATTTATTTGCAGTATTTATAGCGCCCCTCCTCGTTTAATGTTCTCAATCCCAGAGCAGGGAATAAAGTAATAAAAACAAACGGGGGACACACAAACAATGGATGTACAAAAATTACAAAATCGTATAAACAGGACCAATGAACAACTGAACCATTATATCATGAGCAAAACTGCAGCAACAAAAATTATTCATTTCAATTTAACCAAATACCTAGGTAAAAACAAACACAACATTTGAGCAGATTATAGAACCAAGGGGTCTTAGCAATGGTTCCCACACATGCCATTTACCTTGTGGCAGCCCCCCCCCCACCTCTTCCACACAGAGGGCCCCACTCTGTGCCAACTAACTCTCTGTGGCTTTTGAGTCACTTAGTATATTTCAGTATCCCCCTCCCCCAATCCCTCCTGGTTTTCATCCTAAATGGCATAAAGTCCACAAGCATCCATGCCAAGAAAGAATCCCACAAAAACTCCCCTCCCTTCTCCAGAGTACCAACAGAGCAAACCCCACAGTGGGTGTTTCTCCCCACAGCCCTCAGGCCTAGCAAGGCTACCGGGTTGAGACATGCAGGTGGATTTGCTCTCTTTACCTGCTGACTTGTTGCAGTCTTGGGAGTGGGTCTGTGTCACCACTTCTTAAATAAGGAAGCTGTCAGCCGTAAGTCAGTCAAAATTCCACAGCTGGTGTTCCTCTTCTTTTCCTAGTCCTGAGAAAATTTGTTTGGGGGGTGGGGGGAGTGTCTACCAGGGAGAGATCTGCAGGTGCATTTGCTGGCCTTCCCCCATCTCCCTTCTCTTTGCCAGCCATCACAGACTGTATTCAGGGTCCTCCAAGTGACTTAAACACTTTTTTTTTTTGAATTATTAAAACAACCTAAGATGCATCAATAATATATATCAAAGAACAGCTCCAACTCCACCCCACTGAATATGGGATACTTTGAATATGGTATGAGATACTTGGTTTCCTCAGGTTTGCCACATTATACTACTTTGATCAGCACTTAAATCAGATGCCCCCAGCTAGGTGGTTGTATTATCAGGTGGTTATGCTGGGATATTATAGATTTAAGGACCGTGAAGAGAATTATTCACTGAGGTTTGGTTTAGAAGTCTCCAACACTGCCATCTTAGTATTTTAACAATGGATAAACAGATTTTACAAATGATTTGGAAAATCTTCCCAAACATTTGAGCTGCTAGTTTTTAGAGGAGACATTATTGACACAGTATGCTTTTGAATTATGGTGCTGGAGGAGACTCTTGAGAGTCCCATGGACTGCAAGAAGATCAAACCTATCCATTCTCAAGGAAATCGGCCCTGAGTGCTCACTAGAAGGACAGATCCCGAAGTTGAGGCTCCAGTACTTTGGCCACCTCATGAGAAGAGAAGACTCCCTGGAAAAGACCCTGATGTTGGGAAAGACACAAGGAGGAGGGGACGACAGAGGATGAGATGGTTGGACAGTGTTCTCGAAGCAACTGGCATGAGTTTGGCCAAACTGCGGGAGGCAGTGAAGGATAGGCGTGCCTGGCATGCTCTGGTCCATGGGGTCACGAAGAGTCGGACACGACTGAACGACTGAACAACAACAACCCTTTTCACAGTGGGCAACTTTGATTTTAAGAAGCACTTAGCCACCACATCTGTATTAGTGATGAAAACATCATTGATTTCTCTGGTGGGATATTTCTGTGTCCAAAAGCACAGAAATTTTGGCAGGGAATTTTTGCAATCCTTACTGATCATGACTCAGAGATATTGAAATAGAACTGGGATTAGCTTTGCTCTCTTTATTTAAAGGGTGCAGAAAGGATCTCCCTTGTAAGAATCTTATAAACCACCTCCATGTGGCAGCACACACGCATCTGGGATTAGCAAGATGCAGACAGATGTACCATTCACAAGTGGTGTGATAGGGTATGGTACTTGGTTTTGACAGTGATGATCAATAAGGATTGCAAAAACTTCCTGCCAAAATTTCAGCAGTATTTACAGGACAGATGGGTGGGGAACGGTACCACTGATCCTTCAAAGGCAATTTTGGGGTGGGCTGGTGGAACTCCCTGTGCTGGCGTCCACTAGCGCAAATGTTAGCTGAATCTGGCTCCGTTATAATAATAAACGAATTGCACTTACCAGTTGCTTTTTTTGTACAAAAAGTAACCCAATGCAGCTTGCCAAATGTGAAATCTTCCAGCTGCCCATATAACTTTACTGAAGTCCTGGGTTTACAGTATGTGCTGTGTAAAATGAAATTGTTCTGTCTTTCATTTAGATGAAATGACTGCAGCTAAGAAAGCAGATGAATGTCTACAGCCATCTCATGAATGGTATCAATTTTAATTGTTTGGTTTGGAGCTTATGTCGTTCCCAGTCCCAATGCCTTGAGTGGGTAGCAGTGTTTTTTCTTTTCTCTCCTTCCCTATCCCAGACCACCAAAGGCAGTTTCATGCCATTCTTTGAAGAAGTACAGGCATGGACTTTGGCAAGCCTTAAAAGAAAGGGAACTCCAAAGTTTGGTGGGGGCAGCCTCTGTGAGTTCTTGTGGGTCCTTGAAGTACATAGTGTATTTCAATAAAACATTACCAAGGTTAGGCTGCTGTGGGCTTTCTAGGCTATCGCCACAAGCACCTGAAGATGCGCCATAGTGTTGGCACCATCTAAAGCCACAGAGCTGCTGAGAGCACCCCTATATCAAGCATGTGTATTCAGCCTTGAAAATATGAAGGCCTGGGTGCTGATAGCTGGTTCTCTGGAGGTATGCAGAAGGATTCTAGAAAGCAGTGGGTTAATGCCCCCACTGCCCAGAGAGGCAGGGACAGGTGAAGTGAGTTGAAACTGAGTCCTGGGCAGCTCCAAAGTGCTACCCCTCTAGCTCTTTTCCTGGCCTTGTCTAGAAACAGTGTTCAAAACTCCCATTGTTCTAGGCACATTTTGCAACACAGAATTTCATTAGCACAAGTAGTTTCTCAGCTCTGGGCACAGTACTGAGCCTAAGATTTCAGATTAACACTGCAGAGTGGAAGGAAAGGAGGACCTTTTTCTGCCTCCCCACTTCCAGATACACTCTGAAGACTGGAGAAGGGACCCTCTTAAGAATATTAGGGGGTGGGCAGGGAAAGACTAGACCATGTGGAAAATGAACATAATATTTTAGCTGCAGTTCATTCATTTTGTTTTGTATTGTTATTTAAAAAAAGCTCACCTAGACATTCCGTTGTTGCGCCAATAACCTAGGATTAAGGTGCCATTTAGCTCCTAGCTTTCATCTCTGTTTATAACACTGTCTAGAAGGGGAATCTGCTTCTTTCACCTAGCTCTCTCATCTGTTGCATACTCTATGGAGGGGAGAATCAGAGCTGGTTGCAAGAAGGAGCCCTCCTGGGCTAGCATCGTAGGCAGTCAGCACCCTCCTTTTCACTGGAGTGGTATATTGGTTTGTTTGTTTTTTAAAAAAACAAAGTGTTCTTTTTTCCAGTCCTTTTCATAAGCTACTGGAATGAAAGGGTTAGAGATAGTCTCTTATAAAGGTAAAGGTAAAGGGAACCCTGACCATTAGGTCCAGTTGCAAACAACTCTGGGGTTGCCGTGCTCATCTCGCTTTACTAGCTGAGGGAGCTGGCGTACAGCTTCTGGGTCATGTGGCCAGCATGACTAAGCCACTTCTGGCGAACCAGAGCAGCGCACGGAAACACCGTTTACCTTCCCGCCAGAGCGGTACCTATTTATCTACTTGCACTTTGATGTGCTTTCGAACTGCCAGGTTGGCAGGAGCAGGGACCGAGCAACAGGAGCTCACCCCGTCATGGGGATTCGAACCTCCGACCTTCTGATCAGCAAGCCCTAGGCTTTGTGGTTTGGACCACAGCGCCACCTGCGTCTCTTATACCCATTCTCAATTATTTGATTTAGCTTCTCCTCTTTCGCAAGGGGAGGAGTTGCGAGCAGGACTCGCTCCCCGCTTCGCAGGGCAGGGCATGGTTGGGCCCCCTGCGTCACAGGGAATCCCAGGCCCGCACCACGCCCTCAGCTGGCTAATCCGGCTAGCTGGGGGGGACGACGACGTAGTTTGCCACATTTAAGCGGCCCTGGCTCTGCCTGTTTGATTCCAGCATGCACAGATCTCGCTTACTTATGTTGTAAACAGAAATCTGCCCTTATTCCCTTATGGGTACACAAGAGCCCTTTGTAGGCTCTCCATCAGTAGGAGAAAACAACAGAGGCCAACCAGAGAATATTGAGAAGCAAAGCAGCTAGTAAGCCAAATCTTTATTAAAGCTGTTGCAACAGGGTGCTCCCCTCACACACAGGAAATTGGAGGAGGACCCAGAACCAAGGTGTGCCTGCCCTTATATAGACATTTAAATTGCGTGCCCTGGAGTCCAAGACCACCCCCAGAAACATCTCTCCAGTCTATTTCTGAAATTCTTTTGTAATAAGACAGCTACTTTGAGATCTTGTATAGAATGTCATGGGATACTGAAGTGTTCTCCTACTGCAGGGGTCCCCAAACTAAGGCCCGGGGGCCAGATGCGGCCCAATCGCCTTCTAAATGCGGCCCACGGACGGTCTGGGAATCAGCATGTTTTTACATGAGTAGAATGTGTCCTTTTATTTAAAATGCATCTCTGGGTTATTTGTGGGGCATAGGAATTTGTTCATATATTTTTTTCAAAATATAGTCCGGCCCGCCACAACAAGGTCTGAGGGACAGTGGACCGGCCCATGGCTGAAAAAGTTTGCTGACCCCTGTCCTACTGGTTTCTCTGTCTTGTGATTCCTGATCTCAGCTACCTACCTGTAATTAGGTTTTTCAGCCCACCTTCCTCCCCTGCTCTGAGCATCTTCCTCCCTTGCCCCGAGTTGCTTGTGGGTTTGTCTGTTGTTTTTTACTCTGTACGCTTCCGCTTTTCGTCCTTCCCCTGAGCCGCGTGTACATTGTTCCTTTCTATCTACCTGAGTTCATCTATTGGGCACGGGTTGCCTCAGTGTGTGTTGGTTCTTTGTGCGTTCTTAGTTTCCTTCCTTTCTCAGAGCAGCGGGTGCCTTGCTCATTTCTTGATTTTTTTCTGTTGGCCTTGACTTGCCCCAGCGGGTGCTTGCTTTCCTTCAGTCGGTGCACGTTTTATGAAATGGTGGGGTGTCTACTAAAGGGCAGCTGCCTGGCTGAATAAGCTTCCCCACCTTCCATTCTAGACAGGGAAATCAATCGCTTTCATTTACTCTATGCTGCAGGGGTATCTCTTCACCTTAAAGGGGCAGTGTGTGTTTTAAATAGGCTCAGGGCTGTCTTGCGCTAAAGCCTCTTAGCTTTTTATGGCACATAAGGGGGCAATTTTTCTGTTTTTTGTTTTTTTGCCGAGGCCCCTTGACTATTCTGGTATCCGCAGTAGGTCGATTCAGATTTCCTGATTTACCCTTGGGTGTGTTGGGGCTGTGGCGTTTCTCTGTGCTTCCTCCTGTGAACAGCGTGTTGCTGCAGGCGGCCATTTTGAGCACATCACGTGGCCAAGCTTCCGAAACTGTTCTTAACCTGAGGTACCACTTTAGCTGATGGGGCCTCCCGCTGCTACTGCACCACCCACGCGCGATTTCTGTTCTCATCCTGAAGTAAAGTTCTTAACCCGAGGTACTATTTCTGGGTTAGCAGAGTCTGTAACCTGAAGCGTCTGTAACCCGAGGTACCACTGTACCTGTGTTGTTATCTGGATCCAGGAGCTGTGAGGGTCTGGTAGATCCACTTAAGCAGAAGAACTAAAAATTATAATAAAGTACTGCTACAATAAATCCAAGTTTGACTACCTGTTCGCATAGCAGTATAACAACAAAAAGTGAAGGATGCCCAAATGACTGTCAGATGCACAAGCATAATTATATATGATAGTCCCTTTGATATAATTATATGCTGCCCTTCAACCGAAGATCACAAGGCAGTACGCTTAACAAAATAATTGCCCTGCTGACATTATTGGATAAATAGTATCTTTTGAGATGCTATAGTCTATATCCACCAACGAGGAGCAGCATTCTGTCACTGAATTGATAGTCTCTCTGGAAAATGCAGATATTAGTTGCAATGGTTCTAACATTCCCTCTGATGCCTGCATCCTATTTTCTAAATTCCTCTACTTTTTCCAGTTAAATATTCCCACTCCACATTGTCAAATGTGCAATAGTACAGTGCAACAACAGTTTACTCTATAAAACGAATATGGCAGCAATTGTTGAGCTTTCAGTGTTTCACATGATTGATCCAAATGACGACGTAACAGTTGGACATCTCTGTATATCATACATGCAATTAGATCAGAAGTATTTGGCTCAAAGTTGGATGTTGTGATAGACCCTTCTTAAGGCCATAATCCTATGCATGTCATAGAAAAAAGTTCCATTGAGTTCAATGGGGCATACTCCCAGGTAAGTAGATAGAGGATTGCAGCCTTATTCAGAAGCTGAACTCAAGTAGGACCTGCTTCCAGCTAAATGTGCATAGGGCTGCACTGCCAGTGTTTTTCCTTTGCAACCTCAAAGACTGATTTTCATTTATACAAACTAGGTCAAATAAATTGCAGGGAAGGGCTGTTTAACCCCTTTGTCTCTGGCAATTTTTTGCTGCAAATATGTATCTTCTGTAGGTAAAAGCAGGATGTCAGGGGAGAAATTTGATTGGGGGGGGGGGACAAGCTCCTCCTGTTTCAATTTTCCTGCCAGTCCACCTATCCAATGTGGAACCTTTCCTGTTCCTTTTATTTTGAAAATTAAGAAGCTAGCAGTTTCATCTGTCATGTAAAATTTTGTTTGGTTTTTAGCATAGCACCAGGGGCAACACAGCCCTGCAGTTTCTCAGAACCCTCATACCGTGAGTTCTAAAGAAAAGAATAATATAGTGGTTGGTGATGGTTTAAAGTACTTGGCATTTCATATGAATAGTTATGGGAAGAGTTATTTATGCCTGTTAGAAAAGCAATAAAAAACACTCTTAAAACCAGTCTTTATGTCTTTGGAGTTTTTAGAAACTATTCATTTATTTATTAATTAAATAGAAAATATAATAGAAATATACCAAAGGCATTTGCAACAAGTCACAAAATAGTAATGCTGGAACTTTGACTTTTCAGAGTGCACAAGGAATCTGGAAAAGCCAGAGGAAGGTAGGGAAAGAACGTCTAGTGTTCCATTTACCAGCAGTTCATCCCATGTTTGCAGCAGTATAAAATGCCACATCGTTGGTTTTCCTGCAAATTTTTCACAAAAGTAATTTTGAAAAGCAACCGCCTGCTGAGTATATGAGTCCTGACTTTGACCACTTTGAGATTATTTCCACTTACTTGCCTGTTGTCTCAGTAATGAGACAACAGCTGAGCACAGCATGGAAAACCTAGCTTGCACATCCCAAACAAACATATTGTGGAACCCTGACCCCAAACCAATGGTAAGAGGAATGGTGGTAGCCAGATCAAAGATGTAGCTTCTTGGAGTATAGTGTAAAAAATAATAAAAATTATATTTTAAAAAAGTATAGTGTAAAAAATAATAAAAATTATATTTAAAAAAAAAGATGTAGCTTCTTGGATCCAGCCTGCACAACCACAGCTCATTTTTACTTCCCAAGAGGTAGCTGTGTTAATCTGCAGCAGCAAAGAGGCTTTTGGCACTTTTTAAAGTCTAACATATTCTGTAATAAATCTGCTTGTGTTTATTTAATTAAAATATATGTAACCCACCCTAGTCAAGGATTTCAGAGTGGGTACAACAATTAAAACAACAAATCCAACTGCACAGGAGAAAGTGGATAAACAATAAAACATGGGTGACAGTTACAGTATTACAAATTAAACCAGAGTAAATAAACAGGTTTTAGCCTGGCACCCAAATTGAAATCTTCCCAGTGGCAACTTTGTTTTAGAGGGGAAGACATTTTGCATGTAGGGAAATTGGTGTGGCAAAAGTTATTTTTATGGATGTTGCGATAAATCCATTAAATCTTTAAGGTGCTACAAGTCTCCTTGCTGTCTTTCCTTTGGAATCAGATAAAAAACGTCGATTAAGCTTCTGTCTTTGCATGCACTCCTCAAAAGATGCAGCTGTGCAGGATACTGAGGTAGAAACATGACAGCAGCAAACCAAGCTGAGGCTCCCTGGGTGCAAAAACACACTTCCTATGGGCAACCTAGGATCTGCCCTTAAGCCTCATGCTGGACAGACTCTGCCCTTCTAATACACAAACCATTGTGCCTGCGAAAACCTCCAGTGTTGAGATACTTCCCATCATCTGCTCATGTTTCATGGTGTCAAGGCAGAGGCATACTTTGAGAAGCCTCAGCCTATTCCAGTGTATTACATTTCTTGACCTCTTCAACCGCTGGAGTCAATATCATATGGATTATGTCTAGATCACATGTCTTTCCCCCTCCCATATGTTCACCTGTCATTTCATTTGGGTTTCTACCCTTTACGAATCTGTACGACATTTAATATATGAGATTTAATCTTTGCGTTTCCATGTTTGTTTGCTGGTAGATGGCACTGTAATACAGTAGTAAATGTTCTGTCCTTTCAGCTTGCTGAGAAAATAATGTGGAAACTCCGTACCTGAAATCAAGTCCATAGCCTACAAATCCTCAGGTCTTTTCCCCCATTCAGATATTTTCTTAAGATGTTGCAAATCCCTGAATTCAATGTGTTACAAAAACGAATGCATTTTACAGGGGAAAGGAACAGAACAGTGTCTTTTTCAGGACACTTACTGTCTCACAAATGTCCCTTATCATCAGCATTGAGACCTATAGTTGGGGACATGATGTATCATACCTGCTGAACCATTTCCAGGAGCTAGCCTTTTTAATGATGGAAAAATTCAATGTTATTCAGGAACGTCTTCTGGTGGAACTACTTCCATAAGCATCTGAAGGTGCATAGTGATGGGCTCTGAAACACAGAAGTTGTTGAGGTCAGAAGCCTTTAGAAATGGCAATTGCACTGTTAATACCATTTCTTTTCCTTGATCATTTCCTCATTTGCACTTAACCACTTAGAAGCCTCAGTGTTGATTACACAAAGCAGATTATGGGCTTTACTTTTCCTATAGCCAAATCAAAATGGGTCTTGAGAATATTCCAGAAATTACAGTTTCAAAACTAGTGCTTTATTGTGATGCTCTCCATTTCTTAAGTGTACCAGATGGTGTGTGCAATGGTGAGCACATCACGTCAACTTAAAACCAATTAAGCATCTTGTTATTTCTGGAAACATCAAGAGGTCTATTCAAAATCAGTATACACGGTCTTATACTATTGGTGCTATCAGGGTAGAGTAGCATTCTGTTCTACTGGAACTCTGGTTCAATTGAGTTATATTTACATGTTTATTTTTAACTTTGTAAACTATGGGAAGATTTTGGATAACCGCTTTAACATGATGAGTCATTTGTTGGCATGGCGACTGGCAAAGTTATGTCATCTCAGACCACATTTCAAATGGTTTCCAGGACATAATTTGCTAAGTGTCAGAGTCCACTCAAAAGACCAGTTGCCACAATCATAAGGGTATATTTCCTGTGTATGTCAAACTACCATCAAGTTTCAGTCTTCAAAGAAAACACGTGCCTGCAAGGGGCAAGTGGCCAGTGCACAGAAGCATGCATTCTGTACTGTATGTAATCTCTAGCAACTCAAATCATCTGAAGAGACCACATACCCCTATTCCCGACTCTATGAGCCTGCTCTATTCACAATTTCCTCTCTACTGTATCTCATGCACCCCACTCTATGAAGCTCTTTCCCTTTTGAACCAGACTTAAAGAGTCACACTCAGATTATTTCATCACAAACCCATCTTCCCCCTGGGATGGAAATCAACCATATACTCACTTGAGATTTTTTGAGCCCAGTTGAATTTGAAGTGGATGAAAAGTACATAAAAGACAAGTCCACTGATAATAAATAGAACGCAATACAGATATGGCAGCTCGGGTGCAGTGATGATGGGTGCCAGGACCAACACAATGGAAACAAACATCACAAGGATGGGGATGATCAGAGGTACCTGCAAGACAGAGCGGGGGGGTGGGGTGGAAATGTAATTGTGTGTTGAGAAATCCCAGATTGGAACAACCTAGCAAGGCCAAGTAATATTCTGGCTCAAGAGTCTAATGCCCTCCATTTTAACAACTTGGCTGTTGCATCAGGAACAGCATACAAATGTTTTCATACAGTTTGGGGAAGTGCAAATTGGGCATTATTTATTTATTGTATTTATTCGGCGCTTGCTACAAAAATGTCTCAAAGTGAGTTAGAGTTATGAAAACATACATGATAACAAAATTTAAAACACACCCAAAAGATAATTGACAAAAAGTACCAATCCTGCAAATGACAATTCCTATCCCATCCTACTAAACAATGAACAACACAAGGATCGATATCACCATATCCTGACACTCCAGTTAAGAGCCAAATGCCTGGGGAAAGGAACATCTTTGCCAAAGCGCCTAAAAGTTGGTAATGACGGTGCCAGGTGCATCTCTCTCTAAAAAGAGCATTCCACAATGGGGAACCACCACTGAAATGGCCCGTTCTCATGTTGCTGTTTATTGAAGGGGGACACAAAGAAGGCCCTCAGATGATTAGGTATTGATTAGTTATTGAAGTATTGAAGTCATGGGCAACGTAAGACTATACGTCAAGAGCAGCACTTTGAATTGGGCGAGGGAGCTAACACATCCTATGCACCTGAACCAGAATCAGTGTTCTAGGATCAGACCACCTACTCCCAGTCAATTCTGGCCCCTGAATTCTGCACTAAGTGCAGTTTCTGAACGCTCTTCAAAGATGGCACTACATAGAGTGCATTGCAATAATCTAACCTAGAGGCAGCTCACGTGTTAACCTAATTTCTCCCCCAACTCTAGCAGTAACAAAAGCAGCAACACAAGAGGAACTGCCACACCATCCTGAACACTGATGAGACTATCTTCTGGTGGGCTACTTACACGGATAGGCCTTTCAAGATCTTTTCTGGTAAAGCGCATGACAATGAGTCCCAGCACAGTTAGACCATAGAATATCCAAACTGCAAAGCTGAAGTAGTTGATGAGGGTGTTGATGTCACCGGGAATTATATAAATAATAGCTATTGCACCCTGAAAGCAGAAGAAATGCATTATGGAAAAGGCATTTAAAAAAACAACAACCCTGCAGATTTCAGTGTTGGGTTTAGAGGCCTTTTAATAGAATGGCCAATACTATTTGTGGCTATGATAACTCTGTTGGAAAACTAATTCAGACATGCTTGCTTAGTCTCTCCAGTGACTTTGAATTTGCAGCCCTACTACATGGTTGCTTCATTATAATACAATGCCTCCATGAAGACCCTTTCGCATACAGATGGGAAAGCCGTGTGCAGTCACAGAGCTTTCAAAAGAGTTTTAATTACAGCGCCAGATTTCTGAGATGTGTTTGTTTTCATTTAAAGATTTAATATCTTATTTAAAAAGCAGGAGATGAAGGGGAGGGGGCGTTATAGAGGTGTATGCAATTGCATTTTCCTCCCTCGCTGTATTACAACCCAGGGCCATCCAATGAAGCTGAGTGTCGAGAGACGCAGACAAAAGGAAGGTCTTGTTTACACAGCACATAATTAAAGTGTGGAATTTGGCCTCACGGGAGTTGTGATTGCTGCCAACTTGGACCCGTTGGATATTAGACAAATTAATGGAGGGTAAAACCATCATTGACTACTAGTCATGACTGCTACGTCCTGCTTCCAATAACAGAGAACAAAGCTGGACTAGACAGGCCTTTGGCCTGATCCAGCAGGGGTCTTATGATGTTCTTCTGACACTTGAGAAATCATACTTACATAAAAGATGATAGCAGGCGCCGGAGTTAAGCGCTTGATGCTGATGTAAGAGAGCACCTTTAACATGTGCCCTTCACGACCGGCTACATAAGCAAGCCTGAGAAGGTAAATCATTCTCGTTAGAGAAGCCATTGTGACCCAGAGCAAAGGATGACAAGACTCCTGCACTTTTCATATTTTTGGTGATGCATTCAGAGAGCAGAATCTGTGTTTACCATGTTATGCAGTAATATGGGCCTATGGAGTTTGTATGAGGAACTAGTTGCAACGGCTGTGGTTTGAGAATAAACAAGATCCTGATTAAGTCCAATGTTAAAAGCATAAGAATCTGGGAAATGGAATGAGATCAGCACAACTGCCACATGCACTGTGAATATATGGGATTTCCCCCATCTGACATATATAGTACACTACTGCTGTGCTTTCAATAAAGGTGAGTGAATGTGCATGTTTGATGTTACTGGTAAATATAAGCTGTCGTCCCCCCCATACCAGCTCTCCTTGCACCACCATGCCAGCAACTGAGCAAAGTTTAGTAGCTTGGAAATGTCAATGTGTCCCTGTCTCCCGAGTGCCCCCAGTTTACTTTTAATGAGAGGATGGTGCAGACATGGAACCCATTCAGAATGACTGTGAAGTACTCCTTCACACAATGTATGACAAACACATTGAATTATTTATTCACATAATGCTGGGGCAGCTTCCACCATGAGTTCCTTGAAAATGACTGGATTAATTTAGAGGAAAATTATGAATTCAGAGGCACTTGTACTTCTAATTAGAAGATGATAGGAGGAGCTGTCTCCAACATGACCTGCTTTTAAGTGTCACCTGGGCATTTGCCTGTTGGCAATTGTGGCGCTCTTAATTCCAGATACATATAAGTGCAGAAGTCTTGCAATCTGGATTCGGGGCTGGGGGCACATAAGTCAACTTTAACCTAGGGCACACTGGAATTCCACATCAGAAAGTTTTGTTTTACCTGCCAGCAGTAAAGCAAGTCCCATTGGCTGCCCCGATGGTAGAAAAAGCCACAAAGAGAGGGACTATCCAGGAAGCAGGATAAAGAACCCTGTCTCCAAATGTCTGTGATGGAAGGAATTGAAATAATGCACATCTTTAAATCCTAGAGGTCAACCAACTGGGCACGTGACAATACAGCAGTAATGAAAGATACTTAATAAAAAAGCTTGCACAACTTTTTAGAGAAGCAAATTTTCCCTTGTGTGACTTGAACAACTTTCGCTCTTGTTCTGCCGTTTGTATCAAAACATCCTCTTGTGAATTGTACAGAGGTGAAAAGCAACACATTTCCCCACTTGGACTCACCACAGCGACAGCTTGAGACTGCAGAAGTTCTGTTGATGTCATAACCGTGAAATAGGATACATTGATCAGAACGTAACAAACTGTGACCAGAGGGATTCCAATAACAATAGAGAGTGGTAGATTTCTAGATAATATAAAGATATATGCTATCAGTTACACATCCAAGCTCTTACACAATTGAAGAAATATTAGTTGATTTACCATATAGGTTTCTGCATAAATTTGCATCTGAACAGTTCTAAAGGGGGAAATTATCAATTTTTAAATAATGAGCACTGTCTCTTATTTAAGTGACAATAACACATATTCTAAGATGACATCTGCCACACTATGGTCCTGATTAACACCCCCACCCCACCCAACTTCCAGCAATGAAAATTGCATTGAGAACATAAGAACACAATATGAGTGGACACACACGCAGAAGCAGAGAAGGAGCTGCCTTCCCAATGCAAATAGCAGCTTGGGTGGGAGGGTCAGCAGGACAAAGCAGTGGGGGAGGGAGGAAGCATCAGCCCCTGACCCGCTCCAATGGATGGGGTTCATTAACTTTATAAAATACATGTATATTAATTGCATCTGTACATTTGAACATTACATCTTGTTTGGCTTTGAACAGCTGTGTATTAAGACTTTAAAATTTCATTCTGTTGTTGGTGGATGCAGGGCCATCTCTACCACTAGTTAGAGTGAGGCAACTGCCTTGGGTGGCAGATGCTGGTGGCCAGAGTCAGTTCCTCCTGTGTTCCCAGGCATTTCCCTCCTGGTGGAGCATAGAGTTGGGTGTGCCACACAGCTTCTCCCATCTAAACTAGCTTACTGCCCTTGGGTGGTTCTG
The DNA here is from genome assembly GCF_009819535.1 of Lacerta agilis. NCBI lineage: Eukaryota > Metazoa > Chordata > Lepidosauria > Squamata > Lacertidae > Lacerta > Lacerta agilis. The sequence goes on along the minus strand of NC_046319.1, from coordinate 25,679,605 downwards.
AAGGACACTGTCAGACTAAAACAGCTGGACTAGTCAGCTTCTGCAGGTGGCAACCATCTTGTCCTTTGCCTCAGGCAACAAAATGACTTGGAATATACCACACTTTTCAGTGTATAAGACTAGGGTTTTTTTTACTTTAAGGTTACAAATCTGGGGGCATCTTACACACAGATAGTGCATATACCCATTTTCTAAATTTGGGGTTCCCAAAAGTAGGGGGCGTCTTATACATGGGGGCATCTTATACACGGGAAAATGTGGTATTTCCTCCAGACCGTATAGATGCAGTTCACTAACGTGGGCCTGGTTTCAGAAAACAGCTTATTGGATTTTGTTGTTGCTTTGTGAAACTTTTTGCACACTGCCTTAGGAGGGCTGTACCCTGAATGGCAGGTTAGAAATCCTTGTTTCAATGGGACTGTGAGGGAGGAGGAAAAAGAAATGGTGTTCTATTAGCTGATGCAGCATTTTTCTTACCTATAAGGATCTTTAAGTTCCTCTGTGATATAATTAAGTTGATTCCTGGACCAGGAGGGGGGGGGAGAGAGAGAGAGAGAGAGAGAGAGAGAGAGAGAGAGAGAGAGAGAGAGAGAGAGAGAGAGAGAGAGAAGTACCAAAACGTTACTTTGCATCCTGCACATTCTTGGGAGAAAACCCTCTTGAACCAGTGGAATTTAATTTACAAATAAAAGAGTTATGGGATGTAAGTCTTGATGTTAATACAGATCTTTTACTGAAATTATAATTCCCTTTCAACCAACAACAGCAACATCTTTATGAGACATTTCACAGAGCCAAGTAGAAAATGTCCTATTTTGATTTGTGTTCTGCATTTTGCATAGAAGCAAGTGCCCAATATGGCTTTCAACAGTACAGTGGTACCTCTGGTTATGCACTTAATTCGTTCCGGAGGTCCATTCTTAACCTGAAACTGTTCTTAGCCTGAAGCACCACTTTCGCTAATGGGACCTCCCACTGCTGCTGCACCACCAGAGCATGATTTCCGTTCTTATCCTGAAACGTTATTTCCTCCACACACACACACACACACACAAACACACACAGAGCAACCTATGGAAACATCTGGAGAGACCTTCTGGATTAGAGATTTTATTATGCATATGAACTGGCTCTAAGTAGTGGTTCTAACCTTAAGATGCTGTTAACTCCTTTTTCTAATGACCTAAGACTAGCTGATACTGTTGGTGCCTTCAAAAGCCATCTCAGCTATTGGCCATCACTGCATCATGTGGTAGCAAGTTCCACAAGTTAATGGTCTGCTTAGCTCTCCCCAAAAAAGTCAGTGGGCTCTGTCTCCTTTCATGCCTACCAGGAATTGACCATAAGTATTCCTCACCCTACACTATCTCCAGGTGTAATTCTTCAGCAAGACATCAGGTGCCAGAGTTTTCATGCAATATCTTTGTTAAAGTGCAGTAAAGACAGATCAAAATAAGGCATGAATTCCTTGCCCAAGCTGCTTCAGGTTGTGGCGGATGTCCTCCTGGAGACACCTACTGGTAGTTTGGTTGTCCTAGGGGATTTTAACATCCATGCCGAGTGCCGAGGGCCTTCTGGCAGTTCCCTTGCTGTGAGAAGCCAAGTTACAGGTAGAGGGCCTTCTCAGTAGTGGCACCCGCCCTGTGGAACACCCTCCCACCAGATGTCAAAGAGAAAAACAACTACCAGACTTTTAGAAGACATCTGAAAGCATCCCTGTTTAGGGAAGCTTTTAATGTTTAATAGATTATTGGATTTTAACATTCTGTTGGAAGCCACCCAGAGTGGCTGGGGAAACCCAGCCAGATGGGTGGGGTATTATTATTATTATTATTATTATTATTATTATTATTATTATTATTATTATTATCTAACTGCCAATGGCAGTCATAAAATTATATTACCATCCATCATAGGCCCAGAGTCCATTATAAAATGCAAGACTAATGGCGCCCAAAGAAAGCGGGGGACCATCAAACGAATTGTTGAAGTTCTTTGTATTTCCTGGGGGAAGGAAAGTGAAACATATCATTACTTGCAGCTGAGGAACTTGGCTCAAAGTCCATGAAAACTCCCACCCACCCCAATAATCTGTTTGCCTAAGATGCCACTGGACCCCTTTGTGGTCTTGATATCATATCCTCCAGATTCATTCCTCAGAGGAATATAAGAGGAACATTGATCACTCACCACCCAACTGACCCTCCTCGACCCCTTCCCCATTTTTGTGGTCCCCTCACCACTGAGCATTACCTATCAGGTATCACCAGGGGCACTTGCCCATAGATTATTTTATGCCAGAAGTTAAAACATATTGAAACGGAATGTGACTTTTTGGAAACTTGAGACTTATCTTTAATGTTTGTCATAAACATCTTTTAATTTATTTACAAGGAAGGTGATATTAAAAATATCAACAAACAAGTTCACACCCCCCCCAAAAAAAAATAAAGAAAAAATAAAGCAAAGCTGTTGTATCAATCCCAGTCAACTGCTGCAGATACATGATATAGATAGATAGATAGATAGATAGATAGATAGATAGATAGATAGATTCTGCAACTAAGACTTCCACATAACATACCTTGGGCTAGAAGAACAATCCCACTTACAATGATAATTATGACAATCACCATTTTAGCCGCAGCGAAAAAATTCTGCACGTAACTCGCCCACTTCACACTCAGGGCATTCACCAGAGTAATTGTAACTAAGAGAAAGGAAAGGGTAGAAGGTTCACAAGAAATGTCACCTCAACAAATAAGCTTCTGTACCCCTGGAATCCGTCCTTTGCCTTCCCAGTTCATTTTCCTGCCACTCAGAGTAGCTAATAATGGGCTAGATGGACAAATAATCTGACCAGCTGTGTGGTAGCTTCATATGTTCCTCTGCATTCAAGTGCTCAAACCATTTCACTCATCATCATGTGCACTCTTTATATGTAAGGTAAAGGTAAAGGACACCTGGATGGTTAAGTCCAGTCAAAGGCAACTATGGGGTATAGACTCATCTCACTTTCAGGCTGAGGGAGCCAGTGTTTGTCCAGAGACAGCTTTTCCAGGTCATGTGGCCAGCATCACTAAACCACTTCTGGCGCAACGGGACACCGTGATGGAAACCAGAGCACACAGAAACGCCATTTACCTTCCCGCCACAGCAGTACCTATTTATCTACTTGCACTGGCGTGCTGGTATGCTTTCGAACTGCTAAGTTGGCAGGAGCCATATATAAGATGAGTTAGTGGTACTATTCCCAAGTTCCAAAAAGGGAGAGGGGAGTTTGACCAAGGCATCACATGGGGTCATGGCAGGGGTGAAATTTGAACCAAGGACCTGTGATACCTAGCAGAGTAGCTTCACTTCTGTTGCACAGCAGATGCCTCCAGCTTGTGCCAAATGAACCCACAAATTTACACCGGTGTAAATGGACTGCAAGAAGATCAAACCTATCCATTCTTAAGGAAATCAGCCCTGAGTGCTCACTGGAAGCAAAAATCCTGAAGCTGAGGCTGCAATGCTTTGGCCTCCTCATGAAAAGAGAAGACTCCCTGGAAAAGACCCTGATGTTGGGAAAGATTGAGGGCACAAGGTGAAGGGGATGACAGAGGACGAGATGGTTGGACAGTGTTCTCGAAGCTACCAACATGAGTCTGACCAAACTGCGGGAGGCAGTGGAAGACAGAAGTGCCTGGTGTGCTCTGGTCCATGGGGTCATGAAGAGTCAGACACAACTAAATGACTAAACAACAACAAAAGGAAGCCTATTCTTTGCTGTTATCTCTGTATGCATTTGGTTTTAGGTCGCTAACTCACCCTTCCTGTTACCTTTGTCTTCCTGATCAAAAGCCAAATACTCACCGAGGGCTGCTGTTGCCAGACACTTGATGACAACCGTGGGGGGGTCACAACCCGGATAAAATGGAGCCGCTGTGTACTCAGCAAAGCTGAGGCAAATGATGGCAAAGGAACTGGGCTTGATGACAATGAGACTTGACCAGGAAAACAAATACGCAGGGATTGGGCCAAAGGCTTCCATGAGGTATGGATATTCTCCTCCTGATTTCGTTATCATTGTGCCAAGTTCGGCAAAACACAGTGCCCCTGAAGAAAGAAGTGGGAGTTTTCAAAATAACGTTTATATTTATCTCTCATTCATCCTTTACATTTTCTTCAATACATGCAAAACCCCTGTGAGGTATGGTAAGTCAGGCTAAGGGATGGCGACCTGTCCAAGATTACACAGAGAGCTTCATGGACGAGGAGATTTGAACCCTGAACACCCCCAATTCTAGTCTAACCACCACAACATGCTAGCATAGGGTTGCCATATACTAAACATAGATCACTTGGTTTTTCATCACATAGTGATTTGCAAGAGAGGCCAGATGAACAAAAGGAACCTGTACAGCTTCAAAATACAGTGGTACCTTTGTTCTCAAACTTAGTACATACCAGGAGTCCGTTCGACTCCCGAAACCATTCAAAAACCAAGGTGCGGCTTCTGATTGGCTGCAGGAGCTTCCTGCACTCAAACAGAAGCCGCGTCGGATGTTCAGCTGCCAAAAAACATTCACAAACTGGAATACGTACTTCCAGGTTTGCGGCGTATGGGAGCCAATTTGTTCAACAACTAAGCTGTTTGAGAACCAAGGTACCACTGTAATGTAACGCAGTGTTTTTCAACCTTTTTTGGGCAAAGGCACACTTGTTTCATGAAAAAAATCACGAGGCACACCACCATTAGAAAATGTTAAAAAATTTAACTCTGTGCCTATATTGACTATATATAAAGTAATTTTCTTGAATTTTTCAATTTTTCCCACGGCACACCAGGCAACATCTCGTGGCACACTAGTGTGCCGCGGAACAGTGGTTGAAAAACACTGATGTAACGTGTTAGCTTTGGCTAGCATTTCCGGCAAACAAATTGTTCACCTATATCTTATATGCTAATTTCAAAAGCAAAACTAGCAAATGCAAATCCATCGTTAAAGGGCTAAACAAAACAACACATAACAAGGAGCTTGTAATAAACTGGGGGTGGGGGGGGGGAGAGAGAGTAAGTTGGAAAGAGAATAAGTTGGAAAGAGTAGTAGTGATTTACCTAATGTAGCAAGCACTCCACAGGCTGCCCAAATGACTAAGCAGGGCCCAACTGCTCCAACGTTAGCCAGAACAGACTTTGGAGAAACAAAGATTCCCGAACCAATCACTGTCCCAACAATGACACAAATTCCACTGAGCAGGCCCACCTGGAAAAAGAAATTGAGGTTAGTTGAATTCAACAGGTGTGGTTATTTCAATCTTCTATATGCAGTATAATGAGGGTGGAGATGGGGGACAGGAACATTGAAGCAGATGTTAACCCAAGAATATGTCAGGAAGGGTCCACTCTTATTACAGAAACACTGCTTTATTCAATAGCTACTGCCATGTATCTTAAAGGTAAGGTAAAGGGACCCCTAAGAGTTAAGTTCAGTCGCAGATGACTCTGGGGTTGCGGCGCTCATCTCGCTTTATTTATAGGCCGAGGGAGCCGGCGTTTGTCTGCAGACAGTTTTTCTAGGTCATGTGTCCAGTATTACTAAGCTGCTTCTGGCGCAACGGAACACTGAAACCAGAGCAGTGGAAAGAAATGCCATTTACCTTCCTGCCGAAGCGGTACGTATTAATCTACTTGCACTTTTTGGCGTGCTTTTGAACTGCTAGGTTGGCGGAGCTGGAACCAAGAAATGTGCATGCACACGAAAGCTCATACCAGGAACAAGTGTGCATGAAGAAGTGTGCATGCACACGAAAGCTCATACCAGGAACAAACTCAGTTGGTCTCTAAGGTGCTACTAGAAAGAATTTTCGATTTTGTTTTGACTATGGCAGACCAACACGGCTACCCACCTGTAACAAGAAATGGGAGCTCACCCTGTCGTGGGTATTCGAACTGCCGACGTTCTGATTGGCAAGCCCAAGGCTCAGTGGTTTAGACCACAGTGCCACCCGCATCCCGCCATGTATTTTAGGGGGAGCTTATTTTCCCAACAAAAACACCTGTAGGATCTACAGTTTATTATTTTTATTAAATGTACTTCTTAGTCGCTTTTTAAATTAAAAGTGATGTCAAAGCGACTTGGAATGTAACACAAGAGCTAAAATCAACATAAAACTAAAATGAAATAAAGACTAAAAACTTTCAGAAGCCTGAGGTCAGATTTAAGCCGCTCTAGGAGCCTTGTGGGGTGAAAATGTTTAAAAAGAATTTTAAAAATATAAAACGTTACTTGTTGCCTTGGCAAGGGTAACAAGAATGTGGAGGAATAAGCACTCAGTACTGACCATGACCATTTCTTCCTATTTGGTGCCAAGGAAATAGTCTTGCAAAGGGAAAAAGTAATGAGTGTGAGGGGAACGCAAACAGGGTCTGCTGTGCTGAGACTTCCAGCGCCATTAACAGGTGAGGTGACACCAGGAACAACTTGTGGTACAATGCAAATATTAACCAGACATTCTGGGAAAAGAGGCTTTCCTTTTTTTACTTCACTGAGCTTCCGTGATTATCTCCACATTTAGCAAACAACACTCTACTAATTAACTCAGGTGTTAACATCACAGAGCATTTTACTTCCCCACTTGGGCCATTAAAGCTGGACCTAACTAGACTATTCCCTGTTTTTACAACAGGACATGTACCAAGTGCAATTGTGCCTCCTCTTTGTGGATGGAATTCTAAGTGTGGATGGGCAAATCTGTCAAATTTAGTTTCTCGTTTCCCCAGGATTAAATTCAGTTCTCCTTTACTGCAGCAGCAACCCCAGAAGTACACTGGCCTTGTCTCTTGAGACAGATGGATGCCAACCATGCACACTCCCCCCCCCCCCCAGTTTACACAATTCTGCAAATATTCGGTATGAGAACCAAAATACAAAATTCAGAGAAGTGTGAATTTTGAAGGATAGGTAGGTCTGCATTCAAATGAAAGCTGGCCAAATTTCTACCTCATCCCTAATTCTAAGCCTATTTAGGCTCAGGGCAAAACAGCTAATTCCCATGTTTTGCGCGGTGCATATTCTACCGCAAATAAAATCCATTAAGGAGTTAAGCATACTTAAAACACATTTCTTTCATTGCTTTCAAAAATGCTGACTGTATTGTAATGCCTTGAGGTGAATGCCACAAGCCAGGAATGGGGAATCAGATGTTACAAGTCTTGCCTCTTTCTGTAGATTCATAGATTTGCTTTTCTTGATGGGCGTTGTTTCATCAGGTTCTTGATTTGAACTTCGTTTTCTGATGCCGTCTTCATCCATTTTGCTTACTTGATGCTGATGTGCCTATTTTATTAGTGAATCCTGCAAACAGCACAAAGTTAACTATGATTATATTATTTTAAAGTCTATTTATCTTTTGACTTCAAAAAAGCAACGGGGGACCCATAGCGAGCGCTCTTACATAGTTAATTCAAAGTAATGGTGGGATGTGCTACCTCACCTCACTCCGAGTTGGCTTTGTAATGTTACATCATAATCAAATCAAAGCGTGGGACACTGTGATATCACCTCACTGGTCCTATGATCCCTGATTATCTGGATCACATAGCCAGCAACAAGAGTCCTGATTTTAATGCCTGCCAAGAGAGTGAAGCAGTGTACCTTTTGCTTCCACACTTACTTGTTATGGCCGATCCATTTAACTAATCTTAAATTTTGGTAGTAATCAGTATTCAACTTAAGAGGTACAATGCCTTGGAGCACTCAATTTTTGGAAACGACAGTTTGCCATTTTCATGACGATTCGGAGAAATGTATGAGTAATATAAAGGTGGCTTATCTGCCTTGATGGGAGCTCAAAGGTTGGAAATGAATCTGCTGTAGAAAACATGATTTGATGTTATGGATAACTTATTATCAGATGGTGTGTTGGCCACCAGTGATCAGATGACTTTGTTATCAGTTTGCTCTTTTCATATTGCAAACTTTATAGCTGGTTTGATGGTTTAACATGGCTATTTGGTGTTCGTTCTGCAAGTCTGTAATGTGTTTCCTTGTTTTGCACTTGCAAAGAGAGAAAAGGACATAATAAGCCCATTGTGTGTTCTGAGGTCTTCCTCTCTTTGAATACATCTCACTGTATAACAAAATAGGGAAGATGGAACCAGTTTGGAGCAAAGGTCCAGTGGGAGGAATGAGAGGAGACATGGGAGGGTGTGTGCATGTCTGTGTGTAAGATTTTGAGGCTTCTGGTGATGATGGGGGTGTGGAGAGGAGGAATTAGGGAGGGGATGTGGTGGAAAAGTGGCTGGATTTAACAAGGGCATCTGCAGGACTGAGGAGGATCAAGAGGAAAGAAGGATATTGATCTATGGCCTTGTAAAACAGAAGGCGTTTAATGCTGTAAACTGCCCTGTGATCTCTTGATGAAGGACAGCAAATGAATGAATGGATAAATAAATGAATGAATGAATGGTTTATCCTGGAGAAGAAAAGACAGAGGTTAAACTAGCAAACCAGAAGTTTCTTTCCAGCCCCAGGAGGAGCGTTCACACGACACACCAACACACTGCAGCCGACACACTAACATGTCGCATGACACAGTTTGAAAGCTCTGCGCTAGAATATAATGCAGTGGAGGAGCACAACACATTAAAGTGACAGGGGAGAGAGGGCAGGGTTGTGGTCACCCACAGGTAGTCACAATACAAGATGTGAGCAGATTTCTTTGCTGGGCAGCCAGTTCTCAAAACAAGAAAGGTGGTCGTTTTACAGAAGCCGGAGGCATTGCTTGCTTGTTTTTGGGAACCATCATCACAAAGAGACAGAGAACGTGGCCTGTGGTCTGAGCTATCATCATGATTTGAGAAAAAATCCTCGGGAAGAAATGTGACCTCAGTGATGATGCCCCCTGCTCATGTCTTTTACCTGGGCTTTTAATTTTTTTTCTGCAGAAAGGGGGGGGAGGGAATGAGGGAGGGAGGCCGAGGCCTTTGGATAAGGACAGGAAAAGCAGGGGAATTTTTTTTGCTGCACATCCCTGGCTCTCTCCTCCAGTTGGTGTTGCTTCCTTCTCTGGGACTCAGCTAGACTCATGTTATTGAAGAATATATACACATATATATTGGGGGGAGGCAGGGGTGCCAACTCAAGCTGTGGCATTTGGAAGTGCAACCCTAAACATGTCCACTTAGAAGCAACTCCTATTGGATTCAGTGGGACTTAACCCACAGGTAAATTAAATTAGGATTGCAGGCAGTGTGGTGCATTTGAGACCACAGATGCATTTGCAAAATAGGGGGACTGCCATAGCCACTATGCACTGATGGCAAGTGTGCACACCTGGGCACACTTTCCCTTCATGGCCAATGCTTAGGCTGGAAGGAAGTCTTAGTTTTCTTTTAAACCTAATTGGTGGCAGTGGGGTGATCTTCTTGGAGAGTCCAGCTGGGGTGGAAAGCAGGGCAGTTCCCTCCCTGCTACAATGGTTTTAAGGAAGATGAGGAACATCACTCACCCCAGAAAAACAATAACAACACACTATTTGGTGTTTGTGGGGGAAGTCTTCTAATGGAGTCAAGAGAAGGCTCTCCCACCCCAAGTCTAATTTCAGTGGGAGAGCCTTCTATGGACTCCATTGGAGTAAATAAGCCACACCCCTCAAGTTCCTAGAATCTGCCTCACAGGGGCAGGGACGGAGCAAGGAGGGGGCGTTGGGGGGCGGCGCATCCCGGTTGCCACCCTGGAGGGGGGGCGACACTCGGCACGCCCCCCTGTGACTCCCAAGCTGAGCCCCGCCACCCGGCAAAAAGCCTCGTTGCTCGGCACGGCGGCAGCTGGCTTGCTTGCTCGGCCGGCGCTCGCTTCGCTTTTCTTCTTCCTGCTGGGCGGAGCCATGGGGCGGGCCAGGGAGGGGTGTCCCTGGCCTGCCCCTCACCTCTGTGGCTCCACCCAGGCCAACAACAGCAGGAACGGAAGAAGCAAAGCGAAGCAAGCGGCAGCCGAGCGAGCAAGCCAGCTGCCGCTGCACCGAGGTTTTTTCTGGGAGGTTGGAGGCTGGCGGGGAGAAGCGTCCACTCCCACCCACCCACCCGCTGGCTGGCAAGACGCTCCTCCTTGGCCCGCTCTTCACCTCCGAGGCGCTGAGCAGGTTTGAGGCGCTGGCACTTCATAGTGCGCATGTGCAATGCTGCTCCGTAGCGTGCATGCACATGAGCTACGGAGCGACACCCTGCCCCTGGGGGGTGACCCCAGGTTTGCCACTCCGGGTGGCCAAGCAGCTCCGTTTGCCAGTGCACAGGGGTTGTTGTGTGGGGAGGAAGTGGGGACAGTGAGGGTCATGTATGCCACCTTAAGCTACTTGGAAAGAAGGTCAGATGTAAAAAACAAAGCAAACTGGGGAATTGTGGTTTAATCTTATAGACTATAAACCAGGATATTAAACCAGGATCAGAACCAGGTTTACTTGACCAAGACTGCTGTGCCTGAATTGCTTTGAACAGTAAATGAAGAAAGAACAACAGAACGCTTGGCTGCCCTCTATGGATACACCGAGTAATACAATGACAGTTCTAGCAGGTCTTTTCCAAATATTGTACACAAGAATCTACAGCTTCTAAGGTCAATTGATTTCAACGGGAGAATTTGGCACACTTTTTCAGAAATTATTAAGGCAACCCTGAGGACAGTATTATGATCCCCATATTGCAAATACGGGAGCCTGGAGGCTGAGATCTCATCTAGTATGTTCATAGGATTGAGATTTGAAACAGGCACTCCCAGATTCACAATAAGTCACTATGCAGGCATTGTTATGCGCACTTTGCTATACAGATTACAAGGCTAGAGAACAGCATTTCAAAATTCCAAGGAGTGCAAATGTATTAAATTTCAGTTTGCATATTGTTCCAGAAAGCTCAAACTAAGCAGGTTCATCTTTAAAAGCAGACTGAATCTGTTTCCTCCCCCATCCTCCTTCCCAATGAAGTGTGCATAGGATTTCAGGCTTAGATTTCCATGGATGCTCTGAACTGCACAGACAAATTTCACTGGCAAAGTTCTATGCCAGTTGTTAACTGTTATTCACTTAGGAGACATTTCACCTGGAAGGAAAGCATGTCAACATCAAGAACAGCCCATAAATTTGCTGGAGTCAGGGGCAACCCTCATAATTATCCCTGTGAATCTTTTCACATTTTCAGCCTGGAAGCGAGAGTGGCACTCACCGTGTTTTCCCGTAGCTCTTGAGTCATCGAAACACCTTCCTTCACTTATCTCCTCCTTCAGCAGACAATGCCCACGACTGGAAAGCAGAATGCTGGGAAACAGCAGTCACTTAAGTACAGAGGCTATAAACAAAGGTAATGATTAAACTAGAATGCTTCCAAGAATCATTAAGAGCCCAATTAATTTATCAGCCAAACAAAAAAGGTAAGAGTTTTTTGGTTCCATTTTGATGTCTCTCCCCCCTCACAAACACACCCTGCATCTTGCGGTTTGCACAAGCACAGAAGTATCCGATAGTGCACCACTCATGGACCAAGGCGCCAGCAAATTGCAGGTTGCTGTGATTTTATAAAACATCAAGGTCTTCCTGCACGATTAAAAAGGAAAAATCAAAACCCACTGAACTTGGGGAAAGGATTGTTTGGCATTTCCCAAGAATACAGCTGCAGCTCAGGACAGACAGTGGCTTCTCAGAGACTCTGAGGTAGTGAAGGACAACACGGCACATAGAGGAACTGGATGAATTGGCAGCTGGATTTTATTTCAGCCCTGGCAACGGGACAGCTTCCTCCTCTACCCTTCAGGGAAACAGGCTGGCTTAAGGCAGGATGTCCCGAACACAGAGCTCTTTCCTTCGACACCCTGAGGCTGCCCTCTGTGTCCCAACATTGGCTCCCATCAGGTGGCTGCCACATTATATCTGCTGGTAGGGACAGTCCTGCATGTTCCTCTTGCATTTCATAGCTATTTGGCCGCATTTACTATTTACTACACACGTGCGCGCGCGCGCGCACGCACACACACACACACACACACACACACACACACACTTTCCTTAAAAAAACAACCAGTCTCCAAAAGCCTATCAGAATAAAACAATCTTCACCTGCTGGCAAAAGACAAAGGAGCTTCTTGTGGAAGGAACTGTGGCTGGGTACGGAGAACCAGTTTGGGCAGAATGAATCTGCTTTGGTGCGATTGTCTTGGGTGTGTGTTAGACTGGCCCATGGGAACATTTATTCTCCTCCCCCAATAGGTAATGTATGGAAGTGAGAGCTGGACCATAAAGAAGGCTGATCGCCGAAGAATTGATGCTTTTGAATTATGGTGCTGGAGGAGACTCTTGAGAGTCCCATGGACTGCAAGAAGATCAAACCTATCCATTCTCAAAGAAATCAGCCCTGAGTGCTCACTAGAAGGACAGATCCTGAAGTTGAGGCTCCAGTACTTTGGCCACCTCATGAGAAGAGAAGACTCCCTGGAAAAGACCCTGATGTTGGGAAAGATGGAGGGCACAAGGAGAAGGGGACGACAGAGGATGAGATGGTTGGACAGTGTTCTCGAAGCTACTAACATGAGTTTGGCCAAACTGCGAGAGGCAGTGAAGGATAGGCGTGCCTGGCGTGCTCTGGTCCATGGGGTCACGAAGAGTCGGACACGACTGAACAACAACAACATAATTTGCTTTGAATATATATATATTCAAAGCAAAGTGCATGGAACAGATGCCAATATATTACAATACTTTCCTTGCATTGTTCTAGTTTGTTTGTTTTTTTAAAAAAATATTATTCCTTCAATATTCTTAGGGTTCAAACACATCTGGCAATGTTAGTCCTATGGCATGGATTATATGAGCCAGGAATGGCATTGTTAATGTTTGGTCTCCTTGGTATTTACAGCACAAGCATGCTCCTCTTTAGGCGTCCCTCTTTAGATCAGTCGCTGCGTTAACAGCATCTCAAAGCTGCTTCTCGAGACTCAAAGGAGTCCATCTAGCCACAGCTAGACTGTAGGAGTCATTTAAAAATATTGCTCCCTACCTCAAGGACACTCCTATCTCAGTTTCATCACTTCACTGCCTGTTTCCTGCCTTTAATCCCAGGTTACTGTTTGATGTACTGTAAAAGCCTCTTCCTTTTGCTAGCTGTGCTCTGAAATAACTAGACCATACCCAGGGGTTTCAGAGGAACAACCTAGGGGTGAGAGAAAAATCCTAATGTGAGCCCGCTTATTTTGCGCTTCCTGAACCAATACATGAACTAAAACCCAGGTGTTATTATTTCTTAAAACACAAACACATATACACACACATACTTATCTGGATTTTGCAATGCAGCCATCCAATCAGAAGACACATGAAAAAGTATGTATTAGGCAAAAATCACATATAAGAAGTGTGTATTACCCACATCATCATGGCTGTCTATGTTCTGGAATTCTCCAGGTGTCTTGGCCATCTAGCTGCCAAATAATCACCAGTCTTTCTGCTAATTTTGGAGTTGGGGAGGGGGTGTGAATCACTGCATAAGTGCCAGGACAATCACCTCCCCCTTCAACCCCTCTAGGGAGGCTTCATATGGGGCAAGAGGCTATCTGCTCACCCTGTTCACCAGAGGGCAGTGCCATACACGCCATGGCGAGCCTGACAAGCAGAAGTGTTTGAGCCTGTCGGCAAACAAAAACACCAGACTCTCATATTTGCAACTTGGGTGTCCAGGTTGGTTCTTATCCATGGGATACTGGTGAGTAGCCAGTTTTTTAACCAGGAAATCTCCACGGCATGATATAAAGCTATTACAAATGTGCAAAAAGGAAAAGCTGTACAGGATTTCACAAAAAAACATAAAGAAACACTGCTCTGAGGCCTAAAATGAGTAGTAAAGACAATCTGCAACAAAGTTCTGTTGTTTTGATGTATTTCTTTGAATTTTAGCTCCTGCTGTTATACTGAATTTTATTTTTTTAATGATCTTATTCTGTTTAATGTACACCATTTAGAGACATTGCATATTCATATGTACATAAATCTTACTAATGATATATTAATCAATGCTGTAATGTGGATCATGGCTGAAAATTGCCTGGGAGCTCAACACAAGGTGCCTTTCAGCAGTGGCTTGATGTGCTGGGAGATCTCTGCTCCTTGGGGGGGGGCAGACACAGTTGATAACCTGCAGGCACCAGGTAAACCTTATACCTTAAAAAGTGTTTTCCCTTGCTCAATCCATTCCTGCCGATAAACTTGGGAGAATCTCACTCTTTCGAGCTTTGCTTTGCAAGAGACAAAGCTTTCCAAGTTGCACTCTGCACATATTTAGCATTCTTGTTGTTCCCAGAGTCTTTAATTTGCCTTAGGCTGCAGATAGTTTCAGAGGCAGCTGAAGATACCCAGGCTATCGAGATGTTGTTGGTTCTTCTTTACCTTAAAGTGGTCAATGATGCAGGAACGGGGTTGGTTAATTGAAGCTCACAGATGTAGGTTTGCAGTTTGACCTACTTAGCTGCACACCTGTGGTCTCTTGGCTATTTGACTAATTAAAAGGGGAGTTTACTTTCTGCACTGGATGCAGGAAGGGATGTGATAGGATAACTGATATTTTTTTTTGAAAACTGTATTTAAGTTGTATTGCTTATTGTTTTGTATGCTGCTGGTGAGGAGGAGTGATGGCTTGCCGTTTTTTACTGTTATGTTTTCAAAATTAAAACTGAGCAAAGATATTGCGGACAGCCTTTTATTTCTACGCTCCAGTCGCTGTGCACACTCTGTGTTGGTGAAAAAGTCCAACAGTTGTTAAACTTCAACTCCTATCATCCCTGATTATTGGCCATGCTCGCTGCAGCTGTTGGGAGTTGAGTCCAACTGTATGTGGAGGGTTGTCAAAGTTTCTCAACCCAGCCCTGGATTTTTAAAATGTCTCCAACGTTGACATTCACACACTTTTCTGAAGAGACATTCAGAACTTCTATCTGTATTTTAATTGGTCTTCTTTATCTGTGGGTCCAGAATTAAAGTTAAATAAAATAGGTTGGTGGCTGCCTAGTTTTAGAGCTAGAGAAGCCCAACAACATACCGAGGACCAGGGGTTCCCCATCACTCTCAGGTCAAATAGGTTTCTGTACTGCTTCAGAAACCAACACACCTCAATTGACCACAGCAGAACAAGAGAGATTAGGGTGCACATCACCAGAAGCAATGCCTCTGTCATATTGTTACAAAAACAATTGTGCGGTGCAAAAATCATATAAGCTACATGAGCAAAGTGTTTGGTAATGGTCCTAGATTGTGCAAGAGTTCAAAGCAGCTTAAAACGAATGTTTCAACTGTTATTGCAACCAATAAGTATGTACACATGTTCGGAATATTAATTTCACAATGGGAGATTTGCTTTGAATAAGTGGGTGAGATTGGTCTTTTCTCCCCTCAGTGATATAAATTGATTTATTTAAATTGCCTTTATTCAAATAAAGCCACGCTATATAACAGAACTAATCTGCTTATGTGGTTGTTGCCACATGCGATGATGGAATTAATATATGCAAAATGCTTCCGGTTACTGGTCTTCAGCTGGTGGGCCAGGACCCACTATGAAAATATACAGTAAAAAGATTAAGAAATGCATGCTTCGGTTAAAAGCAGGCCCTGGATCTGAAAAGGCTGAAGACTACCGCTCTAAACCATTCTTCCCAAACATGGCGTCCTCCAGATGGACTACAACTCCCCAAATTCCTGACCATCAGCCATGCTCTCTGGGACTGATGGGAGTTGTGGCTCAAAATAGCTGGAGGGTGACAGGTTGTGGAAGGATGTTCTAAATTGCTACTACAGGTATGCTTAGCAGTATTACTGTAGTGTCCAGTCCTCATGGATGTTGAGATGCATTTGAATAAGATTTGCACAATGTCCTAAAAAGCTTGGCTTTGCAAAGGTGAAATGCAAAAGGAATATTAGAGTCCCTATTTATAGTTTAGGGACGCAAGTGGCGCTGTGGTCTAAACCACAGAGCCTAGGGCTTGCTGTTCAGAAGGTTGGCGGTTCAAATCCCTGCAATGGGGTGAGCTCCCATTGTTCAGTCCCTGCTCTTGCCAACCTAGCAGTTCGAAAGCACGTCAAAGTGCAAGTAGATAAATTGGTACCACTCTGGCAGGAAGGTAAACGGCGTTTCCGTGCGCTGCTCTGGTTTCACCAGAAGTGGTTTAGTCATGCTGGCCACATGACCCGGAAGCTGTACACTGGCTCCCTTAGCCAGTAAAGCAAGATGAGCGCTGCAACCCCAGAGTCTGGACCTAATGGTCAGGGGTCCCTTTACCTTTATCTCTAGCTTAAGGAGAATCTTAATTCATTCATATGCACTTTGGACTCCTCCCAGGGCTAATCCTTGAGCATAATGAGAATGAAGTTCAACATTCTGAGATAAGCACAACATGTTCAATGCAATGTTTCCTTATAACTCTATGGTCTATTGCAGGCAATTACATTAGTCAGGAATGGAATAAATAGTTCTTTAATACAAAATGACAACACACCCAGATTGTAGTAATTACCTGCTCCAAACCTACACAGTTGAGCTATAGAGGCAGCACCGATACAAACAACCAGAGTCAAGCCAGTATCTTGCTAATATCTCAAGGTAAAGTGCACAATGAGCTATTGCCAATCAGCATAATAATTTTTAAAAAGTTACCCCCATAAAGGCCAACACACAACGCATTGTTAAACTATGGAATTCGCTTCCACAAGATGCACTGATGGTCACCAATTTATTTTTGGCATGGGACTAGGCAACAGCCTCAGAATCCCAGTCACTGGAGAACACGATTGGGAAAGAGAGTGATCTCTCCTCACCTCCTGCTTGTTTGCTTCCCAGAAGCATCAAGTTGCGCCCTGTAGGAACAGAATGCCAGACTAGCTAGGGGCCTTTGGTCCTATCCAGCAGGACTCATCCTCTATGCTTTCAAGAATTTCCAGTCACTAACTGCAAGTGGGCTTGTTGTCCCAAGTAGCATGAGCTGCATCTTGGCTCTACTGTCTGAGCCATCTGCTTACAGGAAGGCCTGCAGCTCAGTGGTAGAGCATTTGCCTGGTATGCAGAAGGCCCTATGGCTTCTTCTTCTGCTGTTGCTGCTGGGAGACCACCACTGTCTCTGCTCCCCTCCCTCACAAGCCACCTCTGCACAGAGGACTGTCCTCCAACAGGCTTTCAAACAGTGGACACCCCTTCAAAGTGTGTCTGTCCTTCAAAGAAGACCATCCTCTGGCAGCGTTTCAAAACAACACCCACCTGTCCTTTGTAGAATAAGACATACAGTCCACCTTAGGGAACGAGTGGGATCACTTTAAGAGAACAGATTTGAGAGGGGGAGCTTGTTGGGCTCTTAAAGCAGAAACGAAGAAGCGGAAAGAGTATCGTGGCACCTAAAAGAAAAGGTAGCATGGCAGATATTTTTCCACGGAGCAGCGTCTAGTTTGGCAGATGCATTCAATGTTGTTCTCAATTGGGAGATTCTGGAGCCAAAAAAACATGCCCTACAAGAGATAGAGACATTTCTGTGCAAGAGCTCAGGTGTATATACAAAAACGAGCCCAGTTATCTCAAATGGTCTCTGTGCTTATTTTGCATACATTTCAGCTTTGCATCAATTTGTCGCAAGACTGTCCCACTGTTTAAAATTTAATTTAGTTATCAGAGCCCTTTTATAGATATCTAGGTCAATTGAGGACAACAGATCGTACTTCTGATGAATGAACAATATTCCAATCTCTTCTGCCATTACCAAAAAAAAAAGTGGGGATTTTTCTTAAAGACGTCACAACACTCCCATTTCAAGAGGGTAGGTGCTGAAGTTTTGATTAAAGTGCAAGGAGCAAAAGTCACGGCCCATAAGGATATCATGGGAAATAAAGCAAGAGAAGAGGATGTGAGCTGTAGCAGGGAGAGCTTTCGTCATAATACTCCCGTCATGTGAGGACAATTAACAGATGCCTGCCAGAAGAGGTGCACGATTTGTTTATCTTTATATAAACAGGTGTTTTCAAAACAAAAATTGTGGTTTGCACCAGAATGACCCACTGCCTTCCCTGTCCTTTTGCTGTGTCATTGCTTCACCTGGCTTTGCTCTTACAAGGGAGTACGAAACCAATGTTAAAACAATGCTCCCACCATTTAAATCAGGGCTGTGTTCTCTTCTGGACAACCTTCAGAGGGTCATATGCCAAAAGCTGTGCGGGGGGGGGGGGGTTATAGGGAAAAGTGGGTGGAGCAATCCATGCAAATTTTACTTTGTACAGTAGGTTTGTTTCTGCACACCCTCTCTCTATCCCATCAAGCGAAGCAAAAGGCATACTCCACTCCAGAGTCCAAGGGCACATTCCAGCCCAACAAAAACACTCCAGGGTGTGAAGCAGGACCAGTAAGAGGTGGAGCCTGGAAAGAGTTCAAAGGGCCAGAGAGAGAGAGAGAGAGAGAGCTGAAGGGCCACATTTGGGCCCTGGGCATGAGCTTTCCCATCCCTGGCCTAATACTTCATGGGAAATCTAAGGTTTTAGAAGAGGCTTGAAAGAAGAGGAATAATACCACATTTTAAATGATCTGGTACGCCTGCTTTTTTACACTAAAATGTCCCAGGTTATATGCACATGCAAAGCTATATTTCCCTGATTCAGGCCACCTGGCCAAGTATTGCTTACTTTATCAGCGGCAGCAGCAGCTCTCCAGAAAATGCCTTTCCCATCACCAGCTACCTAGAAATGCCAAGGGCTGAACTGGGAACATCGGCACACAAAGCAGGTGGCTCTGTCACTGATCTATTATATTTATTGGCAGTATTTATAGCCCCCCTCCTCATTTAATGTTCTCAATCCAAGAGCAGGGAATAAAGTAATAAACAGGGGAAGCAACGGATGTACAAAATTTACAAAATCATATAAACAGGACCAATGGACAACTGAACCATTATATCATGAGCAAAACTGCAACAACAAAAAATAATCGTTTCAATTTAACCAAATTCCTAGGTAAAAACAAACACAACATTTGAGCAGATTATAGAACCAAGGGTTCCCACACATGCTATTTCCCTTGTGGCAGCCCCCTCCCTCCCTCCCTCTTCCACACAGAGGGCCCCACTCTGTGCCAACTAACTCTGTGGCTTTTGAGTCGCTTAGTATATTTCAGTATCCCCCTCCCCCAATCCCTCCTGGTTTTCATCCTAAATGGCATAAAGTCCACAAGCATCCATGCCAAAAGAGAATCCCACAAAAACTCCCCTCCCTTCTCCATAGTACCAACAGAGCAAACCCCACAGTGGGTGTTTCTCCCCACAGTCCTCAGGTTCAACAAGACTACCATTTGCAAGGTGGATTTGCTCCCAGTGCCTCCCCCCCATTTCTCTTCTCTTTACCTGCTGACACAGGTAAACTTCAAGGTGTTGCAGTCTAGGGAGTGGGTCTGTGTCAACACTCCTTAAATAAGGAAGCTGTCAGCTGTAAGTCAGTAAAAATTCCACAGCTGGTGTTCCTCTCCTCTTCCTAGTCCTGAGAAAATTTATTGGGGGGGGAGTGGCTACCAAGGAGAGATCTGCAGGTGGATTTGCTGGCCTTCCCCCATCTCCCTTCTCCTTGCCAGCCATCACAGACTGTATTCAGGGTCCTCCAAGTGACTTAACAAAAATGAACTTTAAAAAAATATATTAAAACAACCTAAAATGCATCAATGGGGTGAATAACATTATTTGCCTGGCACCTAAAAAGAGATGAGATGGTCCCCTGGCCTGCCTCCTTGGAAAGTGTGTTCCGTAAATGGGGAGCCACCACTGAGAAGGCCTGTTCTCCTGTTGCCCACTTTCTGCACCTATCTCAGAGGGGGGCACACAGAAAGGGGCCTCAAATGAGTAATTCTTCTTCTTCTTCCTATTATTATTATTATTATTATTATTACTACCCCACCCATCTGGCTGAGTTTTCCCAGCCACTCTGGACGGCTCCCAACAGAATATTAAAAACACGATAAAACATCAAACATTAAAAACTTCCCTAAACAGGGTTGCCTTCAGATGTCTTCTAACAGTCAGATGGTTGTTTATTTCCTTGACATATGATGGGAGGGCGTTCCACAGGGTGGGCACCACTACTGAGAAGGCCCTCTGCCTGGTTCCCTGTAACTTGGCTTTTCTCAGTGAGGGAGCAGCCAGAAGGCTCTCGGAGGAGGAGGACCTCAGTCTCTGAGCTAAACAATGGGGGGTGGAGACGCTCCTTCAGGTATACTGGGCCATTTAGGGCTTTAAAGGTCAGCACCAAAACTTTGAATTGTGCTCGGAAACGTACTGGGAGCCAATGTCTTTCAAGACCGGTGTTATATGAGGGTTGGTTCATGTGAGGAGAGGGGTCTTCATTTCAGGCTTTATAGGTCAAAACCAGCAAACTGTGCCCTTAAACTAATTGGTAGTGAGGATTTCTGTGATATACCCAGAGATCTCTTTGGGTATGCCCTTGTACTCATAGCCTGCCTTGACCTGGCTCACTGAGGTGGGGGGGGGGAACAACACCCTTCCCTCCAGCACAGGATAATGAGTAGCGTAGATAAAACAATTAATCCAATAAACAGTGGATGTCAGGGGAGAAGAACAAATCTCTTAGGGCAACAGAGTTATCACCTGTTTCTTTGTCCTGAGGTTGAGACTCAAGCTTGGGATGGGATTGCTAATTAGGCAATCTTGCCCCCATAATGCAAATTCCAGTCATGTCTCTGCCTTTTAATCCAGCAGGAGTTTTTAATTATGCATCAGAGGAAAGGCGGTCCTGCAATGCAGTCCCAGACTCCAGCTTGCTAATTGCAGCCTGTTCTCCCCTCATTTGTCACTGAGGCTTCAAAGGAAAACAAAGAAGCTGGTAATTTACCTTCTCCAGGCAAATGAGTGCAAAGCCCTGGGTGTTTTGTTTTTGCAGGCAGGGTTATTTGCTGCTGTTGTTTGGCTGATGGCTTGCTTGCCCAGGGAGTTAAAGGGCTCATTCTCACCTTAAAGGTATAAATCAAGTTTTTGTTTAAAAAAAAAAAAAGGATTCACAAAAAAACCCTTGGCACTTGCCAGGCACAACGTCTGCTTGCCACTCTCTTACTCAGCCTCCCCCGCAATTTTCTGCTTCTTTCTCAAGGGAAGAACTGGTGGGGATCTTTTTTTATTCAAGCCCTGAAACTTTTTATTATTATTATTCAAGCCCTGAAACTCATCAGAGGTGCTGTTTAACTGCTGAACTGGTAAGATTAATCAAATAAAAAAGGTGTCCTTAATTAACTTGGCTGATTTGTAAATATGTACTGTATCTGTGTCTGAACGCCCACCTATATATCGATCTGGGAGAGTGCTGCCCAGTTGTTCCCTAACAATTAATATAATCAAATAACTTTCAAGCAAAACGTTATCCCATTATTTCTTGCCCTCAGGCCCCCTCGCTGGCGAAAGAAACCTTCTGAGGCTTTGACATCTTTCCGAGGACGCTGGTATAATCATTGCAGCAAGGATAGCTTAGATGGTAGAACATGAGACTCTTAATTTCAGAGTCATGGGTTTGAGCCCCACATTGGGCAAAGAGATCTCTGCATTGGAGGTGGTTGGACTACATGACCCTTGAGGTCCCTTCCAATTCTATAGTTATTAAATCTATTACCCACATTTGCCAGCAGATCCCAGGGCACTTTGCAACAATTGTCTAAGCCAGAAATGTAGGTTGTGGTCCCACATACACTTTCCTGGACGTGAATCCCATTAAACCCAATGAGACCTACTTCTGAGTAGACATGCAGGCCTTGCAATGCAGGTCACAAATTAAATTCCCACTGGCATCTCCAGATAGGGCTGGGGGAAGCCCCTGTCTGAAACCCTAGACGGCTGCTTCCAGTCTGTGTGTAGACAGAACTGGGCTAGACAGGAGGCTATATGATCCAGCTGAGTATAATAAAATTTATGCATTGCTTGATTGCAAAAAAGAAGAAGGAAAAACCAACCCACCATCAGAAAGCAATTTACAATAAACACCCAATAAAATCAAGAAAAACCTGTAACTATACTTTAAAACACAGAGAAGTTAAAATACTAAAACAGATAAAAATTACCTCCACTTTCTAAGCATGTTTTTAGAAGGTGCCGAAGAGCAGAGTGAAGGTGCCTGGTGGATATCAGTAGGCAAAGCAGTTGCAGAGTTTGGGTGCTGCCACATTAAACAACTGAGTTATTACTAATGCAGAATGAGTATGATTATGTGTGACCTGTAGTAGTGCCAATTCTGCTTATTGAAGAGGTGAAGTGGGCCAGGGTGTCCCCGCTGGGTGGGTGCTGTTGTCTCCCACACAGCCCTTGCATATTTGCACTTGGAGGCAGGAACTGAGGGGCTGCCATAATGCATAAGGCCACCTAGTCTATGACTGGCAGAAAGTGACTTTTGAACTGGACATTTTCCTGGATCACAGCTCAGGCTATTACACATTTAGTCCCTTCCACGCCACGTTGAAAACAAGAGCATTCTCTCCCACTGGCCCTGAACATCTCCTTCAAGTACAATTCTGTGCCAGCTTTGTCCTTAATCAAACATGGCCAGTTATTAAATAACGTAATTATATTCCTCTGCCCTGAAACGGTCAAATAAATTATAATTCTCCACCCCTGCCTATGCTCTTATAGTTTGGCTTGCTCTTTAGGGCCAGTGGTAGAAATTGACCTGTTGAAAGCTAAGGAAGAGCAGCTGTTTGAAAAAGCCCTTCAAAGCTTAAAAAAAAAAGTGCAACTTCCATGATCAAAGAGGATGCCTTTCTTGCCTTTGCAGTTGGAGAACAGCATGGCTGAGAGGTGACAAAGGATAGCACTTTAGAACTAATGGACAAATTAAAATGTAACAAGGTGCTGGGGCAGATGGCATTCACCCAAGGGCTCTTAGAGGCCTAAAATGTGTAATTGTTAAACTATTAACTCAGACATGTAACTTTGTCTCTGAAATCAGTCTCCTCGCTGGTTGACTTGGTCCAGGGAGCACCAGTCTTTTCTCTTTTTTTAAGAGCCAGGAAATTTCAGATCTGTCAACCTGACTTCTTTCAGGAGGTGAAAGTGACAGAAAGCTAGGATCAGGGTCGGAACTGTTAAAACACGTATAGTAACCAGCTTTTTTTTGGCACGGCTCCTGCAAAGCAGCCTTGCCTAACCAACCTTTCAAGAGTTCTTTCAGAACTCCCCACGAAACATGTAGGTAGGGGTGATGTACTGCATGTGCCGATACCTGAAAGGGTTTTGTAAAACAAAACAAAAACACCGTCTCTCAAAGACTCCTATGAGAATCAGCCGTTTTGAGGCAAAAGCATGGGACTCACCTTATGCATGGATCACCAACAAGCAAAAATAGAGAGCAGGAAAGGGAGAGAGGAATAAAGGAATAAAGGTGGTATCCTCATAACAAAGGGAGGAAAACAGATCTCCAAAGATCTACATTACATACCAGCTCAGCAGGTTAGTTAGAGCATGGTGCAAGTTCAATCGCTGTATGGGACAGCTGCATATGTCAGCATTCCACGGGGCTGGACTAGATGATCCTCAGGGTCCCTTCCACCTCTAGAATTCTGATTCTATGAAACCATGATGATGATGATGATGATGATGATGATGATGATGATGATAAAACTAAGCCACTCAGTTGAATAAATCATAGTTGATTAATCAAATGAGTTTCAATGTGTTAAATCAGCAGTTGACCAAAAATGCAATTCTGAAGGACAGGCTGTTTATTCATTTTGAATACCTACATCCCACTTTATAGCCCCAAGAGGCTCCCCGCATGGCTTTTGAAAGATTTCCACAATAACAATAAAGTCCCTATGGTGAGTGATGGGGTCCTTCAGGTAACAATTCCCATCCTCATCTGACTTGGCTTTGCCCTTCAGCCTCCACCTCCTAGGCAGCAGAACCTTCTGGTGTCCTTTGAGGGAAGGGCATGAGGCTCAACAGCCTGATCCTTCTCAGCCTTCCATTGCCGCTAGTGGCCACGCAATAGTTCTCAATGGTCTTCTCAGAGGTGAAGGGAGCAGCTGAAACTCACCCAGCGCAGGGTGGGTGTTGTTTTTAATCAGCCATGTGGCAGAAGAGAATTCTACTTTAGAAGAGGCATTCCTTTCTATATGAAAATGAAGAGGGAAGCCTTTTAAGATGATACCTGGAATCTTCTGGGTTAAATAAATAAATAAATAAATGTATTTTCAAAATAATGGGCTATATCATCTACAGGGAACATAGTCAGACCCCTAGCCCAATATTTGTCTACTCTGACGAGCATCAGCAGTGGCTCTACAGAGCATCGGGTAGGGGATGTTCCCAGCACTGACTGAAGATGCTGCCAAAGGGGACTGAACATGGGACCATCTGCCCACAGAGCATTTCTCTATTCACTAGTGCAAGGGCTCTCACACTAGTGGACAGGTGAGCTTCATTGTTGCCAGCGGAGCAAGTATTTTAAGGGGCTTTAACTTAGCACAACATGGGATACAACCCAAAGTATTTATTGTAAAAATTGGTTGTCGGGAATGTTTTTTAGCCCATTAAAAAAAGGCTTCTAACCAGTTAAACGGCACATCCCCAATTATTACTATTTACATTTTTTAGGAGATCAAGGGAACACACATATATTGTCCCCTTTTATCCTTGCAACAGCCCTGAAAGAAAGGTTAGGCTGAGAATGGGAGTGACTAGCCACAGCTATGCTTTGAGCTTCCTGGTGAAGCAAGGATTTGTGCTGAGGTCTTCCCCTCTCAGACACGACCCTTAGGTTAGCTAGCTAGTTAGCTATTTCTTACCTGCTCTTCACCATAAAGTCTGAGGATGGGTTACGACAACATAATCCTACAGTTATAAGCACAAGTAAAACAATTAAGCTCCTCCACTCAAAACAGAACTGGGCAGATTTGACACAAGAGGCTGGGTTCCACAAAACAAAATACTTCAGCTGTCAAAGGCCAGCGTAAAGAGGTTACACCCCACTGGCCCTTGTAACTTATTCACAAACAGTCAGGTCAGAGATCAGTGGCGAGGCAGCCAAGATGTATTTAGCCAAGGTATTTCTATCCCAACTTCCAATCTTACAAGTAGATTCCAAAGGGAGCATCCACATTGGAACAGAATACACATCATCATATAAAAATTATCCCCCGCAATGGACCCCCCCTTTAAATCCATATCAACAAAAAGAAGAGAACCCACCCTAAAACTAACCTGCAAGTGGTATCTAACGCCAAGAAAATTAGTGCTAATATGCCCAGGAACCTCATCAAAATGCTGGAGAGGGTGCACCTCCACAGGCACATACTTCCACATGTGGTGGGAGTGCCCTAAAATCCAAACATTCTAGACAACAACCACATGAGAAATATGTAAAATAACCAAGCAAGTGTTAGAAACCACCCCAGAATTGGTCTTACTAAACATCTTCCAAGACAATAATGCCCGCTTACAACACATAGAACTCATAATCCATCTACTCTCAGCAGCCAGAAACATCATAACCCGACACTGGAAAGACCTGTCAGGAGTAAACATGGACCAATGGTACCAAGTAGTATGGGAAACAGCCCTACTAGAAAAACTAACCAGTAACCTGAAACTGACACGGGGACAAACAGAAGAAGACACCTTCGCCCCGGTATGGTTCCCCATCATCACACACACAACCCAACAAGACAATGACAAAAATTTACCGACAGCATACAAATCAATATGGCTAACCTGATCCAAAACACCCACCAACCCCACTCACACAGGAAACCAAAGACCACCACAGCCAACCACAAATGAAGAATCACACCCTATGCCAATCCTGACCTCTCTCACCACCAAAGAAACACAAGCGAACAACAGAGAACCTACATAATCAACGCTGACACCAAACCCTACATATATTAGGGGAAATATAAACATTGTCACCCCTCCTCACCCACCCCCCATCACACCCACCTCCTTTCCTCCTTCTCTCCCTAATGTCTCAACAACCAAAACTGATTTGTAAAAATGTTACATGGAAAAAATACCAGAGAGACATTGCACACACTTTTGTAAATCAAGAAATTTTTTCATAATAATAATATTACCGGTACCCCCCCCCAAAAAAACCCTAAACTATAACCAAAATAAAAGAACAAAATTGCAGCCAAAAATAAGATTAATAACTAACAAGCGGTAGGATGGGCTTCTTTCATTTCCAGAAGGCAGTCAAATATAGCAGATTCCTGCTCCAGCAGCTGTTCACTCCCATGGGCAGGAAAAGGAGCCCATCTCTTCCTGCACCCCCCCCCCCCCCAAAAAAAATCCTAGTACCACCACCAACACTGTTCTGGAGGGTCTCTTTTTGAAGATAAAGCCCTCAACCTGCTTTCATTTAACTTGTACACATTCATTTTCACACTCTTGGTAAAAAGAAAATTAAAAAGGGCAGGGCAGGCATCCAGGAAAACAAGGCAATCACATCCACCACCTAATCCAGTGTGTTTTGACCATACACGATTTTGGCTTTAGGCATGATCTCTGGAATGCAACTCTGCGTAAGTTGCAGTCTTACTGTATTGTCAAAGGAAGTGCTTGAGCGAAATGGAATCTGGCTGGTGTCTACTGAGGGCTGTTTCTTAAAGATGCATTTTGTAATGTGATATCAGTTGCAACAGTGTGCACACATATAGATAAATCATGGCTATCCGACTCAAAACACGTATATTTTGAAATGGAAAAGCATTAAAAAGGGGGGGGGGGTTGTACCAATAATAAACGCATAAAAAACCCTTGGCTATTGGATCATGAGTACAAAACATTTTGCAAGAAATGGGCCTGATACCACAACATTATCCAGCTGGACCACAGAACAAGAATGGTTTTGAAGGCCCCAAGTGAGTATCAAGGAAGGAAGGCTATATTGTCAAAAGATCTCTCACCTGTTCATCCTCACGTGAACCTGGCAATAGTTGAACCGTAAGCAGGGTCTCCCAATATCCTAAATCTCGGTGGAGAAAAGAAACATAATCCTTACTGTCTACAAATCCTCCATAAACTACCGGTAGATTGAATTTACGTTCAAGATGGTTAACTAAACAGGGTGAATCATAGAATCATAGAGTTGGAAGAGACCACAAGGGCCATCCAGTCCAACCCCCTGCCAAGCAGGAAACACCATCAAAGCATTCCTGACAGATGGCTGTCAAGCCTCCGCTTAAAGACCTCCAAAGAAGGAGACTCCACCACACTCCTTGGCAGCAAATTCCACTGTCGAACAGCTCTCACTGTCAGGAAGTTCTTCCTAATGTTTAGGTGAATGAAGAGGTGGGAATTCCAGGCAATGGTTAGCTGAACTATTCTGTTTTAACAGGTGATCGTCATCTCAAAGCCCAGCACAAAGGATGCTGTAGGTGCCACCAATCAGTTTATCAGGGGTGGGTGGGGCCTGCAAATCCCTTTTTAGACTAGTCACTCCTTTACCTTCCACACGCCTAGCGTGATTAATATTGTATATCATTCTCTGAGTGTGCCTCTCTATGTAGCCAAAATAGCATGACCCATGCATGAAGGGAAGGTACCATCAGTTTGGGAGGAGCCCCAAGGTTTGCAGAGATTTGTAGGCAAGTTTGGAGGAGGTGGTGGAAATCCCTTAAGAAAACCCAGTGAGGACTGAGCTACTGAATGCTGAGTGCCTTATGGGGTGGCGGGAGACATAGAAGATGAGGGGAATGGAACAGAGTACAGCCGTATGTTGGTTCTCGAACAGAATGCCTTTCGGGAGTCTGTTCGACTCCCGGAACCGTTCGAAAACCAAGGCATGGTTTCCGATTGGCTGCAGGAGTGTCCTGCACCCAATTGGAAGCCATGGAAGCCACGCCGGACATTCAGCTTCCGAAAATCGTTCAAAAACCGGAACACTCACTTCCAGTCCTCGATCGATCGGGAGCCGAAATGTACAAGTTCCAAGGCGTTCGGCAACCTTGCTGTATTAAGGGACGGCTGGCTGGCACTCTGAGCAAAAGCATTGCAGTTTTTTGTTACAGGTGCCGCTGCAGGCTGCAAAATGCCAGGCTCTGAGGCCTGAACTAAACAGCAACTGGACTGTGATGAACATAAGAAGCAACAACAACAACAAAAGGGGGGGGAGCTGTCTTTCTGTTTTGAGAGCTGGAACAAAGACACTTGGATTGGTGCATGCAATTTGTGGTACGTGTCTGTATACTGAATAAATACCTAATTTTTGTTTCCTGTGGTAAACTACCAAGGGAGACATGATGGATAAAAGCCAGCCTCTGACTGCAGTAAATGAAAGATCTGACTGCTCCAGTCCCACAGGACGAGAATGCCTGGCTTAGACGGTGTCTCATCTGTGTTTGTGTGTGTGTGTGTGTGTGTGTGATGTGTAGCTCATTAAATCTGTGGCAGACGCCGCCTTAATGGAAAATTGACTTTTTTAAAGCTATCAAGTGGAGAGAAAAGGAGCAAGGTTACTTTTCTTCATAAGCTGCAGGGGCTTCCCAGCAGAAATATCCTCTCTAATCATTAATTCCACTTGCATAATTAACTTTGTTTTACATCTTGAGCTGTAGTGAAGATGTTGGCAGTTGCTCTTTATCATGATTCATCTTTAATCTCAAGTGGTGTCAGTGACTCTGAGAGATTTTTTTCCCTCTTTAAAGTCCAATTAACCACTTGAACAAATCAGTAGTTTAAGCGCATACAGCACTGCAAATCTACTGGGGCTTTTTCATACATTTGTATTGATTTCAGTACAACTGAAGGACTAGCAGGCTCACCACTCTGTATTACATGCCTTTAATATTCATTGTTCTCTCTGAGGACACGGCCTCACAATGACAGCTATGCAACTTCCCATCCTTTAAAACAATGCTTTATTGCTACAAATTTAATGCTTGGGGGTGGGGGTGGTATACATATTTGAAAAACAAGCAAAGGCCTTCATTGTACACAGCCAAGGTAATACAGTACTTATAAAATTGAACATTTATCCAAGTGTTCACCTTAATGTTGACATATAAAAAACAATTAAAAAGTGGTTGGGGGGGGGCTGCAAGTTTAAAGGCAGAAAGCCAAATCATTGATCCATTTTGGCATCTTGCTATGATTCAAGTGCATAAATTTCTATGGCCTGAAATGCACACTTGTATGTACAGTAACATGTCTCTCCCAGTCAGTATTACCAAGTCTCTATTTTATCCTAATGGACAAAATGTGTAGCCATCGTCAAAGACCTAAATGAAACAAGAACCCACAGCATTATTTATTTGGTTACTACATATTGGCACATGTGTGGGAAGAGCTTAAGGCCATTTGGGCTTCATCTTGAATACACTCATGTCAGAGTTAAGTCCAATTGAAATCAACAGGGCTTATTTCTGAGTAGCCATGCATGGGATTGTGCTGTCAATCCTGCGAACTATCAATTTTTGTGTGACAGATGTTAAGGCAGTATCCACAAGTGATATGAAGATGCTCTGAAAACGGTGCTCTGGTTTCACAACTTTCTGCAGCAAGGAGTTAACCAGATGAGGTCCTGGCATGTGGGCTAATGATTTAATGTTAACACTCTCTCTTACAAGGTGCTCCATATAAAACATGATTAGAAGGGAACACACAAGCCAGATATAAGGGCAAACTATGGTGTGCAGGTACCTGAACCAGCATGCACGGTAAGGAGACAGAACGTGAACACAAGCACCAATGGGTGTATACCATTTATAGGGGTGGTATTTAACTAAATTAAATAGTCCCACTGAAAATTAACATGACCAGGTTAGGTCAGAATTTGTCAATTGTACTTGCAGCTGTTTATGGTCTGTTGGTAAATAGGGATTGAGTTCTCAAAGACGGCAGCAAACTCCAAGATGCTTGTGAGAATGACCAGGCAAAAAGCCGAAGAATCAAACTAAACTCTTGGGAAATGGCCCTCCGTCCCATTTGACCAATGTAAGACCACAGCCAATGCCATTGGATCATACACCATACTGAATGTTGATTTTAAAATGCTTTAGGGGTGACAATTATCCAAAAGGGAAATATAAGATTTTTGGGGGAAGGCTGCAACTTCAGAAACTGAAGACTGTGCTGTCTGTCCGGGGGTGGGGGGCGAGATCCAAAAGCAGCTGTAGCTTCAAAAGCTTTTATTAAAACCAACTAAAATATAACTAGGACTAGGTGATCAGCAAGATGGTTTTTTTTTTTTAAAAAGAAAATCTCTCTCCCTGGTTCTAAGATAACTCTCTAGATAATACTGCTGTTTTAGGATATCATATAAAACCATTCAAATGTATACTGTACATAAAAACCAAACTCTGAGTTCTCCTATGTTGATTGTGTAGTGGTGTGTTTTTGTAAGAATGAAGGACAAATGCTTTAGACTAATTGGATGAAATGACATTCCCATAAAAAGGCTTCTAAATAAGCAAAATCTAGTTTAATTTATTGAAATATTGTTCACCAGCCTCTCAGTCTTAAGGAGGATGGTTGCATATGAAATTGATCATTTGTCAGGGTAAAACACCTGGCTGGACCTTTCTGTACTCTTTGGAGTTTGGCAGCATCAATTATTGTCTTCTAAGACCTGAAGGTAGAGTTAGGAATCTCCAGACTGTCTCATTCCTTTTCCTCTTCTTGGATGGGTTTGTTACCTTACCAACTGCCGAAGTGACCAATAATGTTGTGTACATCTAGTAGATGTTTCTTGGATTAATCAGTAATTTATGTCCTGCTACACAAACTGTTAGGGCTGCTGGTGGCACTGTGGTCTAAACCACTGAGTCTTGGGCTTGCCGATCAAAAGGTTAGCAGTTCGAATCCCCACAAAGGGGTGACCTCCCATTGCTTGGTCCCAACTCCTGCCAACCTAGCAGTTCGAAAGCACGCCAAAGTGCAAGTAGATAAATAGGTACCACTCTGGCGGGAAGGTAAACGGTGTCTCCATGCGCTGCTCTGGTTTCGCCAAAAGCGGCTTAGTCATGCTGGCCACATGACCTAGAAAAACTGTCTGCAGACAAACGTCGGCTCCCTTGGCCAGCAAAGCGAGATGCACACCGCAACCCCAGAGTCATTCACGACTGGACTTAACTGTCAGGGGTCCTTTACGTTTTTTAACTTACATTTATACTAAAGGAACTAATCTTTGCAAATAAAAATGCTTGATTATAGGCAATATACCATGTAACCGAAAATCTCCAAGCAATCGCCTAAACAGTAGTGGATTGGTAAAATCTGGGAGAAAATTGATATGTATGAACCCACTCAGCAAGCAAAGAATTCCAATTTTTAAAATGATGTACTGGTAACATGTTTGTATTTCCTTTAAGCTTCTGGCCACAACTACTGATGCACATAATTTCTTGCACATTCAAAACCTCAACAGTGATTCTTTCATCAAGGTTGGGTTTACTATAACTGTCTCACAAGCTCTTCCATTATATGCTAAGGTCGGGATGAGCAACTTGTGGCCCTCCAGATGTTAATGGACTCAAACTCCCATCAGCCCCAGCCGACAGAATCAATGGTCCCAATGAGGGGGTTGGACTCCAACAACAAACAGGTTCCCCATCCCTGTATTAACGACCCTTAGAGAGTTTCATTGTGAGAATATTCTTGTTAATTCTTTTCTCCTAATTATTGATTGTGTGGTGTTTAGCTTTTTATTTCAAAAGAAAATTTCATATAGAAAATAAAAAAGACATCACAAGCCAAGTCTCTCACTTTGTCTCCAGCTGCACTGAGAGATGGCCTCACACTACTAGAAATTCGGTTAAGCTCTTTGACAAAAGGATTAGGTGTTAAAATGGGTGAGTCACTCTCTTTTCCTTTTGTCCCTACCTTTATATAAGCTTGGCTAAATCAGGCCCAGGCCGGCAATAATGGCTCCCAATTCCAAATTTAGTGCAAACAGCTCTAAGCAGCAGCTTGGGCTACATGATGGTTTTCTTTGGTTTGAATAGCTAGATGGCTTATTGGCAAAAAGGCTTTTTTCAAGTTTCTATAATAAAAAAACAACCCAAACATTGCAGCTTATAGCAGTGTGACCAGTATTTAAAAATGCAAATTCTGTGAACATAAAACAATGGAAATTTGAAAAAGAATTTGCATTCGTTTATTTCAACTGCATGGTTTTTTCAGGATTTAGAGAGCTTTTCAATTATTATTATTATTCGGTCACAAACTGAGAATAAAGTGGTGGAAATGAGATATATTGGGCTACTTGCATTTGGTGAATTATAGGTGCACTGTAATTTCTGGTGGGGAAGGCAGTGGTCCTGCTGCTGCAAGTGCAAACAGACTAGAGAGATCAGTGGAGGCAACACAAGAATAGTGATGTTCTTGCTACTTAGCACATCTCCCACAGAAGACTTATCCCTCCCATTTCCTTTTAACTGTTAACATCACTGGCAATGCAATACTAAGCATGTTCACTTGGAAGCATGTCAATCTGTACTCAGTGAGGCTTATTTCCAAGGCAGGGATCACAGTATTGCAGCCTGGGAGAAAAAGTCCCCAACGTTCCAATAGAGATAGCAGGTAACATTTATGCTGTAGGAATATCTGCCCCGTCCTCATACTTAGGAGCCCCATGGGAACACATTTTCCTTTCTTAGGGTGTTTCCAGATGAACACCTCCATCCTTAGACGACTCAGTCATTTGATCTTCCACTGTGAGGTACACATGAAATTGCACTGACTTTCCATGTGGCAGAGGATACCACACTTTTTGTGTATGAGCATCCTGTTGGGAGGCATGATGTCGCTACATGCGCAGGGAAGAGGGTATGATTCACCTAATCATCACCATCTTAAGAAACTCGGTTCCCCCCCCCCCAAATTCTTTTAAAAATCATGCTTCTGTCTCTGCCTAATGACATCATAATGTGGGTGCTTTAAAAAAAACTTAAATGCACGAGCAGTACCAATTCCACAATGAACTCCCATCTGCAAGCACTTTTAGTATCTAGCAGAAAGCGTCAAAACGTGTTTGGTACTTTTTTAATTTTTGCAACTGTTAAGAGCTAGAAACATTTGGATTTTGAAGAACCTACTGGCCATGATTCTATGGTACAATGCAAATCCCTGCCATGGTGATTTCTAAAAGCCCCTGAATAATACCAAAGGGAATATCAGCCTCTTTTGAAAGATCAACTTGAATACAATGCCAACTGTATTCTGATTAAACTACTTTGCTCTTCATGTTTGTTTCTTTCAGACTATTCTCCTCTGAAAAAGGAAGGAGTGTCTGTGTTCTTAACATGCAGGTTCCTGTTGACTCTTGAGTTTTCGCAGGCAAGAGAAGCTCCACATCACAGTAGCTAAAACCGTACCCAACCAGCAGGTCTTTCTGAGAAATGTCAGCTAAATCTGATTCATAAGCTTTGACAGGACTCTGTGTGTTCCTCTTCTCTAGAGATTTATGCAAGAGTTCCTTCATCCTCCTGTTTTCTTTGGTGGTTGATTCCCAAATTATTTCAAGTTCACTTTCCACTTCCCTAGGAAGAAAAATGAAAATGCATTTGCTAGTTTCAGATGCTTTGCCTTTTTTGAGAGTATTTTTAAGGTGAACTACACAGCCAGTACAGAAAGAACAATTAAATTTATTTTTGTACCTGGAATGTTGTCTAGAGAACACCATGTGCACAGAACAGAAAGAATAATCAGAGGATCTGTGGCATATAATTCAATCAAATGTACTTGTTTAACCGGTTTTTATGGGTGTCTAGTTCTGAAAGCATCACAAAAGGTAACCCTAATATCCTGGGCCCCTTATTGGTGACGTCATGGTTCAAAACAGGACTACAAATTCTCCTCTAAGGCTGTTGTAGGTAGATCTGGCTGCCTGAGTCACACACAGTGGATTGGGACAGAGGATCTTTTCAGTTTCAGCCATTTTCACACCGCATTGTCCTTTCCACTACGTTAGGCTCATCCAATGTTGTGCTGGGAAAGTCCCCTGCCGAAAATCTTGGACACCTGTGGCCAGTCAGAGTGGACAATGGTCTGGCTCGATATAAGGCTGCTTCAGATGTCTGAACTATTTCATAGCTGCTTTAAATTGTTGATGAAAAGCCTCTTTCCTACAACTTACTGAGATGGAGTCATGCTTAGATAAGGTTAAACTCAGTTTGAGGATGGCAGTGCCCCCCGTAAGAGTGCTGGGGCCATTCAGGTGGCCCACCCTCATGGATGGATGGAACTGGATGTGTTCCTAAATGCTCTGGGGGATTTTCCAATGGAGAAAGTGGTCAATCACCTGTATAATTTGTATGTAAAATCATTATGACACCAGTGGCTGCATTTTCAATCCCTTTCCTAACAATACCTAGCATGGGATTTACCCTTTTATTTATGACACATTTTGTCAGCCGCTGCCTTGAATTTCTCCTCTTACCCTTAATATTTTCTCATCCTACTGCTAGACATTCACAGCTTTATTTTTAACCTGTTAAACTCAAAGGAATTTAGACTGTTTTCCAATTGAAAATAACTGATATCCGCAGTGGTACCTCATAGCATATTTCTGCAAATTTCACTGTGTTTCACACTTTGTACTGAATCCCCCCCCCCCTGTGAAATACGTAACAGAAGTTGTGAATGTGGCTGAAGGGTGATATATCAGGTCAAAAGCAACCAGTCAAAACAATCCTGTTTCCTGTGAAGGTTTTCTAGGTCACATTGCATTTCTTTTGACAGGAATCCTATCAGAAGGAGCTCAGCATGTGCCAATTTTTAGGGGTTGGTCTGGTCTCAAGAGTATTGCAATAATGTCCTTTGCAATAACAACAAAAACTCTCAACAACAGAAAATCTGAATCACAATAATAACATACCCTTATATGTTGCTCCCATAACTGAATATAGCAGAGATACAGCCCATGAAACCCCGAAGAGGTACTTTTTTTGCTGCAGAGCTTAGTAGACACCTCTCTGTTCTGGTGCCATGGTGGCCAGTCAGCTTAGAGATGGTCATGTCAACAAATGAGACATTTATTTGTATCTCAAAAAGCCGCTCTTCTTCTAAGTACCGGTATATTCCTTAATCAATCAGGGCAGGTTCCAGAACCTGTTAAGTGATTTGGTGCCATCTCCCTTCCTACTGGTGCCTGCACTTCCTGTGATTTTATCATATCTAATTTTTGGTGGATCATCTTATGGTTAAAGAGAAAACATGTTCAATGCTCTTTTGGTCTTCAAATCTGTCTCTGCTCCATAAATCATTCAAGCAAACTTTCCCGCAAAGCAGTCAGAAATCTGTTTGCTGTATGTCCTTTCCCAGCTTGTAAATCTTGCATTTGCTTGTCCTGGTTCCACCTCTTGGCCAAGGAATGTCCTAAGAGGGCAAGAGGGACCCATTTCTTTTTTTTTTTTAATAAGATTTTTATTATTTTCCAATAAAACAAGAGAAAAACATAACATAACATAAACACCAACATTAACACAATAAAAAACACATTACATAAACACAATCGACAAAAAAAAAAAACAATTAAAATAGAACCAAAACCAATACATACCTAAACTGGGACACCAATCTATCTCTTACTACTTAACAAAATCTAGTTTCTGATCTTCTAAAGGGACCTCCCCCGCTTTCCCTCCTCTGCCTTCAATACTAGTATACTTTGGTAACATCCATTTTTAACATTACAATTCATTATCCAACCTTTTGTAATATCATAAAAACTTAACATCTTATAGTATCATGAAATAATTCTTAAATCAATCTTATACTTCTTTTCACTTGAGCTGCTGCTATTAATCGGTTACATATCTCTTCACTAATTCAAAATTCCCAAAATCGTAACATCAAAATCTTAAAACTTAACATCAAAATCCTAAAATCTTAACACGCTATCTTCAGGGTACCATAAATCCATCCTAATTCCATTTTTATCATTTTCACCCTATTCCCCTTCTCACCATTTTTCTGCTCTCTCCCATGCCCCCCATTTCAGCCTGTCACTACCTTGTGGTTTTTGACATCGTGATAAAGGGAGGAAGATGGCGGAAAAATAAGTTGTGCAAATTAAGTATACAATTTATTCTGAATAATACCCAAAAAACTTTGTGACTTTGGATAGTAAGACCTATATATAGCTTACTTTACATGGTACATTTGTTCAACTTTCTGTACTCCTGATGGTCTGTGTTAGTATATTTTCTTCGAGTGGTATGTATATACAGTATTCTTCTCTTGCTGGTTGAAAATATGCATTTGGGTTATGAAACTGATTTATATTTCTTTACAATATATAGTATATTCTTTGCTGATGAAGCCAATTTGGCGAAACAAGGACTGTAATCCGGATAACCTTGTCCTCTTTTGGTTTGCTTTGTTCGTGGCAGCTTTACCTTTACCTTTTGGATTGGCGAGACTACAGGAACATCGCCAGACTCCACAACATTTATCATACTCCTTGTGGCAACTACACTCCCATGTTACGGACTGGCAAGACTATATAAAACCTTTGTACCTTTTATCTGAATTATGTGGGTTGTGCGAGACGTGCTGACATTTGATGTCATACATTTTGGAAGAATGTTTGCATCTATGTATATTGATTTCTAGTTCTGTATTATATTTATATGTAATTTATATGTAAAATGATGCTATACTGAGACTAATTTATCAGCCGGTTACGTTTGTTGTGTGTTTTACAATTTATTCTGGGCACAGGTTTTATTTTCTTGGCAAAAAAAGGTCTACACAAGCTGCACCATTGTTGCATTTGCTCCATGTCCTGCTCAAGCTCTATATGTCAGAAACCAAATACACCATCAAGAGCTTCACGGGACAGAGCTGTGTATTACTGTAATGCTGAACCAAACCACCTTGAGGTTTTTTCTACAATCAAGTGGCATATATATTTTTTGAAATATATAATGAATGTTAATTTTGTTGGGCTATAGGTTAGAACACATTTATTTCATTTAGTAAGGTATTTGTATTCCTCAATATCTGTTCTACCAGGGGAGCCTCCAAGGCATCTAACACCACTTTTTGTTTTTTTTATCAAATATTTTATATAAATAAATACACACACACACAAGCAGTAATAAAAATATTTTACTATGTTTTTATATATGCTGTAAGCCACCCAGAGTGGCTGGGGAAACCCAGCCAGATGGGCGGGGTATAAATAATGAAATTATGATTATAAAACTATGGTTATTATTTTAAAAGTATCTAATGAAATCAGAACAGCATAAAAATATGAATCTCAAAAGAGAGCAAAAATTAAGTGTCCTATACCAATGTCCTGGAGTGCTGACATGCCATCAAAGGAGGAGACATCCGCACCTTTTGGTATAAGGAATTCCAGGGTTGCACACTAGAGAACACCCACCCAGGAAGGGGCAAGGTCAACGGGCGGGGGGAACGCAGTGCAAATGCACTGGCAGGAATACCAGGTTCGCTCCCCCAGTACATTTGCCTCACACCTATCTCCCTGCTGCCTTGCCTGCCCTTCCTAGTAAGTAACAGTGACCCACCTGCCAAGAAGCAAGGGCAGCAGCAGCAGCAGCAGCTCTGCCTCACCTGGCATGCCACTTCTGGGTGGGACATAGAGAGAGGTTTCCCCTCAAAGGTCTCAAACTCTATATGGTTTTAAAGATGATAACCAATACTTCCCATCAAGCTTGGAAGTGGATTGTGAGCCAATTCTTCTGGGTGCAGGGCTCAGCACACAGGATTAAAAAGGCCAGCTCTAGTTAGGATGCCTTCCCTGCCATATTTTGCACCAGCTGCAGCTTTCAAAAGGTAGCCCCACAAAGGGTGTGCTGAAGCAGGAGACCAATCTGGCTGTGACTAAGGCAGGTGGTCCAGTGGCCAGAGCTGGCTTCTCCAGGAAGCAGTGCAGACCAAACTGAGCAAGAACACTGCTGGCCGCAGTAGCCACCTGATGATAATCCAGGAGGGACACTGGATCCAGGAAATCTCTATGAACCTGATTCTTCAAGGGGAGTGCAACCCCATGCAAAACACACCTGCCTTTGCTTTTCAATTGGCCAAAGCACTTCCATCTTGAATTGAGTCTCAGTTTATTCTCCCACAGCCACCCCTTTCCTGATCTTAGGCACTGATTCATTCATTAAGTGGGCACTGGTACTGCCATTTAGGAAAGGGAGCAAATAAGGCTTCATTTGAGGGAGCACTTTATCAAACATGGTGATGTATGCAGCTGTGAAATTTTACATAACTTGAAGGATGAGCCTAAAATTCTAAAAGCTTCCCTTACCGAGCCCCCCCAAATATGACATGTTTATTTCACAGCTGCTTAACACAGTGGGTTTTTGTTTTTGTTTTGGTCTTTCTACTGCATTTGCAGTGATGACTGCAAAAGGCTGCTCTTTTCCTCACTCATTACATGTGTACTGAGCAAAACACAAATGCTGCTCCCGATGGAGTGAAGGGCAAATGGGGGAGGCAGAGCAGGCAAGGAAGAAGGGGGGGGGGGAGAAGAGACATGAATCGAGTTTTCCCAGGTCCAAAACCATGCTATCACTCAGGATTTAAGGTGCTATTCCCCCCCTTTTTTTACAGAATACTGTAAATGAGATTTAATGATCATGCTGTAGCATTTCTCAGATTGCTTCACTGTGATTGGAGACAAAATGAGATTCCCCTAGTAAAAGCTCAAAACAAGAATGCCAGCTTTCAGGTTAAGGAGTATCTTTCTAGCCTGGTGTCTTCAAACAAAATATCCTCTCCCCCTGCCCCACGTGCTCTTTGGAATAGAAATGACACAGTCGTGTGCCTTAGGGATTCTTGAGTCTGCTTGTACAAGTGATATTCTGGAGAGTTGCTATAAAGCAAAAAATAATGTCCTCAACATCCAAAAGTAAACACTGCCTCCTGAGCATTCAAGGGTTCCTGCTAAAGCTCACTATCTTTCAGCTTTTTGGGAACCCAGCTTTCAGTGTCAACCTCTGACCTGCAAATGATTAGCTGTCATTCCTGCATTGCAGGAAGTTGGACTAGATGACCCTTGGGAGTCCCTTCCAACTCTACCATTCAATGATTCTAAGTTCAGCCGCTCTAGGTTTTTGTGCTCCATGACTTCACCTGCCATTGTTTCCCAAAGAAGTGCTGGTATTACATATAAAAGAAAGGAAATACTGCAAAACTCCTTCTGCAAAGTGGGTGATTCATCTTGAAAACTGGATGGTTGGTCTCATCAGTTGTCGTGGCGAAATCTTACGCACAACACTTTAAGGGTTTTAATAAAATAAACATGCCATTCACACAGCCTATTACTTTCAGTTGGGTATAGCGCTGAGATTAAATGTGTCAGAGAAATTTCTATCTACTGGGAACAATTTTGCAGGCCACAAATTTTCTCCTTGAGCGGCGCTGGTGGAAATGAATCTGCATCAGGACATTATTTGCCCAGCACTGCCAATTCTGGTTGCCAAGCTACAGAAGATTAGTGGCAAGAAACCCACCCCTAAGTCCTTGGTCTGCTTTTCTTCTGACCGGGGTGGGGGGTAGAGTGGGAGGAGGAGGAGGAGAGATCCAGAACAACCTTTCAAATGACAGCTTTGTTCAGGGACTGGCTGCACTACAAGACAAAATTATATTTACTCCTTAAAGCGCTTCCGGATTTTGAGAGAACTGAAAGCAGAATGCAACCAGAATGGAAGGAATCTGGCTAAACTAAAGGAGCCCAGCATTCAGAAAGCGTAGGGAAAACATATGCAAAGCATTTTAGCTTCCTGAACTGTAACATTGCTTGTCTGCGTAGCTAAGCTGACGTCCCATGGTCATTGGTCAGAATGATTAACCCAGCTATACATCTGTCCCATTCAATCCAGATGTTTGTTAAAACTGGCCTAGAATAAGAGAGACATCACAGCAGGAAAGCATCTCTTTGAGGGCAAGGCAAAAGCTGCATTTGCCTTTCACTGCTCATCTTCCAGAATGTCAGGAAAAACTTTCTGACAGTAAGAGCTGTTCGACAGACTCCCTTGGGGGGTGGACTCTCCTTCCTTGGAGGTTTTTAAGCAGAGGTTGGATGCCCACCTGTCATGTATGATTTAGTTGAGATACCTGCATTGCAGGGGGTTGGACTAGATGGCCCTCAGGGTCTCTTCCAACTCTACAATTATACGATTCAATGATTCTAAGACTTGGCAACCAACTGCAAAACACTCAGCAACTCTGCTGCTGTTGGTGACAATAACAAGGGACGAAGTGCTGCTGTTTAGAACTACTTCCCACAATTACATTTTCCTCTGCCACAGTGGATTGCTAAATCAAAGTGTGGGCAATTATTTTAGCTTTATAGAGTTGTATCCAACTGACTAAAAGCAGCCCCACTGAAGTTAAGGGACCCAAGTGAGTCACGTCCATTCATTTCAATGTGTCTCCTCTGAGCAGAACGAATACTGGATACAACCCATTGTGATGGCAGTGCTTCATAAAACTTGGACAAGTATATTAATAGCCTTTCCTGTTTGAGGTGGGAAGTGTGAGGGGTGGGTGGGTGTGCTCTCTGGAGTGACTGGTAAGAGAAGAGAAATAGTTCTAAGGGGGTGACATGTCTAACACTGCTCTAAGGGGGCGACATGTTGGGGAATGCCAGGACTAGAGATAAAAGAAGTGAGGGTTATTTTATTAATGTATTTATTATTTACAATTATACCCCACCTTTAGACCAAGGAGCTCAAGGTGGTATACAAAACTTCCCCCTTCTTCCATTTATCCTTATAACAACAATGGGAGGCTGAGAGGCAAGGACTGACCCCCAAGGCTTCATGACCAAGTGGGGGATTTGAACCCTCCCAGGTCCAGCACTCTAACTGCTATACCACACTGCCTCTCACACTGGTAGACAGGTGTTCTCCCCTCCCAGATACATACATATTGTCAAGCTGTATGAAGCAACACAAGCTATATGCACAATAAAAAGTTTACATCAAAAGTATGGTTTGGAAGGTGGTAGCAGCAGAACCTCCCCTTCTACACAACTGAACCACAGGGAAACCTGGCTGTTCACCACATCTTTAGCTCCCCAGATATGCAAGCAGTCCCAGGTTAGAGTATCTGGTCCTGTAGCATTGTTTGATGATAAGCTGGTGCTTACAAAACACATTTATTCAATCATTTATATGCTACCTTTCAGCCTTCAAAGGGACTCCTAAAGTGGCTTAGGTCATTATTAAAAAGAAATGTTTTTTAAAGCAACAAGAAGAAGCACGGTCCGCCTGGAAGTTATTCCCAAGAGGAAGTTTTCTTTGCACCCTTTCTAAATAGACAGCTTGTTGGAGGATGCACAATGGCAAATTTAACTGCACAACCAACCCACTTTAAAAAAGAAGACTTTTTATAGTAAGGAAAGTGATAGGACTCCCCATTAGTTGGTTGTTAACTATGTCCTCTGCAGAAACAAATCAGGATGAATACTCAATAAAGAGAGGGCATTGTATAACCTCTGTCCAAGCTTTCTGCAATCTGGAGGTGCCCTAAGACATGCCTCATGTGAATTGATACACCAGTCACTGCAGCACGGGGACTATCCACAGAGAGTGCATACACACTTTGCCGAAAAATTCAGAAGTTATCTGACCATGCTACTTATCCTCTACTGGGAGAGTTGATAACTGACACAGATGGCATTCAGCTTGAGTTCCAGGCTGGATTATTTTATCTCACAATGGCTGAGATGATCTGCAAAATAACTGCCTAATTATCTGTCTCCTGTGTTGTTTCAGTGCTGGTACAAGGAACCATCTCTGAAGCCTTCCCATCACTAACATGAGAAGAAAGAAGCAGGACTCCTTATAGGTTCTCTCGACACAGAGAATCATCTTCCAGCCAAAACCTATACAACTGTTTATTTCCCTTTTTTGTGATTAGAAACCTCCAGATCCACAAAATATTCATTTTGCCAAGTGCTCTTAACTGACTGCCCTCATTTCCTGTCTGTCAGAAAAATGTCAGCCTGGGACTTCATCAGTCCTCACTGGAAGATGTTATTAAATCAATGAGCATGTGACCAGTGATTCACTTTGGAGAGAATTATTGAAAGCTCAATTCAAGTTAATAGCTTCTGTGTGTTTGCTTCCCTTCAGCAAAAGGCAGTACGGCTGCCAGGAGGATTTTTAAGGTTGGCTGTCGGAGCTAGCAGGCAACGATTTCCTTAAAGGATTTGTAGGTGGGGGGGGGCCTTAGGGAGGGAGGATGGAGAGGGGGATGGGGGAGCTGACAGAGTCAGTTGAGAGGAGGAGATTTTCAACCCAGCAGCTAGGCAGGGAAGTGAATACAGCCAGAGCACACCAGAGGGGGCTCTTAAGCAGAGCATGTCCTGCTCCTTTACCAGTCGGGGCTAATGGGTTTGTTTAAGGCTTTGGCTGACTTACCTTTTCTGCTGCAGCGCTTCATCGAGGGTTTCCTGCTTCTCTTGCAGCAGCCGCTGGAGGTGCCTCATCTCACGCTGATACTGAGCAGCCTTCCCGGCAAATTCCTTCTCTTGCTCCGATGCTTTGAGGCTGATGTCTCCAAGCTTTCCGGCAGCCGTCTTTTTATACACCTGTGAGAGTTGGAGCAGAGCCCAGTTAGAATCAGCACTGGGGTTGCAAGCCAGCTGACGGACCTCAACTGGCGGGAAGATGGTTTTCTCCCACAGGGGCTTCATCCTGAAACCAGGGGTGCTTTGTTCAAAGAACAAATCGGGTAGGTTGGAAATGACCTGGTCCTTCCTTCAAGCATTTCTACTGCATGCACTTTCTACAGCATACAGCGAAAGGTGTCACTGCATAGGTCTACTGTGCTATTTTAATGC
The DNA here is from genome assembly GCF_009819535.1 of Lacerta agilis. Lineage (NCBI taxonomy): Eukaryota > Metazoa > Chordata > Lepidosauria > Squamata > Lacertidae > Lacerta > Lacerta agilis. The sequence goes on along the minus strand of NC_046319.1, from coordinate 25,636,807 downwards.
CTCCCTTTGTAGAAAGGTCTTTATAAAACAGGTCTTAAATCCAGATATGTTTGACTCATCAGGAAGCCAAGTCGGACTTTAAGCACATGTTGCTTATAGACAAGTCTAATAATTTAGTTTTAATTGTCAATGTATCACTGTAAGGCTGGGAAGAGATGCTACTGGGTGGCATGTATGTTCATTAATCCTTTCATCTTGGAAAAACAACTCAGCTGCCTTATAATTGCTTTGGATGCCTTGAAGCTGTGTATCTTTTCACTGAAGCACTGGAATGCAACACGTTTCTCCCTGCTTTTGCTGAGAAAATGCATTGTTTAGAAAAGCAAGGCATTATTTAGAAAGCATTAGTTCTTTTTTTAAACAGTGAATTTTACTTCTGAATCGCAAAATGGCTAAGCATGCAAAAAGCAACGCTAAGTGAATGTGAAGGAGGAAAAAATGTTTCATCTTAGATAAAAAGTTTCATTCTGATGATTACACAAAACCTCTTATCCGCCTATATTTAAAAGGTCTCAGCTCTGTGGATACCTTAACCTTTTCTTCTGGATGAGCCTGATGCTAGCCAATTTCAGATTTATTAGTGTGAAGATCAAAACTACACCCTTGCCTCAGGTCTTCATGGTCTGAAAATTTATCCAGCAGACTTGGAAAGGCACCATTTACAATTCAAGACTTTGTACTAATAGTCATGTCTAAAACTAGAGCAGGAATTAAAAGGAAAACAAGTTGCCTGGGAAAAGAATTAAGCTGGGGTGATGTGGGAGTCCATCCTACAAAAATTCAAGCATGTTCAATTGCATCAATATTTAAATGGATGGCAATGGTATATGGAAGCTTGTCAACTTGTGTTAAAAGATAACAGTTTAGCACAAACAGGGTGCAGTACTGCAGAGGTACCCAACTTGTTGCCTCCAGATGTTGCTGTACTACAACTCCCACCATCCCTGACCACTAGCCACGCTGCTCGGGACTGATGGGATTTGGAGTCCAACAGCACCTGAAGGGACATTGGCTGTCCTTCAGAGTTGAGCACTGGGTGCTTGCCTGTTGGATGAACTCAGAAAACTGTCACCCGAGATTTTAGGAAGACTGAACTTTATGGGAGGGACCACAGCTCAGGGGTAGAGCACATGCACTGTATCTGCAGAAGGTCTCAGGTTCAAGCACTGGGGCCCCCAGTTTTAAAACACAAGGAAGCAGGCAGTAGAAAAGGCTTCTGCCTGAGACTCTAGAGAGTTGTTGCCAGTCAGAGTAGGCAGTACTGGACTAGATAGGTGAGTAGCAGGGCCTGGTAACTGACGGCTCCCTGTGTTCTTATTTAATGGCAGCAAACATCTGGAAATCAGGTTGTGACTGGACTAGTGTGCCACACTTTATATAAAGGACAACCCTTTCCTTTTCACAGGATGTATCTAAAATAGCAAAAAAAAAAAAAAAGTTTGAATTTTTACGTATAAATTCTTCCATTTATTTTAAACTCCTCCATTCTGAGAGCAATGGACAACAAACTTACCTGCCCAATGGATATGTTTTGGTTATAGTATACACTGCAGTTGTATTGTTTTATTGGTTTGGGGTTTTTTAGTGTGTTTTCTTTCTTTATTGCTTTATCGGCTGCCAATCTTATGCTGTCAGTTTGCTTCTTTGAAGTGTATAATAGGGTTTTGACAGCTGTGGTTTTTTCTTTTCTTTTAATGGTATAAAGGGGGGGGGGGAGAAAAGGCACTAATGAAAAAATAAAAAAAGAGAAGAACCCGAAAGGTGCACTAAAATATAGTTTATCCAGTCCAGTAAATTTCACTTCCAATCTTCCCTCAAGGGAACTGGTAAAACCCTACATATTTGCTATGTGCTCTATTGCAAAGTGATTCCAGTCCATATAATTAGTTTATTCCTATTTTCATTACATTCATATCTTGCTTTTACTTCAAGGACCTGAAGTGGTTTTCCCCCTTCCCCATTTTACCATTGCTACAATCCTGTGAGGTAGGTTAAGCTAAGAGGCATTGGCCATAACAACCCAATAAGCTTCATGGCTGAGTGGGGATTTGAACCCTCTTCTTCCATGTCCTAGTCCAACACTCTAACAACTACACCATGCTGTAGATAATCCTGTAGGTAACTGATCCCCCTTCCCAATGTAAAATTCTATGAAACAGAACAAAGCTTTTATCTCTTGGCTTAGGTTTCTCTTGCAGGCAAGAATGGAACTGAAGAAGAGTTCCCGGCGTGCACAGCGGGAGGATGGCGGACTTTAACATCTTTGCTATCTATCACGAGTTAATTTGGCGGCTGCGATGGGAGTAAGCAGCCTCCCACCTCCCCGGGACGACGGGGAGGGCTGCCTTTGCCCGCGGTACTCCTTAACCCGCTTTGGGTCCTTCGGGACCGGTGGGGGAGTCTGGGCACATAGGGCTCGTTTTCAGATGCAGCTCCTGGAGCCGGCCCCGTTCGTGCACGCTCCCTTTAATTGGATATATAAATTTGTTTAAAGATTTTGGGCATGTCTCGGACAAAGGAGTGGGAAGAATGTTGCTAACTGCAGCCCTGAGTGATTAAGAATGAAGATTGGAAGAAGACGCGGACTTTACATTGGTATGTGAAGGAGGGAAAAGAAGGGGGGGTAAGCTCTGGAATCTCCGTTTGTTTTGCCTCAATATCTACTTAACACGGGCGAAACCTCCCCCTAGAAAATCCACTTTCACAGGCAAATGGCAAGTGGACTTTAAAGACAGAATGGAAATTAGAATGGAAATTACAAAAATAAACTGTGTGGAGGTGAAACTTGATCTGGACTTGACTCAACAGAAATGGAGGATCCTCGGCTGGCTGTGACGCAGCTAGAATTAACTGCCGAGTGCTGATGATAGCCTGTGGAGCTGTACACCACTTCAAAGGGAGAAGCCGGATTTGATGGACGATTGATAGTGGAATTTACGAGGGTCTGGCCCTCCCGGAAAGGAGTGGGGACGGCTCACAGGGGAAGAAATTGGTGTGTCGCAGTTTGATTTACAAGTTTGATTTATGAGAGACTTTCAAGATGGCGTCAGCCGAAATGCGATATTGGGAGAGGATGGCTTTTTCCACACAGAGACATTATTTACTATAAGAGTGTCTGCTTGCTGGCATTTATCAGAGGCTGTGAAAATATTGACTTTATGAAGCAACTGGAAAAGATCATAAGAAAGCGCTCCGGAGTCCGAGACATGGGGAATTCACAAGTTAAAAATTTGGCATAATTGGAATTGTTATAATTGGAATTGTATAATTAATTTGGCATTGTAATTTGTTTGGTAATTGGAAATATATGTTGGAAAATCAATAAATATGTTTAAAAAAAAAAAAGAATGGAACTGAAGAAAACAAGGAATGCAGCCATTTTTACTACATCTACATATGGTCTTGACACTTTAAGTATTGATGCATTTATCTAAATAGGGATCCCACTTTCTTCAAAGTGCTCCCTAGGCTGAGGCTCTTTGGAGTCTTCCATCCCCCTCAGTTATGTTGTCTTTATAAAGCAGCAACTGCTCTAGAACTTTTAAAGGGGGGAAATGGATAAGCGTAGGGAGTTTTGTCTAAAACTGTGTGTGTATATATATATAAACGGGGGGGGGGGCAATCCTATTGGCTTTCAAGGAGCCACAACATCTTTGATGCTTTTACCAGTGAAGTGGATTCTTTGCTCTTCTTGAGTGGTACAGAACAAAGGGAACATCCAGAGCTTCCCAAGAAAGACGTCTTCTGTTCCTTTTAAAATACTAAATTCACTGAGCAACAACATAACTTGCTAACTATAACTGCAGACAGGTTCATTTTGTTTTCTCTGTGTTAAGCTTGCTCAAGTGTAGGCAATTTGTCCCTGGGGAAGGGATTATCGGAAGATGGTATTAGAACTGGAGATGGTCTCTTCTGACAATCTGAACACAAAGGGGACTAGAAGATAAGGGAGAAGGCATTCTTCTTTCAGATAATTAGGAACATGACAGCTGAAGACTTTAAAAGGTCAATACCTGCAGTCTGAATTGTGTCTGAAAACTGACTGGTAATAAATGCAGTTGTTTCAAGACTAGCGTAGTACGAGACCTCAATCTTGGAAGGTATTCTGGCTGCTGCGTTTTGGACCACTTGAAGTTTATGGAAAGTCTTCAAGAAAGTGTCATAGACCATACTGCTGCAATTTAATCAAGAGGTTACCGTGGCATCTTCTTGACCGTTCAGCAAGGCACACCTCCCACATCCAAATCTAGATCTGAGGGGTATAGCCTTCAGCCAAGGACCCCAAAGCCTTAGGTGCAAACATGAAGGTGTTACATGGCAGGGGGGAAAGGCCAGGTTCCTAGCATTTCAGGTAGCATGACTTAGTGCCATTCATTTCAATGGGTCTACTCTGACTAGAACAAATGGGATAGACTAGTTCAGGCATAGGCAACCTTCGGCTCTCCAGATGTTTTGGCCTACAACTCCCATGATCCCTAGCTAACAGGACCAGTTGTCAGGGATGATGGGAATTGTAGTCCAAAACATCTGGAGAGCCGAAGGTTGCCTATGCCTGGACTAGTTCTACCCAATCCAGACCCTCGGTCTTAATACTGCTTGCCAATCTCAGAGGCTGATGCTGCATAGCTGTTGCCTTTTGTGCCTGATGAGGACTTTGGGGTCTGAACACACTTTGTGGTTCCCAGTTTAAATCCAGGAGATATCTGATAATAACTTTGCATTTGGTACTCTGTGTGGTGTGTGTGTGCTTGTGTGTGCACACACATGTGCATCTGTGGTGGGGGCTATAGTCATAAAGGAAAAGTAGCAGGTAGGTAAAGGGCTTAGCACATTCCTCATGCCTGTTGCTTCTTCCTGTGCATCTCACCCTCAGGATGCCACTCTGATTTCTTCCATATGTTTTTAAACTGCTCTTGAGCCGATAAGACTCCTAGGGAGGCTTACGTAAAACCAAGGAAAGTACTAAAAATGAGTGTCAATAAACACAACAGCGCCAGGCAAGTCACTGCTACTGTGAAGAGCACCATGGCTATGAACTAAGTCATTGCTTTTAAGTTCAGCATGAAACTCACAGAGTTTCAGAGTTGTATGGGTCCTAAAGAGTCATCTAATTCAACTCTCCCTACAATGCACTTTGGAAAATGACCGTCCAAGCAGTACAATACACAAGGTAGTATTAAACACAAGATGGTACTTGTAGTGGTTGTTAGACTGGTTTACACTTGTCCCTGGAAATGAAAGGAAATGGTGCCTTCCCCTGCCCAACACTGTGAGGAGGATGCAATGAACTAGGTACGGGGCTGTTTAAATGCACCACTGGCCTTGCCCCCAGTTCAAAATGTCCTTTCAGGCAACACATCAGACTTTTTCTAAGTAACAATGAAAACATTTTCCTAAACTCTCCTGCCATTTCCACTACTACTCCTCCATGCCTCTCCAAGGAATGTCTTATGACATCGCTTTAAAAGAACAAAACAAAAAATCCTCTTGTTATAATTAACACAGGCAGGTTTGTCAACCTGAACATTTCGTCTGCTTGCGAAGGCTGTCTATTCCTTTCATGTTTCATATCTGCAACAGGAAAGGGACAAAATGAATTAGAGCATGCACAAGGGTCAGAGAGGGTGTGGGTGAGAGAGATTATTTGTTAGAAGGAATAGGGGAATAATTCCTGAAGATACCTGATTTAGGTCGGGGGCTTCAGTGGGCAGAGGTGGCCCAGCTCTAGCATACTACTTATCTAGAAGCATTTCAGTCTGTTTTTTGGCCTGGTCTTGGTTGTTCTAATGGAAGACCCACACCAGAAGGTAGACAGAGAAAGTCCAGCCCTCTTAATCAGCAGTGTTCAACATCAGCCATCATAGCATCCTTCTGGAGCTGTCTTGCTGGGATGGGACATCTAACTGCAGTGGTTTTAATTGTTCCTGAATGGCCAATCTCAGAAGGTGGTGTTGGGAGACTGCTGCTCCACCCATTGGTCTCTTAACATGTGGGTGACTGCAAGAGTCTCCTATGCTATTTAGCGTCTACATGAATCACTGGGTGAGGTTGTCCAGAGAGGAGGAGGATACCGTCAGTATACTAGTGATGCACAATTCTCTTTCCTTTCCATCTAAACCCAGGGTGGCTGAGTTTCTGACCCAGTACCTGAAATCAGCGATGAATTGGATGTAGGTGAGCAAACTGGTATTAATCCAGGTAAGACAGAGGTGGGAGAAGAGCTGGTCTAGGATGAAGTGTAGTGCCTAATTTGGATGGAGTTGCAACCCCCCCCAACCCAGTTAAGGATCAGGTTTGTAGCTTGGAAGAGCTGCCAGTGCCAGATGCTAAAGTGTGATGGTGGCCATGAAGACTTTTGAGTAATGTAGACTAGTACCCTAGCTATGCCCTATTATGATGGATAAGACCTGGCAGCTGATCACACAAACCAAGATTTGGGGGGGGGGGGCTGGTTTTGAGAGAAATCAACTTGACTTCTTCATCACAATTCCTACATTGCAGGGAGTCAGGCTAGGCCAACCCTACAATTCTATGATGGCTTATTTTTCAGCTTCCAATGAAAAACTTGTTATTTTCAGGGTGCTCTTGAGTTAAGCAATAATGGAATAACATTCTGAGATATTTGTTGGTTATCTTTCATATGATGAGATTACTTTCCTGTTCTCTGGCTTCTTGAATATTTGGTTTGGGCTTTTAATGTTTGTAAAGCTCAGCAGCAACAACCACCACCACCAAACAATGTGTTTTAATATTGTTGAAGGCCTCCTTGGGGAGTGTCCCTGGGGGGGAAAGAGACTGAATACAAATATTTTACATAAGTAACTGCTTACTTTGTTGACATGGAATTCAATCTACTTAAAAAGCATTCACACTTGCCATTCAGGTGAATATGTTAAAGTATTTCACAGAAGACAGAGAAAATTTGGTAGCTGAGGAACTTAATGCCTGCCATTTACACTCTTATGAACGCTTAAAGAGAAATTGTGTTTGGACATGCTGCTATCCTAACTATTTTCTGGAAGAATCACATGCAGATGAACACTCTCTGTTTCTAGTGTTAGACCCTGCTCTGCTCCAACATGTTTGTGAAAGAGTGCGCAGGGTGGACCCACCAGAGTATACAGTAAGTCAGAAACCAAGACCAAGACCATTTAGCAGACCTGGTGGTTAAGACAAAGATGCAAATGAAACTATCTCCTAATAAAAATGCCGTTGTTGTTGTTGTTGTTGTTGTTGTTGTTGTTGTTGTTAACCTTGCCTGTTCCCATTAAAATTCCATCACTGCTGCATGGCAACGTGAGGGTGATGAGCCAAGACTGAGCCAGCTCTGCTTATTAGGAAACGTGAACAGAAACAAATCCCCTTTTCAGGCAAAACAGACAAAACTGTAAAATGCACTGTTGCACTATTTACCCATCAAATCCTTAGAGTTTCACAACCACGCATTCTTATTAATCAAAGAAATGCCATGGGAAACCTATATTCAATGGTGTTGTTTTTTCCCCTCTAAAGGTTAAGTAATACCTTTGCTGAATAATTTCAAATACACAGCACCACCAAAAGAGCAACTATTAAGTTTCCCTCCCTCTGTAAGCTCAGAAACAGAGTGCAACATTGCAAGTGCATCCGTGCATGATAAGAAGATTCGTCTCCAATGCAAATCAAACTCTAAATGCTTGTCAAGGTTGGATTGTAGCAACTGTTATACAAGTTTCTGAGTTACATCCTTAACTGAAAGCCAAACTTGCTTCTTTCCCATGTTGATAAGCTGCAGTAACTAAATATTCCAGATGAGTAATTGCTCCTTAATGTTAACGCATCAACCGTATGTAAGCTTGCACAGAATTTAATAAGACTTACTCCCAATAGCACACAGGATCTGAGTGTAGTGCAGATACTTTTTCCCACAGGTGCCATCCCAAAGCAGTTCAGAAAAGGAATTAGAGAAGGCGAAGAGGGAGAACTAATCTTCGAGAGGGGCAGTAAATTTAGAGCAGAGGAATGGGGGCTGCTGGGTATACTTGCCCCTGGCCTTGGAATCATATCTAGGCCCTGATGGGAGAGATGGCATGATGCAGTGGGCAGAGTACTTCACTTGGAATGCAGACACATGGGTTCAAATCCTATAAGACCCCAAAGCTCACTGGGTAATATTGGGCTCCCTCAATTTAACTATGTGACGTAGTTCTGTTCAGATATTCAAGAAAATGTCTAATACATTCTACAGTCTGTGGGGTGGTGAAGTAATTTCCTCTAGGATGGAAAGTAGGATATAAAACAAAACAGATTCAGTGGATATTTGGGGAAATTATACGAAACTGAAAACCAGAGACTCCTAATTAGAAGTAGTAATTACATTTAACTACTGCTATCAGTTTTAACTACTGTTAATGTATTTGTTTTTTTTCTGTCGGTAAAGAATATACTCTATGATAGGCTTCCCCGACCTGATGCCCTCAAAATGGTTTGGACTACAGCTCCCAATAACTCCAACCAACATGGTCAAATGTTGGGGATGATGGGAGTTTTTGACCAGGTTGGGAAAGGCTGCTCTAGGAACAACTACCAAAAGGACATAATTTAAAGTTGACACTCACTGCTATTATCTTTTACAGCCTGCTTAATTTAAAGATGAATTATTCTCAAACAGAGGGAGAAGAAAAAGTACTGAACGATGAGCTGGAATGCAAAATCTGCTACCAGAAGTTTAACGTCCAGAGCCGCAAGCCCAAAATCTTGGACTGCCTTCACAGAGTGTGTGCGAAATGCCTGACAAAAATCCTTCATGTGGGAGATGGCTCCCATTGCATTTGCTGCCCCTTCTGCCGCCACAAGACAGAGCTGCAGGAAGAGGAAGTGGAGGGCCTTCCTGATGACGCAAACATCATGTCCAAACTCATGTCAAAAGACAAAACAGCATGGAGCTCGGACTGCAAAGAAGTTGTCTTGACGCCAAAGAACTTGGCTTCCTCCAGTCCTTCTCATGGGTCATCAAACTGTTTGGTGATTACCATCATGGAAGTGCAGAGAGACTCCACAAGGACGCCAAGCCAGAACACCCTCTCGGATTACTACACAGATCACAGCCTTGACTCGGCATCTGTGAACTCTCACAGCCACCTGGATCAAGATCTTTTCTCTAAGCTCTGTAACCATGTCCCCAGAATACTGGTGTGGCTGCTTGGATTTTTCTATTTTGGTTCTTTGCCACTTGGAATCTATTTATTGGTGATTCAGAAAGTGACCCTTGGAATTGTCTGTGTCAGTCTCGTGCCATCTAGTCTAACTGTGTGTCTTGTGTATGGCTTCTGTCAATGCCTTTGCCAAGGAATGTGTGACTGTTCCTCTAGAAACTAACGTTTTTGAAAACTGAATTTTGGGTATTGGCACTATAGACCTTCAAATGTATAGGCTATTTAAAGCCTACTGTGGATTTTTTCTTTTTTAAAAAAAAAATCAGTAGCCAAAAATGAGACATCTATATTTAGATGTTCCTAACATTCCATCCCACTCTCCCAACAGGTAGCCACACTTTAGTGTGACCCACAAACAAAACCCAGAGCGGTTACTGGCTTTGACATCTGATAGAAGGCAAAATTATCTATCTCACTAGGGGCTATTTAGCTTCTATCGCAATGTCCACAATCCTGACAGGGTCAAGCAACACTGAGAGGCCCCCAGGAGAACAGTGCCCTCCCTCCACCTCCTAGAGGTTGTGGAGACAAAATAGTATTCCATCCCCAGCATTTTTTTCCACCCCAAAAGTCTAGCTTTTGAGGGGAAAGAGAGGAAGGCATTTCTTTTTTCTCCCTCGGGGGCTGGAGACCAAAATTGGCTTATGAAAGAGGGGACAGCATTTGGAAGGAGAGATATGGCCTTGCTTCTTGTTCTGCTTCAACAAGGGCTTCAACAATGGACAGGAAGCAGAGGAAATGAAGGAGAACAGCAGGGCTGGGAAAAGACTGGCACTATCACGCTATCTCCCCTCTCTGTCAAACTAGATGCCCTTATAGCTAGGATGAAATAAAAATGCAGATCTGAAGAACAGACTAGGTGAAATGGTATTGCAGATCTATTCCTCAACCAGTCTAGAATTTGTGTATTTTGAGACAGGAATGCCAAATCAAATATGATGGAACTAGAGTGTGTATACTTATGTAAAAGGCTATGAAGCTGGGATGGTCTAAAATGAGATCTGTTTTATTGCATGGATTCTCCTGTTCTGGAATAATGTTCCTCTACTTTAAACAGAGATTTGGCAACTTTTCTGATAGAACATACTGTTACATTTTTTTAAAGCCATTGTAATTACAGGTCATAATTACACAATTACAGGTGGGAAAGAAAAATGCTTTATTTTCTGAGTGAAACTCTTGAGGAAAAATTTCCTAATTAAGGCAATGTCAAGTTTTTGGTCTTTGGTACCAGCAGCCTGTTACTTATTTTATGTGAAAGTAACCTCCACTAAGATCGGTGGGCATGATTCAGCAGTTGGAGGGCAAGCTTTAGACCCAAGGATCCAATGCTACCAGCAACTTAATCTGGCCTCCAGGAGCTGTGTACATCTGGAACACCTCCTCCCTAAACCAGCAGCCTGTAAAGGGACCATGGGAGACCAAAGCGACTCTTAGCTGGGAACTCCAGACTAGGGTCTGCTGAAGCACACAGGTTTCTCCTGAAGGAAATGCATGCAAGACCTGGGTGGATGCAGGCTGCTGCTCAGGGCTGTCAACAGGAGTCAGCATGTTGCTGGCTTCATAGGAGAAAGACACAGCTAGCTGTGGCCTGGGGGCTTTGTAAAGGATGGGATAAGGAAACAGCAAACACCAGCACTGCGCCTCCTGAAACCTGAAACTGTGCACTTGTTATTTGGGCCAAATAGTTACTGTACTACCAAGTTTCTCCACCACTATCCCAGCCTCCTCAAAACCTCCAGGACAGGACCTGCTGGATCTATGACTTCCAATAAGGCTCATAACCTCATTCACTCTACCATCCCAAGATGCTCCTTTCTCCAAAGAGCAGAGGTGCATATATGCTCCTGGGTTGACCAATACCTGGCATATGTAAGGACTGCATCAGGCAATGTGGTATGTACTTGGTAGCAAATAGGCTTTTAACCAAGAAATAATCATAGCCAGCCATTAATTTAGAGATCACTATTTTGTCAAACAAATACCGGTAACCTGCCCACTTTTAACTCCGGCCCTGCCTAGCACTTGGAAGGTTGGCCACAAAAAATGTGGCTCTTAGGCTGGTGTATATGCCAAATAAAATACCCCTAAGGATTTGGGGGCACTAATACAAGAAAAAACAAATGAGCCAGCCATGATCACAATAAAATAGCTTCCTCTTTCACACCTTGGATAAAGGTTAACTTTTTTAAAGGTTTTCCCAACTTCTCAGCTCAAGGCAGTTTAATATACTCCAAACATTAGAATACAATAAAAACTCGACAGTTCTGCAGCAACAGATAATTTAATAAAACAGTGAAACCATAACAACACAGCAGCAAGAGCATGTTGTTGTTTTTAGCTGGACCACCTCATGCTGCAAGCTGCCTTATGCTGGTAGGGAAAGGACCAAAATCCCAACTGAATTTTAAATGTTCAAGAAGGTTCCAGCTGGTGCAGGCTGAACACCTGTAAGTGTAGCTGCTGAAAGGACAGGAGGAAGGAGAATGTTTTTCATCCTCTCTGCAAAAAGAGACACAAAGGGATCAAGTGAGCACTGCAAGTGGTGGCACTCCAAAGCCTCAGGGCTCCTCCCAACTGTCTCACTTCCTGGAGCGAAGGCACATGAAGCCCAACCTGTCTGGCCTTGTGTTGGGAGAGGCAGTCTCTAAGCTGCCCACAAAAGGCTAGATTTAGAGCAGAACTGCCACAGTGAAATATGGGACTGATATGTCACAGGAACTGAACTTCATCCTATTACAAGTTATACTTACGTGACTCAAATTCCCAGGGACTGGACTATTTGCTAGGGAGCCAACCATTTATTTAGTACACAGCTTTTCCACAGGACTAAATCATTTAGTTCCTTTATCTATACAATACTGATATGGCATCTGGGAAATTGCCTTACACCTAGCCATAATATTTGCCTCTGTAGCCCACTACTGTCTACTCTGGCAGCAGCTCTCCAGGGTTTCAGGCAGAGCGTGGTCTTTCCCACCACCTGCTACTGACACCAGGAATTGAAGTAGGGATTTCCTTGCATGCAAACCATGTGCAAAACCAATGAACCATCTTATCATACTGCCACTTACCTGAAAGTAAGCCCCCCATAATATTGTGGCATTTGCTTTTGTGTAAAACGTACACAGGATTGGGTTGTAAATCACCAAAAATTAAGGTGTGGCCATCTCACAGCTGTGGATCTTCCTCCTCCCCTTCCTGAGCATAAGCCTTTTCTCAAAGCATCACAGGGCCTTTATATGCAGTCTTGCTTTCAGATGGCCTGAGTCAAGTTCCCAGGTAATGTTTTTCTGCACTGCACATTACAACAATGTATTTGGCCTTGCTCACACATGTTAAGCCAGGGGAAGTAAACCTCCAGCTACCAGGCCTAACAAGTCCCCCTGCCTGCCCCAGGCCTCCCCACTTAGCCTGCAGCATATTTTGACTCACACTATTTCCATCTGTCCCACTCCCAATGTTAGGCACAGGCAGGCAAACCTATGGGGCCAAACTGGGGGCAGAGTGGTGGTGGGGAAACAATGAGTGGTCAGAGGGAGAAGACTGGAAAGAAGAGGAGTCGGAAGTTGAAGAGGTAACAGGGCTTAGTGAGAGAGTGTGTGGCAGAGAAAAGTCCATAATCAGATGCAGAAGCTGAGACAGGCAAGGAGGAAGAGGGAGGACAAGAGGCAGAGATGAGTCAGGTTGGTGAAGAGTCATGGGTGTGTCCCCATCCTACTGAGAGATCCCCTCCCCCCACCATATACCAGAACCAAAAGAGGGCTGAAACAGCTGCAGGAGAGACAGGCTACAGGCAGGCACCATCTCTGACTGCTTGGGGAAAGCCCTCTCCAGGAAAAGCCCTGGACTTAAGATGGCTGGGGGAAACCGGGGACTTTCAGTCTTGGCAACTGATTTGTGAGTTAAGACCTACCGGGGATGAGCTGCTGTGCTCATTAGGCCTGCCACTCAGCCAAATCTGGGAAGATTGTGGTTTTGCTAATAAAGAGTTAACCAACCTTAAACAGTGTGATTTACTGCCAGCTTGCTCTGTGACATTTATTTAGGGAAACAGTCTCAATAACATTGAAAGGCAGAATATTAAACCAATTCTCCTTTTTCTTTAAATGAAATGATTCTGCAAATTATAATGCAGTTCATGCCTTTAATATTGGATGTGGGGCAAGTGTATTTTGTTCAGGATAGGCTGCAGTAGGATCAGCCACATCGTTAGGCATCCAGCAGATGAGTCTGCTGCAATGAACTCCATGAAGTGTGATGAAGAGAAATGTGTCCCAAGCAACTCGAGGGCATCTGCTGTGGCACTGCAAATGCCTGCCACTCCTTTTCACTCACCTACCACACCTTTGTAGATATGGTATTCCCATTATTCCCTTCACAGTTTTCACTGCAGCAAACACAAGATGGCATGTCAACAGCAGCAACTGTCACCCGGTCCCAGGATGTCAGATCTTGTCCACTATAAACGAAAGCCCAGGGTAATCGTACACAACACTGCACAAGCGGATTGGGCCTTCCCTGTTTTTCTCAAAAATAAATACTTAACTGGAGACACTTAGGAGTTGCAACAGCTCATCCATATTTATGAAGAATTACAGTATTTTGATTAGTGGAAAGCTACCCTCAGCTAGCATTTTTCTTCTAAGACTAAAAAAGAGAGAAACAAAAATTAGGCCAACTGCCAATTTCACTCCAGGGCGCTTGCTTTTAATCAAATATTTATCTTAAGGCTGGCTAGAAGAAAGAGAATGCAAAACAAGCCTGTGAAACCAAAAGGGCAAAAGTGCCTCAGCTTGACGCAGTTTGATGCTAAAAGGTTATGATGTTTATCATTACAGTAATTGTTCCAGAAAAATTAAACTGACATTATTTTACAACAACATCTACAGTACAAAACAACTGTTGTAGTTCTAATATGAAAACCTATAATTATTATTCCAATGCCATTTAAAAGCTGGTAACTGAAAAGACATATTTATATCTATATTTTTGTGTGAAAGGGATTTAAGATACATGCTCTAAAAATACTTCCCAAATTAGCCACCTACTGGCAAATACACACATGCAAAGTATCCATATAATTGTTGGTACAATTAATTCTGAGCAGAACTGGAGCTCTGAAGAGAACTTAAACCAAACAGGTCATTCCCTGAAGGGTTCGGCTAGCAAATTATCACAAAACTGCTAATCTTCCCTCAAATTACATGAGTTCAGGCCATTTTTAAAGTTTCAGTAAGGAGGTTACTGAGGAAAAGCAACATGAAAGGGCAAACTGTCTCTACAACTTGTTTGTGTGATTCCCAGAAGCATCTGGTTGGCCACGGTGGGAAGCCTAATGCAGGGTGAGTCTTTGGGCCGGTCCAGCAGGGCTCATGATAAGGCAGAAGTGCCGCAGGTGGGTGGGTGGCCCTTAAGTCCAGAAATTATGTGGATGACCTGTTCAGGGAAGGGTTGCACTTTAATCTGAAGGAACAGGTTCAGTATGGTAGTGCTCCAGGATTCCAGCGCGTCATTTGAGTCCCAAGTGGCTCATGGCTGGAGTGTGCTTATGACCAGTTTAGGCCTGCTTGTTAGCTACTGCCATTCTGGAGCCAGGATAACCTGGCCAGAGTTGTTCGTGCTCTAGTGGCCTCCTGCCTGCAACATACTCCATGCGGAGCTCCCTTTCACATCCCTCTTTACTGCAGAACTTTAGAAAAAAGGCTAAAGAATCAGGGACGAAACACCCGGTAAAAGCAGAAATGAAACAAACCCCATTCTAACAGCATTTTACAGCTTTGTAGGTCAGATACATTTTCCCAGCACATCCTATTACTGCAGAAATCCATGGCATGCATTAGCCAGAAGCAAAACTGCATGAAGTAGTGGCTGTTGCAGCACTTTGAACCAAGCCACATATTTGTGACTGCAGTTCTAAAAAACATTGAAATATATAACAGAAGAACTGTAGTGTGCTATAGATATACTGTCTGCAAACTCTACTCACCTTCACTTTCTCTTCTAACATCCCTAGGCGCATGTTTCCTTCTACTATTTTGTTGAGAACACCATCCTGCTGTCTTTCCAAGCAACTGGTCTGGAGGAAAAAGGAGGGGGAAGGTGAGCTGGCAAAAGATTTTGCTGTTCTGAAATGTATTCTACTGATATATTTATGTATATATCAATTACATTTCTGGGTTGCCCTTTATACCATAGGATCCCAGGGAAGTGAACACATGATAAAATAATAAAATAATTAAAAGGATTACATTCAAATAGTTCGGAAACAAGCACCAGAATAACCATGCCCATTCACAGGCCCCCCCTCAAATGTTTCCCATCACTTGCTACCAGAGACCCTTTCAGCTGAAGATGCCAGGGGGTTGAGCCGGTCATCACTGACAGGCAAAGCAGCTGCTCTACCACAGAACTGTGCCCCCTTCCCTACTACTGCCCCAGCTGAAAAACACTGTTCAGGAAGCATGTGAGCCTTAAAAGAAATGTTCAAAATGTTTTATGCCAGACTAACTAGTAGAAACTACAGAAATCATATGAAACCCACATGCAGGAAAAATGCATTACAGAATGAATACTTATCAGTTCTGGGGGAAAAACACACACACTTAAATGCTGACTAGTTTTCCAAAATCAACCACTTTAGCAACAGATTTCAATCACAGTAATTATCTGAACAACCAAGAAGAGCTATTGCCTATAGATCTCACATTATTGTTCAGTGAATTAATGGAAACATTCTACCTTCAGTTCACTGGTTTCAAAAGAATCATTTATTTATCATGCTGAGGGAAGTCTAAATGCCAATGAACCACATCTCTGACTGCATTTTGAGCAAAGGTCTCCTGTACTATTTTAACCTTACATAAAACCTATGAAATAAATAAATAATAAAAATGGAAAACTGAGAAAAACAGGACAGGAGGCACAGAAACATCCTATTTCTTGACTGCACTTGTCATGAACCCAAAGGTGAAGGGGATAATATATAATGGATTGTTTCAAATATAAACAATTTTTTTTCCAAACCAGGTGGTGGACCATCAATTGCTACAGTTTGCATTCCTCTCCTTGCTTCTCATCAATTATCTTTTTAAAAGGTATTTTTAAATAAACACACATTTCTCAGTCTAAAATTGTGAGTTCATAGGGTCTGTTTGTAAAGCACCTAGTGGTAGGCACTATAGATACAAAAATATTATTTAGATCCTGCAGGCAAATGGAACTACTGCATGCATGCCAGAAGTATCAGCTTAATTTCAATTATATGACTGTGTGTTTGTGTGCTCCCCCCTCACACAATGCTCATGAGGCCTCAGTTCACCTATTACATTAAAGTGTGTTCAGGGCTCAGCAACCTTTTTCAGCTGTGGGCCGGTCCACCGTCCCTCAGACAATGTGGTGAGCCGTTTTACACCTTTTCTGACTTCCTTTGCGATGGCTATGGGAAGCAAGATGGTGTTTTACATATCTTTCTTTGCATACCTGTATCAGTGGAGGTCAAGTGGTTATTCAAGCCTAGACCAGCAACTTTTACGGTAAAGAGATTTCAGCTTCCTGATTGGCAGGGCAATCCAAATGCCCTCTGTGCCAGGTCAATCAGGATTGGGCAGATGTGTCCCTCCACCCAGCCCTCTGCCAACCTCCCCTATGCAGTGATCCCACTTTCAGCCACTGAACAGGCTGGCAGGCAGAGGTGTCACTGCCAGAATTAGCAGCAGCCAGTATAAGATCCAAAATGGGGCATTTGGGGCTGGGGGATTGTCTGAGCCAGCCTGAGATGGATCTGGAGCCAGTCTTTCTGCAGTCATGGGAGGGTATTGGGCCCAACCACTGCACCAGCTCCAGGCTACTGCTGCCATCTGCCTGCCTCATCTGCCCTCCCCCTCCCCTTCCACCCTGACCGGCATGTTCAGAAGATCTGTGAATGTGGCAGTGGTCCTGCCACTCTGTTAGGTTCCAGCAGGCAGAAACTGGGATTAGGATTTCACC
This sequence comes from Lacerta agilis, assembly GCF_009819535.1. Taxonomy (NCBI): domain Eukaryota; kingdom Metazoa; phylum Chordata; class Lepidosauria; order Squamata; family Lacertidae; genus Lacerta; species Lacerta agilis. Next base: position 25,619,624 of record NC_046319.1, on the reverse strand, counting down.
CTAAACCAAAACACTCTGTGGTCTGCACTCCAGTGACACTCAGTTTGGCACCTGCCAATTTCAGGAAAATACTATGCAAAACTGCAACAAATTAGTCAGTTGCAATTCTCTGACAACCCCAAAATAAACACTTATACAGTGGTACCCCGCAAGACGAATGCCTCGCTAGACGAAAAACTCGCAAAACGAAAGGGTTTTGCGAGTTTTTAGTTGACTCGCAAGACGAATTCGTCTATGCCTGTTTTTCGCAAGACGAATTCGTCTGGCGAGGTACCACTGTAAGCTGGCTTACCTTTTCGCTCTGGTCGGGAGGGGTGATGTCCGCGTCCGCCATTTTGGATCGACTGTGCATGCGCAGTCGATCCAAAATGGCAGACGCGGACAACATCCCTCCCGACCGCAGCGAAAAGGTAAGCTCCGCTGCCGGTCGGGAGGGGGCCGTGGGATCGTGCCCAATGTCGGGCATCATCCCACGGCCCTCTCCCTCCTTCCCGGAGCCCCGCCGCTGCGTTTTAAGACTGCAACAATCGTTGCAGTCTTAAAACTCGGCGGCGCGGAGCTCCGGTGCCGGTCGGGAGGGGGCCGTGGGATCGTGCCCAATGTCGGGCATCATCCCACGGCCCTCTCCCTCCTTCCCGGAGCCCCGCCGCTGCGTTTTAAGACTGCAACGATCGTTGCAATCTTAAAACTCGGCGGCGCGGAGCTCCGGTGCCGGTCGGGAGGGGGCCGTGGGATCGTGCCCAATGTCGGGCATCATCCCACGGCCCTCTCCCTCTTTCCCGGAGCCCCGCCGCTGCGTTTTAAGACTGCAACAATCGTTGCAGTCTTAAAACTCGGCGGCGCGGAGCTCCGGTGCCGGTCGGGAGGGGGCCGTGGGATCGTGCCCAATGTCGGGCATCATCCCACGGCCCTCTCCCTCCTTCCCGGAGCCCCGCCGCTGCGTTTTAAGACTGCAACGTTCGTTGCAGTCTTAAAACTCGGCGGCGCGGAGCTCCGGTGCCGGTCGGGAGGGGGCCGTGGGATCGTGCCCAATGTCGGGCATCATCCCACGGCCCTCTCCCTCCCTCCCGGAGCCGCGGAGCTGCGTTTTAAGACTGCAGCGATCGCTGCAGTCTTAAAACACAGCACCGCGGAGCTCCGGTGCCGGTCGGGAGGGGGCCGTGGCATCATGCCCGATGTCGGGCATGATGCCACGGCCCCCTCCCTCCCTCCCGGAGCCGCGGAGCTGCGTTTTAAGACTGCAGCGATCGCTGCAGTCTTAAAACACAGCACCGCGGAGCTCCGGTGCCGGTCGGGAGGGGGCCGTGGCATCATGCCTGATGTCGGGCATCATCCCACGGCCCCCTCCCTCCCTCCCTCCCGGAGCCGCGGAGCTGCGTTTTAAGACTGCAGCGATCGCTGCAGTCTTAAAACACAGCACCGCGGAGCTCCGGTGCCGGTCGGGAGGGGGCCGTGGCATCATGCCCGATGTCGGGCATGATGCCACGGCCCCCTCCCTCCCTCCCGGAGCCGCGGAGCTGCGTTTTAAGACTGCAGCGATCGCTGCAGTCTTAAAACACAGCACCGCGGAGCTCCGGTGCCGGTCGGGAGGGGGCCGTGGCATCATGCCCGATGTCGGGCATCATCCCACGGCCCTCTCCCTCCCTCCCGGAGCCGCGGAGCTGCGTTTTAAGACTGCAGCGATCGCTGCAGTCTTAAAACACAGCACCGCGGAGCTCCGGTGCCGGTCGGGAGGGGGCCGTGGGATCGTGCCCAATGTCGGGCATCATCCCACGGCCCTCTCCCTCCTTCCCGGAGCCCCGCCGCTGCGTTTTAAGACTGCAACGATCGTTGCAGTCTTAAAACTCGGCGGCGCGGAGCTCCGGTGCCGGTCGGGAGGGGGCCGTGGGATCGTGCCCAATGTCGGGCATCATCCCACGGCCCTCTCCCTCCCTCCCGGAGCCGCGGAGCTGCGTTTTAAGACTGCAGCGATCGCTGCAGTCTTAAAACACAGCACCGCGGAGCTCCGGTGCCGGTCGGGAGGGGGCCGTGGCATCATGCCCGATGTCGGGCATGATGCCACGGCCCCCTCCCTCCCTCCCGGAGCCGCGGAGCTGCGTTTTAAGACTGCAGCGATCGCTGCAGTCTTAAAACACAGCACCGCGGAGCTCCGGTGCCGGTCGGGAGGGGGCCGTGGCATCATGCCCGATGTCGGGCATCATCCCACGGCCCCCTCCCTCCCTCCCTCCCGGAGCCGCGGAGCTGCGTTTTAAGACTGCAGCGATCGCTGCAGTCTTAAAACACAGCACCGCGGAGCTCCGGTGCCGGTCGGGAGGGGGCCGTGGCATCATGCCCGATGTCGGGCATGATGCCACGGCCCCCTCCCTCCCTCCCGGAGCCGCGGAGCTGCGTTTTAAGACTGCAGCGATCGCTGCAGTCTTAAAACACAGCACCGCGGAGCTCCGGTGCCGGTCGGGAGGGGGCCGTGGCATCATGCCCGATGTCGGGCATCATCCCACGGCCCTCTCCCTCCCTCCCGGAGCCGCGGAGCTGCGTTTTAAGACTGCAGCGATCGCTGCAGTCTTAAAACACAGCACCGCGGAGCTCCGGTGCCGGTCGGGAGGGGGCCGTGGCATCATGCCCGATGTCGGGCATCATCCCACGGCCCTCTCCCTCCCTCCCGGAGCCACGGAGCTGCGTTTTAAGACTGCAGCGATCGCTGCAGTCTTAAAACACAGCACCGCGGAGCTCCGGTGCCGGTCGGGAGGGGTCCGTGGCATCATGCCCGATGTCGGGCATCATCCCACGGCCCTCTCCCTCCCTCCCGGAGCCGCGGAGCTGCGTTTTAAGACTGCAGCGATCGCTGCAGTCTTAAAACACAGCACCGCGGAGCTCCGGTGCCGGTCGGGAGGGGGCCGTGGCATCATGCCCGATGTCGGGCATCATCCCACGGCCCCCTCCCTCCCTCCCGGAGCCGCGGAGCTGCGTTTTAAGACTGAAGCGAGCGAACAGCAGCGCTGCTGTTCGCTCACTGCAGTCTTAAAACGCGGCTTGGCTTGGCTCCGGTGCCGGTCGGGAGGGGCCCCCGGACTTTTTTTCCCATAGGAACGCATTAATTAAATTTTAATGCGTTCCTATGGGAAAAGGTGCCTCGCAAGACGAAATTTCCGCAAGACGAAGAGTCTTGCGGAACGAATTAATTTCGTCTTGCGAGGCACCACTGTACAAAGAATAAGTGCCACCAAATTGAATTGTGCTTACTCCCAGGTTCAACTCTGCATAAGATTATAGCCCTATGTGTATTTCAGCCTTTAGTGCTCCAAACACTGCCCCATTCATGATATAAACAAGGTTTTGAATTCCTTACGGTTATTCCATTTAACCAGAAGAGGCCACGTATAGGCAAAGGGTTTTTTTTAAAAAAAATAATTACCAAGTTTAAAAGACGATTACGTTCTTGAGTCATATTTTCTGTCAAGTTGACCAGGTCTACTAGAATCCGGCGTGCTGCCATCTCCTCTTCCACTGCCTCTTCCAGCTGCTCCTTCAGAAGGCCTATTTTCTTCTGTGATCGTCTACAAGTTATTTTGTAAGGTAGAAAGAGTCTTTAGGAAGCAATTTAGGATCACCAATATTGTAATTCAACTCTGGTGCAATTCCACACCCACAATGACTTCAACTGAAATATAGCAGCTTAAGCAATCACTTAAAATGCATCCAATTATATTTTGAGATATTTAACCAGTGAGGTTACACCACTTGCAGAAAATCTGAATTATTATTATTACTACACATGACTGTTGTTTCAGTAACTCTGTGAGCTAGTGTTTGATTGCACACAGAGCATCTAGCACAAAGAGCTACTGAACTAACAGTCATGTGCAACAAATTCATGAGTTAGAGCCCAGGACAATTTAGGCTATAACTGTGGGGATCTGGCTCCTTCAGGCCCATTCTTTGAAATTAATAGCTCCAAAGCACACTGCTCACTCTCATGAAACCCGTTTAAAATACCGTATTTTTCGGACCACAAGACGCACTTGTTTTTTAAAGGGGAAAAACCAGGAAAAAAATATTTTCCTGGTTTTCCTCCTCTAAAAAACACGGAGGGGAGTGCTGGAGGGGAAGCCCCTTCTCCCTTCACAGCGGCTCATCCCCGCTTCCTTAAAGGGACATGGGGACGAGGGGAGAAGGTTTCTCCCCTCCTCCCCATGTCCCTTTAAAGCAACAGGGGATAAGCCTGCTTTTGGCGTCGGGGCCAGGGTGGTGGAGAAAGCAGCAGCATCCCCGCTGTTTCCTCCACCATCCCATGCCTTGCACCGATCCCAAAAGCCTGCTTTTGGGATTGGCGGGCAGCGCGTGGGGTGGAGGAGGAAATCCTCTACCAACCTCCCTGCCGCCCACCGATCCCAAAAGCAGGCATCACAGCTGCCTCCCCCCACCTCCCGCCGAATACGGCGGGGGATGGGGGGCAGCAGAGATGTTGGTGTTTCGTGCTAGCAGCTCCGTTCACGGAGCTGCTGGCACGATCCACCAACATCCCCTTTGCTCCCCGCCGCCTCCCCACATCCCCCGTCGCGTTCGGCGGGACGTGGGGGGAGGCGGCGGAGGTGTTGGTGGATTGTGCTAGCAGCTCCGTTCACGGAGCTGCTGGCACGATCCACCAACATCCCTTTCGCTTCCCGCCGCCTCCTCCCATCCCCCGTCGCGTTCGGCGGGACGTGGGGGGAGGCGGCAGAGGCGTTGGTGGATCGTGCTAGCAGCTCCGTGAACGGAGCTGCTGGCACGATCCACCAACATCCCTTTCGCTTCCCGCCGCCTCCTCCCATCCCCCGTCGCGTTCGGCGGGACGTGGGGGGAGGCGGCGGAGGCGTTGGTGGATCGTGCTAGCAGCTCCGTGAACGGAGCTGCTGGCACGATCCACCAACATCCCTTTCGCTTCCCGCCGCCTCCTCCCATCCCCCGTCGCGTTCGGCGGGACGTGGGGGGAGGCGGCGGAGGCGTTGGTGGATCGTGCTAGCAGCTCCGTGAACGGAGCTGCTGGCACGATCCACCAACATCCCTTTCGCTTCCCGCCGCCTCCTCCCATCCCCCGTCGCGTTCGGCGGGACGTGGGGGGATGCGGCGGAGGCATTGGTGGATCGTGCTAGCAGCTCCGTGAACGGAGCTGCTGGCACGATCCACCAACATCCCCTTCGCTTCCCGCCGCCTCCCCCATCCCCCGTCGCGTTCGGCGGGATGTGGGGGGAGGCGGCGGAGGTGTTGGTGGATCGTGCTAGCAGCTCCGTGAACGGAGCTGCTGGCACGATCCACCAACATCCCCTTCGCTTCCCGTCGCCTCCCCCATCCCCCGTCGCGTTCGGTGGGAGGTCGGGGGAAGCAGCGGCGATGTTGCTGGATCGTGCTAGCAGCTCCGCTCGCCGAAAGAAGCTTCTTTCGGTGAACGGAGGTGCTGGCATGATCCAGCAACATCGCTGCTGCCTCCCCCCACCTTCCGCCGACCGCGACGGGGGATGGGGGGAGGCAGTGGGAGCGAAGCCTTCGCTCCATAAGACGCACAGCGATTTTCCCTTCCATTTTAGGAGGGAAAAAGTGCGTCTTATGGAGCGTAAAATACGGTAAACTATGGTTTAACCTTAAGTTTGAATCAGGTGGGTTTGATGATGTTTTCAAACCACCTCAACTTTGAGGACTAACCCTCTTATTTCTTATTTAAAACAACAGCGGAGATTTATTTTAAGGAACATTGCATTCATCTATACAAAGCTTGTTCGTTGTTTTTCACATTTTGAAAAATTTAAATTAAAAACAAACAAAGCAATATTCTGCTGTCCAATGCAGACCAGCCATTTGTTTTTTGTGCAGTCAGGCTACAGAATGTTCTTGTGCTTAGGAGGGAAAAAACGAACCAAAAGGAGCATGGAAGAAAACAGGCAAACCTCTTTGTCTTCTGTGTCTTTTCCAGCTCAACTTTGAGGACTGTCTTTTCAGCTGCTAGGCCATTTTTCTCTAGAAGGAGGGCTTTTTTTTCTGCTTGCAGGGATGTCATTTTCGCCATTAGCTGCTCTGACTCAGTCTCTCTCTTTTGCTGTTCTTGTTGCAACTGACTACAGAAAACAATAATGAAAACCAGGCATCAAATAGAAGTACTATTTCCTTTTTAGAAATGAAAAATGAGAATTAACAGATCAGTGGAAAACTGCAATTACAACAAAATTATTGAATGAAAAGATTCTGTTCCAGTCTGAACAACACCCCCAAAGAACCACCTTTATGTGGTATGAAGAACTAACTGTACACTGAGCTTTGGCCACAACCCAGACAGGATTCAGTCAGATCAAGGACCAAAGCAGATGCTGAGTTTAATGCTGAGTTTAAATTATCAAATTGCAGCAGATGTCAAGGCGGGAATTTAACCCTTTTCTTTCTGCACCTATGGGAGATATCCTCCCAACACAAACAATATCTTCCAAGAAGGATTTCCTCAGGACCCTAGCAAGGAAAGAAAGAGTAAGGTCTCCCTACCACACTTTATATGATCCTGAAAACTATCAACTCCCATGCTCTGATGCTATTCACATATTTTAAAACTTGTACAGTAAAGGCAAAGGAACATATCCAGTTTGGCATTGAGGCTGCAATCCTATACCTACTTACCTGGGAGCAAACCCCATTTAACTCAGTGGGACTTACTTCTAAGCATAGATGCCTAGGCTTGTGCTGTAATTTGGAGACATACACCCAGCAACTTCTGCTGCTTGACGACAATACCAACATGGACACTTCTTCCTGCTTAAGGGGGGCATCGCATTTGCAGTTGCAGAGTGTTCATTTTAAAAAGTACTGTGAATGCATACAGGACAAAGGAGTCACAGTACAGATGAAATGGTGGCTACAGTGGGCCACACACAAGGACTGGGACCAGAGGCAAAGTATATGGAAATATAACACCAACACATGAATTCCTCCCCTCTCCTTGCAACTGGGCAGCAGTTCCACCAATGCCTTGTTCTAAAGCAAAGGGAAGATGAACTACATATTGATCTAAAAAAACTGAGTGGCATTCTGTGCTTGTACCGCTATTTTCAAATGTAGATGTGACACGGCAATTCTCCTAATGACTTTTTTTAAAAGCAGGAGGGACAACAATGCTCCTTCCTTCCCATGGTAAGCTCACCCTTCCTGACAAGGGGAAGGACCACAGTTCAGTGGCAGGTGGGCAGGTGAATTGCAGTGTATGGCACAGTGGCAGCTATGCCATATGGCATCACGCCAGTGCAGTGATAGAGCACATACTTTAGATACAAAAGGTTCCAGAATCAGCCCCAGACATTGGCAGGTGGGGCTGGGAAAGAAACCTTGGAAATTAGCTGCTAGCCAAAGTACAGCAAACAATACTGAGCAAGATGGACCATCTTACCCAGTGTAAAGGCAGCTCTCTATGTTCCTGACTTGAGGCTGAAGGATGTTCACTGTAGCTGAGGCTAACCCAGTTCTTCCAGGTTAAGAGTTTGAAGCTAATAAAAAGTGTCTTTAACTTCAACCTTCATTACATTGTGCCTCAAGTTGTATCAACTGACTACAAATAAACTTAAAACTGGCACAAATAAATTGGAAAAGCAAAAGCAAGTAAATATAAATAGCTACAACCATGCATGGAATCCTCCAAGAGGAGTTTCCTCTGATATTTGCAGTTATCAGGCTCCTACCTTTTGAATTTATTGACCAAAGCCACATGCTCCTCCATTGTGATGTGATCTCCCACAGTGGCTTTCAGCTGTTTGTATGCGGAGCGCAGTTCTTCCAGCTGCTTCTGACACTCGCTCAACTCCTCTTCTTGGCTCTGTCTCCTGGCTTCCAAAGTCATCAGCTGTTTTCTTAATTCAGAAACTACAAAAGAGAAAACAAAACATTTGAGGTAAAGTCAGAAGCTGCCTTAGGAAATGACAACAGAGTGTACACAGTTATTCACTTCTGACATTTTTAGTTCACCATGAAGCCTTCTCAGCTTGGTTCAGTGAGTTAATCTGAAGTATTATAATTAGTTATAAATGGTACTTTTCACAAGTTCTGAATGTCAATGGAGATTAGTTCAGCATATGAAAGATGTGTCAAATGAAAAGCTCATTGAAGCACTAAAGTCTCCAAGAGCTTTCCAACAGACTACATAACTCTCTGAATGGCTAGTTCCGGTGACCAAATTCCTTTTATATTGTTAATGACAATCCTCTGTAAATTAATACAAATCTAAGTTTGATGCCATGTAATGTACTGTACACTCTGATGCTCTGACCAGTGCCCAGCTATCATTTTACCACATCTGAGACTAAAAACAATAAAAAGTTAAGTAATTAATAGTTAAGTACTGTAATATTACAGACCATAACAAATGCTCCAGCTCAGGTTCTATGATAGTTACTGATTAGCAACATTCTCATTCTAAAAAGGCTTATGAAGTGCTTTATTTGGTGCTAATGCTAGCTTACACTTCTGCCCATTCGCAATAAGCAAACATCACCCTTGTGAAACCAGGGATGTTCCTGGGGGAGCAGATCTATCAGGTTACACCAGCTCCTTATCTCGCGGAAATCCACTATGTGGAATACCTCACAGCGGCTAGATTAAATGTCCTCGAATCTGTGGTATTGTGGGGAAGGTACAGGGGAGTCCCATATGCCCAGAGAATTTGTCATTGTGCCCTGGGAGAGGTAGAGTCCACTGAACATATTGTCTTGAGCTGCCCTTTCTATACAGATTTCAGGCAAAATCTTATAGCCCCCCTCTTATCTCAACTTAGCTCTCTATCCAGAGAAAGACAGGTTTTATATTTGTTGAATAATGTTATGGGAAAAACAGCTTCCTTGGTGGACAAATTTCTCTTTCTAGCTTTTAAGCATCGTAAGACTAAGATTGATTGCATTGACATGGGTTTATCTGTATAGCTTCATGTTAGTGCTGGCTATGTTTTATTCTAAAGTCCCTTTAGATGTTTTAATTCTGTATGGATAAATGTATCTTTTCTGACTGACAGTTGAATAAAGAATGATGATGATAATAATAAGCAAACATCTTGGATCAACATAGTAGTCTAAAACAGTTATCAAAGTATTTTACCTTCTTGGACATGTTGGCTGAGGTTGTCTTTTGCTTTTGCTTGTTGTATTTTAAGCTGTTCCACCAATACTGTATTTTCTTCTAATACTAGCTTGGCCTGGCTTTGGAGACACTGCCTGTAAATAATGATCAACTTGAATGTGCAATGTCATTCAAACCTTTGCAAAAAGCACATTAACTAGAAAAATAAACACACTTGGTCTGTTAGGCCAGGGCTTCCCATGGATGTCCTACATGGACATCCAAAAATGAGCCTACATCACTCTCACTTTGTGTTTGTTGTGGGAAACATCAGTGTAACACCAGCACCAGCAAACTGTGTTTGCTGAGTAAAGTTTGGAGCTTCCTGTTTCATATTCATGAAGTTTCTCTTCTGCTGTAGAGTTAGTACACACATATACAAGTCATGCATTCGATTGATGAGAGATAAACTACTCAGAGATAATAGTGTTCTTCTGAAGGAAAAAGTTTATGCTTGTAAAAACTATTTGAAAATACACATGGAAAGTTGTCTTTTTAAAAATGTGTACTTTGCTTAAAAATTATAATTATATTGATATTATGTTATATTATTATATTATTATACTTAGTAGCCAAAACTGTTATACATCAAATAGCTGGCTTGTCAAGAAAAACAAGCAGAAAGTAAAGCAGAAAGGGAGAATAAGAATAAAAATAACGCATAAAATGATGCATGAAAGAGGAAAGGACCAACATAGCAAACAAAAACAAACAAACTATAAAGTACGGAGAACATATTAAAATGAAAACTATCATTTACATTGACATTCCAAAAATGTTTTTTTTAATCTTGATTATTATGTATTGCATTTCTCTCATATGTAAGGTTTTCCTTAACCAAGAAGTTATAGTAGGGGTGTATTTTTCCATTTTTATGTAATACACTGTTTTGCTGTACACTGTTATGTTAATACAGTACACTGTTTTACTACACTGTTAGCAGTGTAGTATTGAGATCTAAATCAGTATTAATGACTTCAGAATGAAGTATCAAAAGGAGAGTCGTTTTAGGGTTTCTTGGAAGATTATAGCCTGCACTTGTTCGCATAATATTCAGTACTTCTGTCCAGAAAGGTGTCTTTTTACAACTCAAATATATATATTAAACCCACATTAATTATGTTACACCTCCAACAATGCATGTTTCAACCAAAATTTTACTAATACTGCATGGAGTTAAGCATCACTAGAAAAATTATCTTAAGATCATTCTCTTTCAGGTTCACACTAATAAACATTTTTGAAATACTTTTAAATTCCCATACCCGTTCTGCTTTGAGAACTTTTAAGCCAATATTTTGATTTTAACTGAATTTGTTATTATTTATTAAATTGGTATACCACCCTATACCCATAGATATCCGGGCAGTTCACAACATAAATCTACAACATAAGAAACACAAAATACATAATAAAAATAAGAACAAAAACAAACCAATAATCCCTTCTTCCACAACATGTTTATCATTAAATATTTTTTTTACCATAATTCAAGTCTATCATAAGTTGGTTTTGTTTTTTAACAAAAGAATAACACAATAGTTTTAGAGACAACACACTTGCCATTCCTTGGTGGTCACAGTACTATTTTTACTTAGTTGCTGGTGTAACTGTTCGTTTTCCTTCACTACCTCTTCAACTCGATCTTTAAAGATCTTCATGTCCTCCTGAAAGAGAAGCAGTAAAGAACATACAAAATATTCACGACCTGTTTTAACTTCATGTTATTTCATGTTTTCCCTCAATAATATTTGCATGTGCTAATTATCTATTATTTGTTCATGCAAATTATCAAAAAACAGCTGATCAAAATACCTACACTCATGATAGGGATTTGTAGAGATATGAATTCACACCAGTTGCTCTGACCCTTAAGAAACATCAACATTTTACACAGCCACAAATGTGTGTTTCCCAGTCAGTATGCCTGCCAGTGACCTACAAACAATCCCAACTTTGACTGGCACATTGACATATTTAAATGCACATTTGAGAAACCTCAGGTGTACACCTAAAATATAATACACCTAAAATGTAGTAAGTGAAAAGGGATTTAGCAGAGGTTATGGAACAGGCCCCATATATCAAAGGCTCAATTTACTAAGGTCTAGTGCTCCCAAACAGCAGGTGATGTGTAAACCTGTGTTCCTTCCACATAAATAGCAGATTGTCTAGGAAAAGGGTTCTTGACTAGTCTTTTTTGTGACATTATAGCTTTGTATTGCTTCAGCGGAAACCATTCCATCATGTGATGTGAGCTCCCATCTGCAGGCTGAAGCGATTCAGTCCAGGCACAGGTTTACGTCCCCATTTTCTGCTTGTGGGCAAAAGGTCTGCTATGTGGGCAACCCATGGAGTCTAAGGAGATGGAGGACAGGGAGTCTCACTAGAAGGGAGATTCCATTATGTACTCTGAGGATGTACATTCCAAAGTATCGCTGAGTACTCTTTACAGTTAAATGACATGCACAGCATTATAGAAGCATATTTTTCTTGATGTTCTATGCAGATTAAACAATCTGTAAAGAAATTAATTTGCAAGCTTGCCTCATGTGAAAGAATCAGGTCTTCCTTTTCCTTCATTCTGTCTTCATATGCCAATAGAAGAGGAGATAAATATTTCATATCCAACTAAAGGGAAAGAAAAGCCATTTCAGTTCACTGAAATGCATCTCAAAACTATATACCGGTAATTCAAAAATATCTGTGTAATGACTCTTTGATCAGCTACTGCCTGGGTAAATCCAGTGGGTAAATCAAGATAGACAGAAAAAAGGTTAACAATCTCTCTCCCCCCCCCCACTCCCATACTACATTAACTAAAGGCTGAATAATGAGCAGATAATAAGAGGAGGAAGTAGAGAGGGCAGAAAATAATTTCGCATCAGCTGGAAAAGGCTAGCTGCAAATAAACAGAGGTGAAATGGTCACCCGTTGCCAGTTACGCAAAGTACTGAAGCATCCATCTGTTTGTTTGTTAAAGACCTTGCTAAGAAATTCATTTAGCATCCTATTTTAAAACAAGCCTCCACAAAGCAAAGCAAGTTATGGCCACAAACTTTTAAAATTCAATTATCTGTAGTATTTACATAAGTATCCCTGAAGAACATAATTCCTGTCTGAAATAGTGGATCTTTTAAGTTCAATAATTCTGTCACATTTTTGCACACAGATTGTATCTCCCTGCCTCCAATTTCCCCATAATGGATTGCATAAATTTGCATTACTTTTCCACAGTGTGCCCCTAAACCAGGCATGTCCAACCGGTCGATCGCGATCTACCTGGTCGATCGCATGCTCCTGATCGATCCCCGCCCCCAATAAAGAAACTCAACAACTTTGGGTCTCCTTCCCCCAAAAAAGCTCAACAACTTTGATCAATCCAATGGGTAGATACTGCCAGTTTTTTTTTTTATACTGGGAGTAGATTGCAGTCTCTTGGCATTTGGACATGCATGCCCTAAACAACCGCCAAGTTACAGCTTATACCGATATCTATAGAGCGCACACTAAAAGCCACAGCAGATGCAGAAATATTCTACCACCAAGGCACAACCCCTGGTTCTTCATGATTTTTACACAGGATGACACCAAAACTACCACCCAGTCATTAATTACACCTGAGGACTTGGAGGTCGCCTATGATTTGCTGGTGCTTTGAGGGAAAATGAGAGTGGCAGATGGCTGTAGTCTTGGGTTGCACTTTGCAGTGCTCAGAAGGGACAAGGAACAGAGAGCTTTATGAGTGACAGACTGTATTTGTGGTTGCTGGGAGACAACATGTTGGCTTAGGGCCATGTTTTCTATGTTTGCGTAGAAAAAAATCAGGCACCCCCCACCTCGGGCTATGTAGACAGTTTCTTTCACAGGAAAACACATTTCTTTTTAACATATCCCTGAAATGCCATCTCCAAAGAAATTTGTATGGCCCCCTTTTGCTTGGCCTTCAGGTAAACTCTTCTTAAATCTGATCTGCATCTGAATTATTTTATTGTTATTATATTGAAGAACCACACTTCTGTTAACTACTTTTACTGTTAATTTAAACCTTGAATTTTAGATTTTATTTTATTGGGAAGGTATGCACCCTGAGAAGCAGGCTAGAAATCCATTTAACATTGGTAATGCATCCAACAGTGTGTGTCAAAGCCACAAAAATGTAACAGCTGAATAATAATAATAATAATAATAATAATAATAATAATAATAATGGCATGGAGAGAAGTTGGGAGAAAGCTTTCAGCTGCTAAATTTGTTTGTGTAGGGCTGCTACTAAGGCATAGGGCCAGAACTAGTTAAAAAGTGGGGAGGGGCAATCCAAACACAGCTTCTTCTCTGCAATAAAAAACAAATATCTTGTCAGCTCCCTTTCGTCTCTACCTAATCCAGGGATGGTGGGGAAGCCAGCCTGCTCCAAAGCTTCAACACAGCCTAGATCCTTGTAGCAAAGCATAAACAGAAGTGGGAGGGCCTCCTGGCCTCATAGCGGGAAGCACACAAGGCTGTTTTGCAAAGCCTGCCTAATGGAGGGGGTGGGAGGAGCAACTCCTAGGAGGACACTCCCCTCCACTGTAGGTAAAAGGAGAGGGGAGATCAGATCATTTAATTTTATATTGTTTCCAGGGAAGGCTGTCAGCTGTTATAGCCTATGATAGCAGATCACTCCGAGGCCCCTGTGCAGATACTTTCACGGGATGACAACATGATCCTGGCACATAGCATCTGAGCTAGGATTCTTGCAAGCAGAAGCAGGAAGAAAATAATTAAGCAACCAGGCCAACTAATTCAATCAAGCTCCCCGCACCCCAGTCTCAACTGGAAAATGAAATGAAGACTGTTTTATTCCTTTGGGAACAGACTGGGGTTGTGTGGTTTTTTTGTTTGTTTTTTAAGGAAAAGGCTTTTAATAGTGCTGTGCTGTTTTTATCATTCTATTTTAAAAGAATCAAAACAATAAAAAAAAACAAACGTATTAGCGTTAAATTACTTTTTTATATTAAAGTTTTTTTTTTAGCTTTTTGTGTTTTATATCTGTTGTTTTTAATATGTGTAAATACAATGTTGGTGGTGATGATCCGGACTCTTCCAAGAGCTTGTGCTCCTTTGGAATAGGGGTAGGAGATGACGAATATGTAATAAATAAGTAACATCACCTTCAAACAGCCATCAAAAATTCCTTTAATAAACACTGGTGACCTGATGCTTAATGAATGCTGACTATTAGAGTAAAATAAGGTGCCATCCTAATCCCATGTACCTGGAAGTAAGTCCTGATGAATTCAACAGGCTTACTTCTATGTAGACATGACTAGACTTATTCTAACTCACTGAGTACCATCTGTTTTTATTCAAAGGAACATAAAAGTGAAATAAGGTGTCTGGGAACTGCAACTATAGATGGCTCTCAGGTCACCAAGGAAACAAGAAATAAAATTGTTCTACACACTTTAGAAGTATCTAGCACTAAACTACTGAAACTAAGAAATAGTGGTTTGCTACATACCAGCCATGGGGGTATTGGTTTTTTCATTGGCAGACTTCCAATTTTTAGACTCTAAAATAAGAAAAATATAAGTTACACATTAATATTTGGATCTGTAACATTTTGTATCAGAGTTTTTTTAAAAAAGAAAAATATTTATTTTTGTTCATCCCACAAATTGGCTGCAAAAATTGAACATGGTGCTTCCAAAACAGTTTGACAATTATTTGTTTAAAAAAAACACCAATAGTTACAACAAGCCACTTTGTCAGGTTGCATTGACATGGCAAATTATGGTTAATCAAATAAGGAAGTGAAAAGTTCTGAACTTCACCTCACGTTGTGCTCAGAAGCAGGAAGTGCACAAGTGCAAGGCCCACCTAGGCTAATTCTCCTCATGCTATACTATGGTTTAGCACAACTGGGACACTCCCTGGTAAAGATGCTTATTTTGCAACTGTAACAAATGAGGAAAAGCTCTCAGTCATCAATGTTGGAACAGTACTATTCTTTTCTTCCCAAGAAGCTTAATAGAAAACATTACCTCATTTGGTGAAATTGGTCTGTATTTAGCCTGGTAGCGACTCAATTCTGCATTTAGACGATGAACAGTCATTTTCAGACTGTCATTTTCATCCACCAGTTCCTGGGCCTGTTGTCTTAATAAAATCAATTCTGCAAGTTCCTCTGCATAACAGAAAATTGTAAAACATTAAAGTGCATTGCAATTATAGAAAATCTTGCTGATTATCCAAACATCCAGTGCTTTTTTTCAGAGGGTACTCAAGGGCACACAGTACCGATACCTCTTTTTGTTGTTGTTAAAAAGTGTGGCACTTACTGTAACAACTTCCTGGTGAGTACTGGCACCTGTTTTTATAGAAAAAAAGCATTGCAAACATCTCCTAAGTGAAATAGGAATTCTGGATGCTATAGTTTTTAAAGGTGTTATAACCGCACAACATTATGTAATTATAAAGCATACTTTGAGCGCAGATGTTCCCCAGATCAATTGTGGATTTGATGTGGAAGCCAAGACCTCTATTTGAGACCTTGGAGACCCTCTGCCAGTGAGAGTGGACAATGTTTGGTGAGATTGCCAAGGAGCCTATGTTAATATAATGCAGTTGCCTATGTTTGATGCAGACTCCTACAAGCCTAATAAATTTAATAGAAACACACACACAAACCTTTAAAAGATTATGTTTTGATTGTTTTTTTTAAAAAACAACCTTTTAGAGTAACATTTCTGCAATATAAATACATACTTACATGCATTTAACTTGTGCACATTCAGCTTTAAATGTGTCAATAAAAATAAAATAAAAAGGGGGTGAAAAGGAAGCAAGTTTGTAGGGGAAATGACTTTGTTAATCCCACCCACCATTGAACCCAATGGGTTTTGACAATACACAATTCTGTCTTTAGGTGCAATCTCCAGAACCTAAGTTGTGGGCTTGCTGTACTAAACCTCAGAAGCAAATGGACCACAGTACAAAGCTATATCCATTATAAATACCACTTGATGGCTATGTTTCTATTTTTACAAGGATGTTTCCTTCATATCTTTCTTTAGCATAAAATAGGATCAATGCCAACCCAAATAAACTTCATCTTATGCTTCCAAGGGTCCTTTCCTGCAAAGACTTGCTTCACAGGTCAGATCTGTGTGCATTTAAATATCAAGAACACTTTCAGCAAAATCTACAGGGAAGGGAACCAGCTGAGGGCTCTTGCTGCAGGATGAAAAGAAAACCCATCGCAGGCACATGAGAAGTTCAGCATGCACTGTGAAGCCAGAAAGAACAGAGAAGCTGCCTGATGGTTAAATTCCACAAGAGAAGAACAAGGCCCTTCCAGCCTATGCTCGAAATCTTGCATGTCTATATAATATACACGTGTACAGCTGAATATACACGTGCAGGACTTGAGACTTTAGGACAAATTTTATAACTTTCCCATTAATCAGGTTATGGATCCCTAGGTAAAAAAAGCCTGCTAGCTTAAACTTTTGTAACTTGTGCATTCAAGTGGTCAGTACTGAACTAGACATTTTTACATGACTGGGGATTAAATGCTTTCTCCAATACAGTCGTACCTTTGTTCTCGAACACCTTGGTAGTTGTACGTTTTGGCGCCCGAACACCAAAAACCCAGAAGTAAGTGTTCCTGTTCTGAACATTCTTTGGAAGCCGAATGTCCGACGCAGCTTCTGAAGCTTCCAATTAAGTGCAAGAAGCTCCTGCAGCCAATCAGAAGCCACATACTGGTATTGGTTTTCAAACAGTTCCAGGAGTTGAATGGACTCCCAGAATGGATTAAGTTCGACAACTAAGGTACCACTGTACTTTGATACTGTGATATCATATACTTCATTTCAAACTTCAATAATTACTCAAACTATCTGAAAATCAAGTAAATTATATGCTATCAGCCTTCAAAAGTTATTTCAATTTTGTGTTGGGATACATTAAACAACAACAAATGCAGAGGGAATAGTTTGAGACTATTCCAGGAGATGAAAAATGAGAAATACAGTATTATTCTCCCAAACACTTACATACAAACAACACAAAATAAAAAATAAAAAAAATCCTTCCAGTAGCACCTTAAGAGACCAACTAAGTTTGTTCTTGGTATGAGCTTTCATGTGCATGCACACTTCTTCAGCTACCATGAAAGCTCATACCAAGAACAAACTTAGTTGGTCTCTAAGGTGCAACTGGAAGGAATATTTTTATTTTTTTATTTTGTTTTGACGATGGCAGACCAACACGGCTACCTACCTGTAATACAAACAACAGTCACTCCTACCTTCACTGTGTGAATTTGGTGCAGTTTCTTTAAATCTTCTATTTTCTTTTTCTAGTTTCTTAATTTCTAACTGGAGTTTCTTCATTTGCTGCTTTGTTGCCTCAAGTTCGGAAAGCAGGGCCTGATTTGCATTGTTCAAATGCCAATTTTCTTCTTTCAGTTTCTGGAACTTTTCTCTAGGGAGGGCCATCGGTCCCTGTATTCTGCAGACTTAAATGGAAAAGAATACTCATTAGTCACACAAAAACCAGTCCTAAACTCATTTATACAGAAGGAGGCACCATGGAAACAAGAGCCATTCATTTCTAAGTGAATGCAGATTTACAAATTCAAGATCTCCCCAGATCATTATTATCCTAAACATTTCAGCTTCCATTTTGCTTATGACTGCAGGGGGGGGGGAATCCCAAATATGTAGCTGTGTTCTCTGAACAGTGTAATTTAAAAATAAAACACTCCAATAAACTATACAACTTGAACATAAAACCAGACACCAGTGAAAACAACATCGGAACAAACTAGTAGAGACCAAGGTCTAAGAAGCACTCAAACATGTTTTTGAAACTGGAAAGCCTGGGGAAATGAAAACATCTTCATCTGGCACCAAAAAGACCACAACAAAGGTGACAGTTAAGGGCATTCTACAACTGAAGCATCAGCTCTGAAAAAACCCTCCTCTTAGTAGTCACCTGCCATACCACCATTGGTGGAGACACCAAAAAAAATGAAGTCTGAAGGTGATTTTGAGTTTGGGACAGGTATATGTTTCAACACAAACATAAGAAACTACATTAATATTTTTGAAACCTTTAGTCCAGTGAACTGAAGGCTAATGTAAGATCGTCAGTGGTTGCTCATGAGTAATCAGCCAGAAGCTGAACTTCTAACAACTAAGTTCTTTATTGTGCAAATATTTAGAGTGGAGCTACAGTAAAAACGTCCATCTCATCCCTCAGCAGAGTCCGGGAATGACCGTTTCCGGTTCTTGGTCCAGCACAGGAGGCGCAGGATTCTGAACCCCCGCCTCCCCCTTCCACGTCCTTCCTCCCTCCGAGATCGGAGCGCGGGAAAAGGTCCCTGTTCCCCGCTTCCTGCTTGGTGTTGAGGCTCTGTGATCCTGACACAGCCCCTGCCCCGAATCCCTGCTTCCATCTCCCCCTCCCCACTGGAGGAGTGGTCTCCTCCGGTGGTTCCCTGTACCGCAACAGACCTGGGAATGCTACCTGTTTGTGTGAGGGGGGTTTCCTGACATCCAACAAAACATTAATTATTGTAGAATTGTTTTCCCAGGGAAAAGCCATGTTTATTAAATTAACTTTTAAAAAATCTTAACTCAGCCACAATTCTGCACCTCCTCTGATATTTTAAAGTCACAAAGAGGCTGGCCCTTCTGCAGAACTACTACTTCCCACCATCCCACCAAAGCATACCCTGTAATTTGATGGGATATTACACAATGGGCTAGCATGAAGAATCAGGGGTTTTTGTCAGCAGGAAAAACCCAAAGTGGAGATTTGCTTTCTATAAAATCAAGCTCTTCAGTTATCAGAAAACATGCCGTGAAAGAAAAATTATTATTTTTTCTAAATCTAGAACTATCATGATTCCTGATGGAAAATAAGACATGAGAATTTCACATGAAGCAAAGTGTTATCTTGTGCTATAGAAATATATAGCAGAAGTTTGAACATAATATTAATGGTTTAGTGTTAAAAGGATAAGCCACAAATTGCCTTGGGCACACAATCTCCCCCCTTGCATGGCACAGTCATTAGGAACTTGGAAGCTTCCTCTCAGATTAACCACAGTTTTAGCATTATGTCTGGGTTAGGACCCAGACAAACAATAGTAAATCTTAACCAGTTAATGAAAACAAGCGAGTTTCATAAACTATGGTTTGTCTGGGATCCACTGATAGGAAAGCTGCAGTTAATCTAAAACATCAGCAAAAGCTCCAAACTCCTCCTCACAGCTTATAGAGAATCCAACACAACCCATTTATACCAACCTAAAACAACAACCACCCAGAGTTAAATACCTGGAGTCAGTGGAGGCTTTTCATTCAGTGTACTTTCAGTTGTGCTTTTTTCTACCTAGCAGGGAAACAAAATAATTTGATCTCATTTCTTGTTAGAACCCTTCTATTCTTTTTTTAATTAAAAAAAATCCTGCAAGGACTCCAGAAAGAATAGAAAATAGACTAAACATTTAAAAACCAATTTCCTGCAGTTACAATTTCAATTTGATTAAACAGCAGCATAAGAAAATTACAAGTAATAGACAGCATTTGGAAAGAAGAAAGATAACCTTGGTTTGTAAGTTGTTATGCAAGAGTTATTCTTTAAAACTTCTTTAAACTTATCATTCTTTGTCACTTTCTGGATATTTCCTGCCAAAGTTAGTTGCATCCATATTGTTAGGGTAGGTTTGCAAATGCCCAGATTCAAATATCCACTTGCCAGTTACCAACCCCCAGGCTGACCTAAACTGCTGTGTGCTTGTGAGGATAAAAAAGGGAGGTAGAGCCAGGTATGCTGCCCCAAACGTCCTGGAAGAAGGTAGGATGAAAATAAATAGATAAGGCAGAAAGATCCTTAAATGCACTTAAGTATCTTGATATGAATCCTACCTGAAAACTCACTCCAGAGGGTTCAATTTCTGTAATACGAGACAGAAGGTAATAAATATGAAGTAGTTCAAAACAGAAAAGGAGAACTGCAGTTGATCAGATTTTTTAAAAATTCTCATCACTGAATCACAAGATTCTACCATTTCCCTCTTTTCTAAATTGTTTTTTATTAAAGATTTTCTGAAGTTACAAAAGTGCATCCATCCTTTTACATCATATTACCGTTTGGCTGAGAGATGATTTTGTATGCCTCATCCATCATTCTACTTGTCAAGTTAGAAACCAAACAAGGGTTCCACTTCTCTTTTCAGGAGGGCTGGAGAAGAGGCAATTCATGGTGTAATATGGTTATGCCCCTTTGATACTGAGGTATCAGAATAAGAGTTGAGAGCAGCCAAAACATGGAATGAGAGGGAATCTATTTCAGGGGGAGGAAAATGGAGTGCAGAGGAAGAGAGGGAATTGACATTATGGCTTACAGTAAGGATCCTAGAGGTGAGATGGTCTTAGGGTTCAGGAGATGACCCCCTGGGATTTAAAAAGCCCCTCCATATACTATATGCAGGGATGTTTCAGAAGCAGAAAGGAAACAGCACTGGCTTTCCCTGTTTTTGTCCTGCGGTGGGTGTGTTGCCATTACAGAGCTACAAAATGTGCAGGTTTAGGGTTAGTAGCCCATTAGAGTTATAAAGCAAAATACTGTATATTCTGGCATATAAAACTACTTTTTAATCCAGGAAAATCTTCTCCAAAGTCGGGGGCCGTCTTATACACCGGGTGGAGAATCTGCAGTCGAGTATATCTCAAACTCTATATTTTAACTGGAAAAGTTGGGGGTCGTCTTATACACCGGAAAATACAGTAGGAGAAAGCTGGGAGCAAGGCAGAGGGAGAATATTTTAAAACGTGTCCTTTATCCCTTTCCGGCTCCTGAAACTCTCTTCATTCCATCCAACCAGAGTCCTGAACAGTACAAGGCTTCTCTTCAGAGTTGGATGGCACCCTGAACAGGACCACTCCTCATACATGTGGGGAAATGCTACAGCGTTTTGACACAAGTCGCACTTGTTCAGTGATGCTTTTGGAACATGAACTACCATGGTAATGATTTTTTGAAGTGACGTTTCCCATCATTTCATCTCAAAGCAGAAAAGTGACATTACCTTCCACCTGAACATTTGGACGAATGAGGCAAGTAGGTTCACAGAGAAAAGAATCATCTTCACCATCAACACTAGAAGATACTGGGGGATTTTCCTAAGTAAAAATATTGCAATACAATTTATAAATCCACAGTCCATCTTATGCATAACCTGCATGTTTGCTACATGAACATATTTTACTCACTGAAATTACTATCAACCCTCACCAGCTACTTTTCTTTTTCACTCACATGGGGACAGTCTAGCATTGCCTGAAATTACTACCATCTGGAAGGACCAGTAGAAGAGGAGGAGGAGTTTGGATTTGATATCCCGCTTTATCACTACCCAAAGGAGTCTCAAAGCAGCTAACATTCTCATTTCCCTTCCTCCCCCACAACAAACATTCTGTGAGGTGAGTAGGGCTGAGAGACTTCAGAGAAGTGTAACTAGCCCAAGGTCACCCAGCAGCTGCACGTGGAGGAGCGGAGATGCGAACCCGGTTCACCAGATTACGAGTCTACTGCTCTTAACCACTACACCACACTGGCTTTCCCTAGTGAAGTGGGGATCCCTGACCCATTGGCTAGAAGCAGCCTGCAGCCAGATTTTATCCAGTCCTCTGGGAGCAGCTGAGAGGTAATAAGGCTTTGATGTTGCAAAGTCTACAATTGAATATCCTTTCTCTACAAGAAAATTGCCTATAAGATCGAAGAGGGAAATGCCTCAGTAGAAGGGGCGATTCATGTTACTTGCAAGTATGCAAAAAGCTGTGTATGCATTTTACAAATGTACACAATAAATTTTCAAGGTTACCACTGCTTTCCGAAGTTTGAGGCTTCAAGCAGTTGGGAGCGAGGGCTTGCAGTTTATGTAAATAAGTCATTTGTATTTTTCTGCTAGTATTATGGGGTTATTTTGCTTTTGGCACAGTCAGAGCATGTAAAAGTCATGGGAGGGCTCTTTTTAATAAGAAATGCCACCAGCAAAGCTGCACTTAGGCTGCATTGCCAAGCATGGCTTCTGTATCTTGCTCATGCTAGGACAAAACAGAAACCAAGCCCATATTAAGTATGTCGTGTGGTTAAAGCAATTTGAGTTGTTTATTTTTACTAACTGATGTAATCTATATAAACTTGCAGATGCACTAATCATTTTGAAGAAACGGTACTTTGTCTAAATCTATCTGCCTAAAAACAATCTTTCTCACAGCATGTTTTCTGATAAATGGGAAGCTGTACCTAGTATCAATGAAACCTAATCTCCACTAATCTGGCTTCTGCCCATGGTGCAGAACCCCCGACTGTCAAAACACATGTGCCTCACTAATGAAGGAGAAACTGTTTGTCACCTGAAAAGCCAGGGAGATGCAGGGCAACTGCTGTTGAAATCGTGTTCCACAGCGGGCCTCATTTGACAAGTCCCACTGCCTTCCCCGTGAAAAAGGAGGAATGCCTCTCCTAAAATGCCACCTGCAGTTCTTAACAAGTACTTGTCATAAAAATATGTGTCAGTATGCTGCTCATTTTAACTAGGTGACCCTTTTTAGTTAACCTGATTAATCTACTGACCCAGGCCAAAGGAAGCACTTATCCATTTCATATAAATAAAGCATGGGAAATTGTAGCAGGAAACAGTATGAGACCCAGCCTTGCTGAGCCAAATTATATCACTTCAGAATACAGGGAGGGGGACACTACTTCATATCAAAATCTCTATGTGCATAGGGAACTACCCTGTCAGAGATCAGGCCACCCTAGAACCTTCTGCTCTGCCCTGTTAGCTTTCTGCATTCAGGGAAGCACCTAGTTGCCACCTGCACTTTGAAGCGGGAGAGTCTCAGAAGGGTTGAGTCACAATCTTTTTCTGAACATATCACTCATCCTTTAGTCTTCACTCCTGAACTTTATCTCAAAATCTTCTTATTTATTGCTGTGGGACTAATGTGCAGTGAAAGATTTCAAAACTGTTGGCCTTTCAGCTTTTCTCTGCCTCACCTAAGGACATTTTCTGCCTCCTTACACAAACACTGTTTTCTTGCAAGTTCCCCCTCCCCACCCCTTTTTCTTTCCCCTCCAATGCTTTTCCATCCATTAATTTTTTAATTTCATTTGGTACAACACTCTAACCTGCTGTAATGATAGACTGTTTGCTCCCTCAGATGCAAGCAATACAAATTGACACCACAAAGGGGGGAAAATCAATGGGAATCTGAGGCAGAGACTTTTATTGATAGATTGTTTTATGAATCATAGCGCCTGTCTCCTTACGGTGGCATCACAGCTTTCATTATTTTGTAGAAATGGTCTTGCCAGACTAGTTTCAAAAATAGCTTTTACAACCAAGTAAAACAATGAGTGCTGAGCAGATATTTCAGCTGGTCTGGCTGCAAAGTGAACAGCTTCCTGGAGTTTGGATACCAAGTATGATGCACAGCCTGCTCATAAATTCTGCTGCTAAAAACTCCATTACACTTATCCTCCCAAGATCATTTGGGAACTATTTGATGAAGGAATAGCTCCAGGCATCCATACAAAGGGCTGCGTCAGCCACAATACCATTTTTAATTACTAACGAGTTGGTACCAACAATTGGAAACTGTCTAGCTTTAAGTGAGAGGTAAAAAGCTGGGATCAGGAAACGCAGACAGTGTGAAGGAAAATGGCATCACTGTCAATTATACATGTAACAATAAGGGAACTGATAACAATATAACATTTGCAAATGTGATTAAAAGAATTTATGATTTTTACAACTGTATTCAGAGAGCTGGCAGAAGCGACACTCCAATGCTTACCTGTTTAATTTTGTGTGGAACAGCATAGCAAGCCTCACTGCTAAAGTTTACTTTTTTATCAATAACCTGATACTTTGGATCTGGTTCCTTTTCTGTGTCTGAAGCATATGTATCCATGTCCTCATCCTCACAACAACTGCCTGATACTTCCAAAGACTGCCCAATGCTCCTGTCATCACCATTGCTCTTCAAGTTGTGACTGCAGGCAAAAAATGCATTAATGGATATGAGTCACATAACCTCTCAAGTCTCCAAACCCTTGGGGTCCCTTCCTACTCTGTAATTCTATGATTTGGGTATGTGTGATTTCCATACCCTTCTTCTCATGTCCTGAAGATCAAAAGCATCTGATTTGGATTTTAAATTACCCACAATTCCCCAAGATGTCCCAACTGTAAACAAACTGTCATTTGTTTAAACCATGGTTTCAGATCCTAGCTTGTTCTCAAACCATAGCTTAAACAAATCACAAATGGAAAACAGATGCTTTCTATTTTCTTCCTCGGAAAGCAAGAGAGATAGAGGAGGGTGAGACTCCAACACTCACACAGACAGGCACATTCATTTTTCTTATTATGTCTGAAATGGGCTATAAAATCTTGGGACTCTTTAACCAGAGGAAATAAAAGTTCCATTACAACTTTCCCAACAGTTCTCATCAATACATGCATTATATCCTACCGCATTCGCAGCTCGGTGACTGTGGCATATGGCTCAATATATTTTTCTTGATCTTGCAAGTAACTGGCATCACTCTCAGAAAGAGATCGATGACGTGGCTGAGGGATGGCAATGGTCCGTCCAGTTAGGGTTGTCACAAGAATAGCTGCGGCCAGAGCGGATCTGGAAAATAAAAATAAATAGATATTGAAGCGTTTACAATGGCTTAGAACATTTTATCTCATTTCTGACAGGAATAACCTAAATGTTATTGCGTATAAGCAACAGAAGATGCAAAACAAAGATGGTGGGCAAATTGCCACCTTTGCTTTCCATTTTTGATAACATACCTTGAATCATTAGGAGCTTAAAATGTAAAGTCCGAATTAAGTCTCCAAGGTAATATCACGTGCCTCCCTCTTATCAACTATGGGAAGAAAAGAGCCTTGCACATACTGGCTAGTTTTTTTCAGCAAGCTATGCTCATGTATCTGTGGGGCACTAAATCACAGGATCAGGCCATCTCCTCACCTTTCTTTCTTTCTTTCATTACCTTGAAGAACAAAATGTGAACAAAATGAACCTCTTAAACCTTTTCTGGACTGTACCACTTCACCCTGCAGGCAGGATGCTGTGTATCTGAATACTGGCTCACAATTTTCTTTTTGAAGGAAAGGATTGCTTTTTATGTTGAAGAACATTCAAGCATGAAACCTGTGTCTGAAGGACTACAGTCCAAGAAAAGCTCCACCACCACTTGATTCTCCTACATGCCTACTCAGAAATAAGTCTTACTGAACTCAGGACTTACTTTCAGCCCTGATTGTATAAATTTGCCAGAAGATGCTGCTGTGTTGTGAGCGTGATTTTGAAAAGGTAAAAAGGGAGGAAGAAAGTGAGATTAAAAAATAATCAGAAAGCAAAATGAAGAAACAGTGGTTCTTTTAAAAGTCAAAACAAAAGGTTAATAATGTTTTTAAAGGACTATATTTTACTTAAGTCCATTTTTCTGGGCTAAATTAATTTTAAAAACAAAAACATTTCATTACTCTTATTTGTCAGGTAAACAATAATAATCTTTGTAAGTGATCTCTTGCAAACACTGGTGTTAAATGTAATTGTATATAGAGCTGCAACGTGATTAAGAAATTTTAACTTAGCCCCACAAGTGTTATTCATTTAATCAATTTATCAATTAAATTTGCATGTAAAACAATATTTCTGAAGCAAGAAGCATACTTTCTATGTTTTTAGCAAATGCACACATGTATTTCTCATGTGTGAGAGAGAATATATATCTCCATTGATGGCCTGATTAATCAGCAGCACTTTTAGTCAATTATTTTTAATCACTTAATCCAACTGTAATCTGCACAGTCCCCTCACACATTCTTTGAATGAGTGAGGGGTGTTGTCTGACCCCTTCTAAGGTAATAGAAAACAAAGCTGCAGTCTTTATTATAGTATTAGGGAATGATATTCAACCATTTCCACTGTGATCAGTACAAGCACACCAGTGTAAAGTATATGTCAACTAGTTCTTGCAAAGGAAGGAGAGTAAAAAAAAAAGAGTCATATATTTGTGCTGCTAACTGGACAGTTCCAATTGTTGCTTTTTTGTCACTCATCAGATTTTTTTAGCCATCCTCATTACCAATTTAAAATTAATTTATAATTAGCATGCTTAAATGATTAATGACTTCAAAGCTGCAACCCTACATATTATTGGAATGTATTAGGTTAATGTTACAGCTGCAAGCAAGAGAGAGGCATGCATTTTAAATATATATCTATATATATTCCATGCAATGACTGGTAATCAAGAGATGAAAAACATTAAGACCTACCTGGGCCTTTCTGGAGAAGGGTTTGGACTACGAGGGGGAGGGGTGCGGGGGACGGCAGCTTTAGGTGCTATGGTAGCTGCAGGGATCAGGCCATGAGCTATATGTTTCTAGACAATTTAAAATAAAGTTAGTTGGCAATGAATGACCAAACACAATGGAGAAACACAAAACTAAGTATGCACAATGACTAGAAACAACACAAAAGGGGAGAGCAATTACATGCAAATTAATGTATGTATTGGATCCAGGGCCATAGCACTAAAGAACAGGAGCACTCAATATTGCAGCATGGCAACTGAACAATGAAAGTACAAAATACATGTATTTGGAACAAATGTTGCAGTCCTGTCTGTATTTACTTGGAAGAAAGTTCCTTTGAAAACCGTGGTACTTAACTGCTAAGTAAATATGCAAAGAATTGCACTATTAGGTCTCATTAATTTCATACTTTTAAGTATGTGCATAGAATCCGAAGAGGACTCGGTGCACAGAGTTATATATATTAATTTACTTCATTTAAAAGAGAATACCACTATGCTATATTACAAACTGGTTTGAAACTCCTCTTGGGAAACTGCTGTGAAAGGAAAACAAGCCTGAAATCTTCTGGGATGAGCAAAACTGGCATGAGAGATCTTTAGATCCTTAGAGACAGAGCAATTGACATGTTTCATATGAAATATTTAACCACTTGAAAGCCATGCATATTTTTGAACATGGCTATCATATCACCCCTTAACCTTCTCTTCTCCAGGCTAAACATATCCAGCTCTCTAAGCCGTTCCTCCTAAGGCATCGTTTCCAGGCCTTTGACCATTTTGGTTGCCCTCTTCTGGACACGTTCCAGCTTGTCCGTATCCTTCTTGAACTGTGGTGCCCAGAACTGGACACAGCTGCTGGCTTTAACTGGTGTTTTTTCAGGATAGCAACCAAAGCTTTCATTTATTGAAAGGAGGCAGCCACTTCTAACTAGCAGGGCAGTGAGCTATAGGCATTTCTATTTTTAAAGGCCATTTACAGAAGCATATTCCGTTCCCTGACCCCGCTCCCATAAAACTGCAATATTGTACAGACTTACACATCCATCAAATACTTCTGAGTAAGTATGCACAAGAATAGAGCTCATTTGCATGCTAAGATAAACCATAGTTATTGCTACTGTATTATATTTATTACCCACCCTTCACCAGAAACAATATAAAACACAGTATTAAAAGCAGCTTACAACAAATTGCAGTCACTACTAGGTTGTGTCTTAGGATGCTATATCTCAAAAGTCAAACATCTGGGTAAAGTGTTGTGTCTTTAGTATACCATGAAAGTTGTGCCATGAAGGTGCCAGACATACCCGGTACCTCTGTGGGGAGGAAATTTGACAGCTTATGGGCTGCCACAGATAATGCACTCTCCCCAGTTACACACAACCTTGAACAACTGAGTGTGATGGAACTACCAAGATGAGCCCTTCTTAACACCTGAGAGGGTCTGTACCTTAGTGGTCTTTCAGATATTTGGGGCCTATGTTGTTTAGGGCTTTTAAACACTAGTGTGAGAACCTTAAACTGGGCTGGAAACAAGCTGGCAACCAGTGCAGCTCTTTTAAAACAGGAGTTATACGAGTTCTAAACAGGACCCCATCCAGTAATTTGGCCACTCCATTTTGGAATACTGTAGTTTAAGTTTCTGAGTTGTTTTCAAGGACAGCCCCTTGTAGAGCACATTGTATTAAGGCAGTCTGGAAGATATCAGAACATGGACTACAGTGGTGACACAACAGGACAATTCCCATGGTCCTCCTAATAGTATACTGTGAACATACTGGTCTTGCCCATTTTGCTTCCCCCAGCTAACATGCAACAGAAATAAACCCACAATTCCTGGCAACTGATGCAATACTGGTCAGATATTCAAAAAGTTGCAATTAATGCCACAAAGCAGTTATCAGTGGTGTCTACTTTGTAACCTGTGTTGCTAATTTCTTATGTTTGATTGCTTATTAATATTGTTCTAGATCTGGGGGAATCCCCCTGGCTTAAACCCTAGGAATGAATAAATATTACGATTTTGTAACAATATTTTTAAAATAAAAACATTGAGGGGCTTTTAGGTCACTGTTCATAGGAAGCACATACAGTATATTTATATGCATGGCCCTTCAAGCATGGTAAAGCTAACACCAACAATGTTCAGTTGTATATTGATCTTGGATGAACAAGATTAAACAGGATGATTGTCCTGAAAATGCTGCAACAACAGTAACAGTTTGACACGGATGTCCATCCAGTGTGGGGAAGGAGCCATCCAACTTGCAGTATCGCTTTGCATGGCAGAAGTCCCCCGGGAGGCCTCTCCAGTTAAGCGGAGCCTGAAGCAGCAAAGACTTTCAGAAACTTTGCCTGAGTCCCTGAAGCACCACCACAAGTCACGGAAGGCAATGGTGGACGAGGTGGCTTCAATATACATGACTCTACGTAAAGAAACTTCATGCCTAAAAAATTTACACTATTCGCATGAGAACTTCCCTTTCTAGAGCAAAATGTCTTGTTTCTGGACTTATTTTTAGGTTACTGGCATGTCCCAAAGAAACAGAACAGGGACATGACGAAGTATGCAAGGCTTTCCTCTTCTCTCCCGCTTCTGGCAAGTTTTCCAGTGGGACTCCGAGAGTGGGAGTGGAAGAGTTTCTCGGTCGCCATGGCAACCGGCGACCCTGACAAGACACGGGGGGAGGAAGCACTGGGGGGAGCTTCCCTTCCCCGAACCACCACGACCCCGACCCCGGCCCTGATACTCACGAACTGGCCCCTCCGGCCGCTCCTGAAGCGAAGCGCCATGTGTGTGAAAGAGGGTTGAGCAGCGTACGCAGAAAAGGACGGCGAGGGAGAGTCTTCGCCGCCGCCGCCGCCGCTGCCGCCGCCTGGGAGCGGGGAGAAAGAAGCGATTCCGCCCGGGCAGCAGAGACGCTTCCCCTCTCGCGACCACGCCGGAACAAGCCGCGCGGCGATTGGCCACGGCCTCCCGCATCCACCAATCGCCGCTCGCTTTACTGCTTTCGCCTTCACCATAGCAACCGGGCAGCCGTTGAAAGAGAAGCGCCGCCCATTCCTCTCGTCGCTCGCTCGCGCGCATCTTTTCGTTTTGTGTTTTGACGCGGGGAGGGGGGGAGGGCGGAGCTTTGAGTTGCGATTGGCTGGTTGGCCCGGTGTCCGTCAGGCGCAGAGGGCGCGATCTGCTCAAAGCTGGGGTGCTCTGTCTCTCTTTTTCTCTGGAAGCGGAGCTGGCGGGGATTGGGTGGGTTTTGTCGGGAGGGGAAGTGGGGTTCTTTAACTTCCCCCCACCCACCCTCATTTATTGCATGGTAGTAGCCTTTGCAGAAAGCAACCTCTAAGGAGCACTAGGTGCCAGTGAGGGGGGAGGAAGGGCAAACTGGACCAGGAAAGGAGGCAGAAGCCGGACAAGCACACGCAGGGAGGCGGCAGCAGCTGAGGCTCCCCTGCTTCCTGGCTTCGCATAGGCATCTGGTTGGCCACTGCAACCGTAAGGAAGCCAGGCTACATGGCCTGATGCTGAATGTTTCCTGCCTTCTTCCTAACAAGTGGCTGTTGCTGGGTGGGCGCCTGTATTTTCAGCCCTGCGTGTGGCGTGATCTCTCTCTCTTCCCTTAAAGCAAGGGTCTCCCAACCAAGGCTGGATTTAGGTTTGTGGCTCTGAGCTACTGAAGGTAATGGGGCCCTTTATATGTCCAGCTGTCCTTTGTCAACAACAAATTGTCGCTGTTTTTTGTTGTTGAATATATGCCATAGTACTGTATATGGTAATTTATGGACCTAGGTAAAGGACCCCTGACAGTTAAGTCCAGTTGCGAACGACTCTGGGGTTGCGGCGGTCATCTTGCTTTACTGGCCAAGGGAGCCGACGTTTGTCCGCAGACAGTTTTTCTGGGTCATGTGGCCAGCATGACTAAGCCGCTTCTGGCGAAACCAGAATAGCGCACAGAAATGCCATTTACCTTCCCGCCGGAGTGGTACCTATTTATCTACTTGCACTTTGGCGTGCTTTCGAACTGCTAGGTTGGCAGGAGCTGGGACCCAGCAAAGGGAGCTCACCCTAATTGGTATCTAAAACCATTTGCACATAACAAAAGGCTAGCAGGCGGGGCCCATTATTTACACCATAGGAGCCTACACGACACAAAACACTGTGCTGTATGTAGGTTTTATTTTATTTGTTTTTTCTCTTATATTTTGGAAATGTACATCCAGGTTTTTTTCCTTTAATTTTTTTGGGGGAACCCCCAAGAGAGGGGGCCCTAAGATACAGCTTGTTTAGCTTATACGTAAATTCAGGACTGCTCCCAACCTTTACTGGACAACCAGTGTGCACATTTTGAAAGATGGCAACATGGTGCAGAGGGGGTGGGAGGAGAATAGTCACAGGACAGCTGTCATGAGGTGTGTGGCCTAACACAACACAGCCACCATGTAGCGGGGAAACATGGCATCATACAAAATTGGAGAAAGTGCAATCATGGTGAAGCTTTTCATATACGCAGCTGTATTTCCATATTTTTAAAACTGCACGACTTGATGAATTTATGGCTAGAAAATAAGAAAGTGTGTTGAAGGGAGGTGAAAAGCAGCAGCTCTTGAGAAATAACACACATACCAATTGCAGCTCAGACTTCTCTCATAAGCAGGCAGGAACAGCCAGGTTTCCTACTCTCACAAAAATAAATTAGAAGGGTACCTGCATATTTTGCTTTGTAACTTTCTGTGGGGCAGGGGGAGGGGGGCTGGATGCTATTTTTAAAAAAGAAAACACAACATCTGGAACCTTTGCTTGGTGGTGCCAATAAATGCCACTGTAGGCACTTGGGTTGGTGATCCCTGGTTTACACATTCCTATTTTCTGTGTCCATAATAGTGCTATACAGGGCTTTACAAATGGAGTATATACCAGAAAGAAATAAAAACCTCTGACAGGTGATTTGTTTATTAACGGAATAGCTCAGTGCAGATATGCAATGCTTCTGCGTCTCGTGAATATTTCCTTGTTGCCTTATTTTTCCTGTGTGTTTTATGACAGGTGTTTACAAAACGAAGGAGGTCAGTGATGGCAAATGAAGGCACTCCTGTCCGACTAGGAGCCGTTAGTATCCCTTATGGGCATGTGATTGGCCATGAAAAATGGAAAGGCTCTCTGGTTACTCAGGGGATGCAAGGTAAATGTGTCAATAGAAAACATAACATTTGTGAAAATGTAATTAAAATACAAGCTCTGGATAGGGAGGTAGAATATAATATTTAAAGCCAGATTTTTAAAGTCAGTTTTGATCTTTTTGTAAAGTGTACTTGCCATGAGAAGCTATAGCCCTAAATATAAGTGGGAGTAAATTTTATTGAAATTAATGGAGCTTTTTATAAATAAATATTAATGTTGAATAGGTAAACAAGGTTTCACATGAATTCATACTGGGTGCTCTTATAGTGACCCCATTACTAAAATCTTGTATCTCTTATTTCAAGGGAAAGTTAAACTAAGTCTAGAAGATGGCCTGGGAGTCGTAGACTTCCATCTTTCAAACAGATCCTGTGTCCTTTATATTTCTGAAGCAGACCTGGTTGCAGGAAATGGCTTCAAAAGGAGACTTGTTCGCTTTAGAAACGTAAGTGCTGCCTGAAATAGCTGGTGTTTGCCTGACTCCCCATTTATAGAACTTCCATCAGCAAGAATGTCAGGGCAATTTTAACACAGTTCAAGGACAGAGACTTCTCTTCTACTCAGTGCACACTGATGGTACTATATCTGATGCTAAATATAGCTAGAAAACAACCCTTTCATGTAGTTTTATCTTTATCTGTCTTGTTTCAGAAAACTTGGGGTTCTTCCCTGGGATTGCTATCTTCATTTTCTGTTTTAATTTTATTCTCACCTTTTAAAAAAACTGGCTGATTCACATATTATTAGTAGGTGAAACTTTTCACACTATCTCCATACCAGGAAATGCCTTATCTGTTTGATTTCTTCATAACCCGAGATAGCTGGTTAGCCACTGTAAGAAACAAGATACTGAGTGTGACACAGTGGTCATTGATGGTGTTGGGTGTATCAGGCACAGGACTAGAACAGAAGTGGCAGCCATCATCTTGCTTGGCAGGGGGTTGGACTGGATGGCCCTTGTGGTCTCTTCCAACTCTATGATTCTATGATCTTTTAAATAAGTTCAAACTTTAGGCTGATAAATAAAAGCTTGTCAGCAGCGAGGTCCCCCTCATCCCTACTGAGCAAAGATGAACATGAACAGAAGCAGAGGCTTGATTAGAAACTGAACATACAGATCAAAGCACTTTCCATGTTACTTTGTTACCACTAATAGCTTTGTTCCATCTAATTCTTGTTTACTGTTCAAGGCTTGCAATCTCCAAGGAATTGTTATAGTTGAAAAAACCCAGATAAGCGGTCAGTATTTTCCAGCAGTGCAAAAATTTGTTGTCCTGGAACTTGGGATGACGTTACTTCCAGTGGCAAGCCAAGAGGAAGCAGCACAGCTTATTATCCAGCTGGTAAGTCCCTTCAGGAGCTGTTTATACTGCCAAATGAGTGGAATTGTGCACATGTCAGTCATATTACATTGGACATGGGTAGCAAATGGGGAATGAAATGAAGATGGAACAGATAATTAAACAATTGGACTGTGAGAACTTAGAAAAGGATGCTGTGATTACGAAGACCAACATGGGTTCCTCGAAAACAAGTCATGCCAGATGAATCTCATTTCTTCTTTTGATAGAGCTTGGTGAATCGGGAGAATGCTGTGTACATAGTGTATCTTAATTTCAGTCAGACTTTTAACAAAGTCCTTGGAGAGAAGCTGGTAATGAATTTCAATAGGGACAAATGTAAGTTTCTGCACTTAGACAAGAAGAACCAGCTGTACAAACATAAGACAGGGGAACCATGACTTGCCAGTAGTACATGTGAATAGGATCTTGAGGTCTTAGTAGACCACAAGTTTAACATGAGTCAACAGTGTGATGCAGCAGCAATAAAGGCTGCATCAAGAGAAGTATAGTGTCCTGATCAAGGGAAGTCATAGTACCAGTCTATTCTGCCTTGGTCAGACCACACTTGGAGTACTGTGTCCAGAGTTCTGGGCACCACAACTGGAGAAGGATATTGACAAGCTGGAATGTGTGCAGAGGAAGGCAACCAAAATGATAAAGGGTCTGGAAACCAAGTCTTATGAGGAACAGTTGAGGGAATTGGATATGTTTGGCCTCGTAAATAACTACAAATACTTAAAGGGCTTTCACATGGAGGATGGAGCAAGCTTGTTTCCTCCGGCTCTAGAGCCTAGGACCCAAACCAATGAATTTAAGTTACAATAAAGGAGGTTCTGATTAAACATCAGGAATAACTTTCCAGCATTAAGAGCTATTCAACAGTGGAACGGACTAACACAAGAGGTTGTGGAAGAGGTTTTTAAGCAGAAGTTCAATGGTCATTTCTTATGTATGATCTAGTTGAGATTCCTGCATTGCAAGGAGTTAGAATAGATCATGGGTAGGCAAACTAAGGCCTGGGGGCCAGATCCAGCCCAATCGCCTTCTAAATCCGGCCCGCGGACGGTCTGGGAATCAGCGTGTTTTTACATGAGTAGAATGTGTCCTTTTATTTAAAATGCATCTCTGGGGTATTTGTGGGGCATAGGAATTTGTTCATCCCCGCCCCGCCCCCCAAAAAATATAGTCCGGGCCCCCATAAGGTCTGAGGGACAGTGGACTGGCCCCCTGCTGAAAAAGTTTGCTGACCCCTGGAATAGATGACCCTTGGAGTCCCTTCCAATTCTATGATTTTATGCCACCTTTAATATTGTGTATCTGTTTTTATTGAGGCTTTGCAGTGTGTTTACAATGCTGGTGATCTTCGCTTTTTTAATTTTATTCATTTTCTCAGTCAGCAGAGGAGCAGAGCATACAGAAAAAGGGTTAACTCCTTTTCTAGAAGGCAGGATCAACACTACTACTAGGGAGAGGGGGAAAACATGTAACAGAATGAAATGATTAACACTAAAAGCCACTAGAGGGTGCTCAGACTCTCCTTGTTGTCTGTTCCAGGTGCAGGAGCAAGCTAAAGATCAAGCCAGCAACCCCTTTTTGGCTAAGAAATGTCCCCAGCTCTTAGAGGCTTCTGTATTCCAAACGGTTCAGCAGATTCCGGGAGTTGGGAAAACAAAAGCTTTGCTTCTCCTGGAACACTTTCAAAACCTCCACCGGCTTTGCAACGCATCCGTCCAGGAACTTGAGCAAGTAGTTGGACATGCTCTAGCCCAACAAATCCATGCGTTTTTTGCACAGGCAAAGTAACCTCACCTGGTTGGGAAGGTGGAAGTGAACCATGTACACCACCTCAAGCTCCTTGCTCAAAGGACAAAGGTGGGTTATAAACATAGTAAAAACCTCCATGTAGCCTGCACACTTGTCCTGAACAGCGTCTCAAACACATTTTGGATTTGGGTAGTGACCTTGCTTGTTACCGCTATGGCAGACGGTTGTCGACTTTTGTCTGAAGTTACCTGATGTAAGCCTTGTATCTGTAACACATAAGTAGCACAGCCAGGATCCTAAGAACTGCAGCTTACCCCACATGCCTAAGAAGGCTTTTTATCATTTTTCAAACATCAGCTTCCATTTCCATAACAAGCTTCCCCTGAAATTGTGGGGGGTTCGCAAAAGCAGTTTGCAGGTCAAAAGACCAAATGAGATTACAAGAATTCCACTGAGTGCCCACCTGGAGCTGCTATTTGGATCTTAGCTACCGTACTTTTCCTTGGCAAGTCGAAGCACCCACTTAATATAAAACTTCTAGTATAGGATGAAATGCCCTGAATGTTAGGGTTAGGGTTAGACGAAGAAGCGCTCTGCTCACAAATGCTTAAGTAGTGAGTTCTCAATTATTTTTGGCTGCCATTCACACACCCTTTTTGCAAGAAGCTTTGGTTTTGTTTATTTTGGAATGACTGGGGAAAAAACCACTGGGGGTCCAAGCCTCTGGAGAGTGAAGTGGTGCCTAGCCTGACTGTTGCAAACATGAAGCCAGCAGTCGAGCTGCCATTTTCTCCAATAGGGACAAGCAACTTAAGAAGAACCATTGCTGTGGTTGCCTCAGACGACTCATTAGAACGAGGCTCCTGCTGTCACAATTGCCTGGGGAAATATATTATCACAAGTGGTGCTATGAAACCAACCAACCCCCCAAGTTGATCGCAAGTCTGTGAAGCCTTATTTATTGCTGTTGCATCAGCTTTCATCCGCACCTGACCTGACCAGCTGCCAGGTTGCTTTTGCGTAAATCATCTTGTTTCAGGTGACATGCTTGCAAACCGGCTGTCTTGGAGCAACCTGAAGATCACTTTTCTGCCAGGCACCTGGGATGCTGCCAACCTAAAACACGTAGGAGTGTCAGAGTTAAAAAGGGTGCCTGACTCAGACTTCCTCATCTGCCGGTGGCATTCTGTATGCCTTTCGGTGGAGTCATGCTTTCGTGAAACTCAAAGGTTATAACCAGGCCCTTCTGGGCAAGGCTCCCAGCCTGCTGTTTGGTTCTCTTCAGAGAAGTGGACACCTGGGAGAACAAATGGAAAGTGATGCATCTCTCTTGATTTTTTACTGCCTGCAGTCCCATTTTAAAGACATCCCCTGTGGATGTTCCTGCATTTTGGCTATGGATGAATCCACTAATTTGGTTCCTGTCCCTTGCACAGTATTGGCCATTACAAGCACTCATTTCTAGACAAGCAAAAAAAAAAAAAAGATTTTGCTAATTAATTGTGTTCTCCAATTAGTGGTCCTTTGTTGGTGGAAGGCATCTGGTAGCTGAATGGTGGAGGGATGCAGTTTTCAGTTATTCCTGTGTGGTCTCCAGATCTGCTCCAGAAGGTCCCCCAACCCTCTGGAGCTGATACTTTGGGGTTGGGGGCTCCCATGTCTTCATCACAGGGACACAAATTGGACAAACTCTTAGTCTATAGGCTGCCGACGCATTCTAATTGTCTCCTCTTAACAGGTTAACTGATTCAGTATTGCTTTTCATCACTTTTGAGGGTCTTTTGGTTAATTTGAAAATTTCACTAAAATTGCTTCTTCTTTTTTGCTATTTTCACTAACACCTTTATTTTAACCTCATCTAAAACCAAGTCTCAATACATGTGTCTGTACTTGTTCATAGTCTCTCCTCCTATTACACTCTCCCCTCCCCTCTGAATGCCCCGCAAAATTGTGATTTGGACAAAGACCCATATGTAATTCTGTAAAATATGGTGTATGGCTTTTATAAATAAAAATAAAATAATCACTAAATGTTTTGCAAGCCCTAGGCACAAGAACCACAGGTGATCAGTTCTAAATTTCATTGATTTAATCTGAAGTGAATAATTTCAATGAACTATAGGGATTTTTGTAGTCCTTGATCTGTGATTCTACTGTATTGAAAGAAATGTGAGAAGTGGACTTGGGGAAAACAAATCATTGAAGGGTCCTCGAAGGCCATGTGGGACAAAGACCCATAGAGGTCCGTCTTGGCTAGGGTCTAGGAATCTGTGGAAAGTGGCCCTGAGGTGGCCCTTGACTCCTCTTAAACTGGAGCACATGGGGACTCTTCCAAATCCAGAGCCTTTTAGTGGGATTGCTGTTTGTTTGGGATCTTCTGCCACACATGGTGCCTATTTCCAGATATCAAGCCATTTGGACTAGAATTTTCCAAGAGATTTCTGGCATTGTCTCTCACATCATTCCACCCTCCCCTCAAATTTGCTCTGTTACCTATTCTCTCAGAGCAGCTGCAACTATTGGAAATACAGCCTGCATTTCATGTTTGATGTTTAAAAGTATGATCTTTTAGAGAAACAGATGCAACAGAATAAACTTGGTTGAGGAATCTTCAGAGCGGATACCTTTATTGAATCTTGGTGGCTTACACCAAGCATGCTATCAAGGACAATAGCACCAGTCACCCTTCCCAGGGGTAAGTTGGTAGAACGATGGATATGACTTGCCTTTGTACATTAGGCTACACTTCATGGAACCATAGAAGTCAGAGGGTTCTGTGCACACAGACCTCTCTTGACATCCTCTATCCAGGCAAGCAAGTGGCATTATCGCAGTTGAAGTCCATGTTCCAACCAGGCAAAAGCAATCCAGGTAGGCAAGGAGGTTGGGGAGAGGTGTGAATGTGGGGGCAGAATGCTGAGAGCCAGAAAGGCCTGAGATTCCCCACACCTGCTTTCCATGGTGAAGCAGCTGCTCCAACTCCGCTGTTTTAATGTTGCACTAGCACCTTCTAAACCAAGCCTTCTGTTAGGTGTAGCCGAGCACTACAGGTGGGCTCTTGGGGTTATCATTCAAACATCAGTGCTAGGAAGTTCTCTGGGAGTTCAAAAGCAACCTTTTGCAATCCAGAGTGCTGAGGCATGCAGAAGCAGGAAGGACATTCAGGTTTCGACATCAGGTCTTTTCATGAGTCATCAGAAGGGCAAAAGCATTAAGGCAGTCTTGCACTGAAAGATAACAAAAGGTGCCCTCAGGCACACAGACTTCTCAAGGAAGCTCAGCTGTGGTCATTAAAGAGAAAAAAGTTTTGTCTATGACTAAAGCCTTAGGGATTTAGGTCATAGCTCAATGATCAGATACTTTGCCAACAAACTTGATTGATACAGTATGTGTTACATGTTGAATCATGGATGAACTAGGCCTTACCCTACAAATACTTGATGACAAATACATCAGTTTTCTAGGTGCCACAGGGCTTTGAGTGCTTTCGATGTTGGCAGAATAACATTTGGAATGCAAGTCTCTATTTTGTAAACGTACATTGCATGTATCTCTGCAACCCTGAAGATTTTTTTAAAAGTATTTCTGAATGCCTGCCTTCTAGAATGTTTATTTTTTAAAAAAACAACAACAACCCACATATACATCTAGCTTTGTAATTAATCATTAGGCTGTTGTGGCTTTGTTTAGTTTAATCTGAGCTGCAAAGCACTATCTGTTGCAAGGGGTTCTCTTTGCTGCCTCCATTTAAGCAACTGACCAGCAGCAGCTCAGCCCGTGCCTTCAGTCTGCGACTCTTTTCAAGTCCTATTAGGACATGCATTGGGCCTTCCACTGTGTTAAGAGAGGAGTTGAGTTGTGGGCCAGCAACATCTTGAATGCTGCAGGCTCCCCATTGCTTGCGAAGAGAAGCCAGGATCAAACCTGAGAACTTCTGAACACAGATCTCGTGTGTTATTACTGAGCTGCAGTTTTTTGCTGCGGTGCTTCTGGGGCAATTTAGAAGCCCTCCGGGGACCTCCCTGTGAACTCCTCACTGAAGTGTGGGTGCGCATACTAATCTCTCAAACAGTGGAGGTTCTGGGATGGAAATAATTTAATCACAGTTGTTGCAAAACATTACTACAGTTCAAATGCAAAGAGGCTGCATTTCCATAGCAATGCAATTTTATGGGGATGCAGATTCCCATATTCCATAGATATGAGTTACTGGAGCCTCAAATATAATTATTAGATTGCCATTGGTAGTTAGGATTTCTTGCAAAAGCAGGAAAAGTGGTGGCTGTGTTGGTGTTGTTTGATTGTCTGAAGTATATGCCTTCTTTCTGGTGTTTCTTTTCCCACTTGTATATTTTTCTGCTTTGTGTGTACTGAGATGCCTTCATTTGTTGTTTTCCAGTATGTACGTCCAGTTAATTATTTTAAATGGTTGGCCTGTTCCATTAGATTAAGGAAACCAAGAACATGAGTAATTAAGTGCAAGGGCTGTTCCTGCTAATGAAGTTAAAGTCTTACTTCCTAATCTATCAAAATCTTTATCACAATTTGTGAAACAGCCATGCTGCTTCTTTTTCACACAGTGGGGTTATGAAGATTTTAAAACCAAAGTATTATTTTTTTAAGTAAGGGTCTGGGCACACAAGGCTAACCTGTAACTCTTAACACATCCTAGTGATCTTGGAAAGGCTTTGGAGAAGAGGCAGATCTGAGAATGAATTGTAGCACTAAGCAAAAAAATAAAATAAAATAAATAGCCAGGGGGGCTGTGTGACATTTCTTTTGCTTCTGTGTCCCTGTCTTGATCTGGAGTGAAAATATGCAAGGGGGAAGTGGAGCCAGAATGCTTGAACAAAACTATTTTCCCTATTATGCAAGAGGGGACACAGGAGAGTGGGTGAAAGAAGGGAATTTGACTTGGAGGAAGCATGTCCCCCTGTTTTCATAAATTTCCACCACCACCTCACCCTGATCCTTTATTGGCTCTTGCAGCTTAAAGAGGAGGGTGTCTTAGCTCAATGGTTGTGCACCTGTTCCTTATGCTTAAGAACCCAGGTTAGGAACAGTGAAAACTGCTTTAAACTGAGTCAGAGGAGCAGACAATCTACACTGACTCGCAGCAGCTCTTCATGGTTTCAGGCAGGGGTCTCGCTCAACCATACCTGGGGTTGCAAAGCAGATGCTCTGCCAAATCTGTGGCATCTCCATTTAAATGGATCAGGCAACAGGCGATGGGAAATACCTCTGCCAGAGACCCTGGAGAGGTGCTACTAATCATGGAAGATGATATTGAGCTAGATTGAAGAACAGCAACTGTGCAAGATTGTAAAATTAACACAATATATCCAAATATACCATACAGTTTTTCAACAATTTAGATATCAAAACGTTATATTAAAAAATAGAAATGCAAGTATTATACTGTCTGTGTTGCTATATGTAATATAATGACATAATCAGAAGATTCGCTGCTTGGCTTGCTACACATATTTTATTAATGGACAGATTGATTCCACAGTGTTAATTCAGATATTGCACAACAACACAAAACAATAGCAGCAGCTGCTATTTATGATTTTCCCTTTCACAGAAGGATCATTATGAAGCAAGTTGTTTTAAATCTGCATTCTAAACAAACGTCAACAGTCAATCAGAATTGAAACTGTATCACACTGTTCATATTCAAATGGAAAATAAGTTGTTCCTCAGCAGAATTCACCTGCAGGACTCATTCTTAAATAAAATCTTTTAAAATTTATATATTTACACCCTACAATGTATAAACACAAAAGCCTAAGAAGAATCATAACAAAGTTAGTGGTCCAGATCTTCCAAAAACTTTCCACTTGAAACATTCTAAAATTTCAAATCAGCAGAAGCAATCTCAACTCCAGCACAACCCAAAGCAGGAGCTCAGATGGAGTTAAGATTTCATCCACTTAATCTGTATTGACCAAACATTGTAAGATCTACCCTGTAGACAATATTCCAGTCTAACACAACCGTGTTAGCAACCTGCAACTTTACAATGAATAGAAGTTATAGCAGCAATAAAACACAAAATTATGGTGTGGGGGAGAGATCACGTTTACCAGCTGGCTGAGTTCCGAAGTCACTGGTGAATCCCTAAATTTCTCTTTAAGGCACTGTTAATTACATTGGAAGCACTTTGGAATATTACTCCAAATACAGTGGCACTATGCAAACTGCAGCTTGGGGTTGGGGCTGTGACCCTCCAGATGTTGCTGGACTACCAGTCACAAAATCCCTAACCAGCAGGCCTGCTAACTGGTTCTGATGCTGGATTCCAACACAATCTGGAAGGTCACCAGTTCCCCAGCTTTGCTGTAACTGAACTATACGTTTTTACAATGGTGTGAGCTTGATCCAGGCCAAAAGCAATTTTTTTATTGCCCCTCCCTATCTTTAACATCTGTAGCAATATATAACCCGGATAGTTTTAAAATTCCACCACAAATTGCCATATTTACAGTTATTATTCGGCTTCACAGAGGTAAAGAACCTACAGCATATCATGCAATTCTGAAATATTAGGACTGCTAAACCTTTTTTTGTGAAAGGTATACTCAATGCCCTCTGCACATTACATAGCAGCACCATGG
Source organism: Lacerta agilis (assembly GCF_009819535.1). NCBI lineage: Eukaryota > Metazoa > Chordata > Lepidosauria > Squamata > Lacertidae > Lacerta > Lacerta agilis. The sequence goes on along the minus strand of NC_046319.1, from coordinate 25,578,192 downwards.
AAGATGCATTGCTGTGGATCTATCCCGTGGTGGTGCTGTAATGTTGGACTCTAACCACACCTGGAGGGCCAGAGGTTCCTCACCACTGGTTTAAATTCATGTAACTTCATGGAAGAGAGGGCTATCAATGGTTGCTAGCCATAATGGATAAGCTCTGTCCTCCACAGTTGGGAGGCAGCAGTGCTTCTGAATACCAGTTGCTAGAAACCACAGGAGGGGAGAAGCCTCTTGTGTTCGAAGCCTGCTTGCTGGTTTCCCACAAGCAACTGTGAGAACAGGATGTTAACTAGATGGGCCATTGGCCTGATCCAGCAGGCTTTTATTCTGTTCATAACTGGGACCATCTTCCAAGTTTGAGGGGACCTTTGACAAGTGCTCTTGGATGAGCCCCCCTCCTAAATTGACAAGCCCTAGCAGTGGGTGATGCACCTTGATCGGCACTGGGCTGCTGCCATTTTAATTTCCCACAATGCTCTGAACCTTTGGGGCATTATAGAGTACAAATGGCAGCTGCCCTGAACTGACGGGAGCAGTGGTTTTAAATGGTGACCCAGGGAAGGAAGGCAACAGCAGGGGTACTGTGGCACAGGAGTGCCGAGGGTACCAAGCCTGGGTGGAGTCAGTAATGTTGGTTCCTTGGGGCCTTTGAGAATTTCATGCAGCACTGCTGGTGAAGCCACAAAAAGTTGCTCCCTTAAGCCACAAAGGGCACCAAAGTGACGTGATGTTCTTCATCAGTGGGATGAGGAGTATTCAGTTGCTCTTTGTCAACGCCTTGGCACCATGCAAACCTTCAAAAAAGCAGTTTAAAATGTGTTTGGCTCTTTCTGGGTGTGATATTTTTAATCCTTAATATTAACTTGACCAAGGGATGGGGGAACCTGCTGCACCCCTGGTATTTGGGGACCCCCAGCTGTTTCTACCAGCTTGGCCAGTGATTAGGGATTATGGTCAGAGATTATCTGGAGGGCCACAGGCTCCCACCATATCAGTTTCCCCTGTAATCTTTGCTGGATTTCAATGGCTCCACATCAATGTACAGCAACAGGAGAACTGCCCCTAATTCTATGGCATTTTTGCAAGCAATTGTTTTCCTTCGTCTGCCAGTCTAAAGGGGACATTCAATCAGCCTTCCTTTAAAATTGCTGTTCATCACTGGTATCATGTCATGAACTTGCCCCTGCTATATACAATGACATTTTAAAAAATCCTTCATAACTCTTTGCAGCATATACTGCATGCTATAAACAACTTTGTCTATAGTTTTGCAGGACAAATAATAACTAGGACAGAAACCCAGACAGGAATCTCACATGTAGTCTGGTAGCAACGTATGTCATTTTCTTTTCAAGCAAAAGGACTCCCAAATCTCTCCTGATGACAATGCTGTGCTTCTCCAACAGTGGCAGCGCAGGATCCTTAAAAAGCATGTAGGGTGGGCCAGATGTGAGTTGGCAGTGCCGTAACTGGGCTTACTCCAGATTCACAAAAGGGTTACATTTCAGATTTATGGCACATGCATTCAGGGAACATTTCCAGCAAGAAGCCTCTCTTTTCAAGTCCTAGTACAAGGAGCTGTCCGTACTCAGAAGTGTGAAAGGCGAGACAAGTTTCTTCTTGGTTGGGGTGCTTCCAGGCACAGCGGAAGGCAGGCAGAGTGTGCTGGCTGCTTTTTTTCTGTTCTTCGTTCCCCAACTCAAAAAGGAAAGTTTAGGAGTCACCTTCTTGGTCTTATCTATTTTATCTTCTTCCATAGCCAAACAAATCAGAGAGTATGTTTTCTGCATTCCCGCAGAATAAGTTGCACTTTTGTTATGCTAGGAGGGAAAGAGCATAAACAATATTAATAATCAGTCATCCATGATGGGTCAGCATTTGGAAGACAACAAAAGGGCATGCAGTGTGTGAACCATTTGCTGAGACAGACTTTGCCATTCTTCAGCATTAATTATATTCCATGATGGACACAAGCCAATCTAGACCACTGAACTTTGCTTGTTAGGTCTGGAAAGGCTCATAGGGGGAAGCACGTTTTGTAAGAAGGCAATTTGTCCAGAGCTGCCTGCTTTTGAAAAGGGCTCTATGCTTAGCATTAAATCCCTGAAACATATACTTGGACAGATCACTAGCAGCAACTTTGGGAAAATAAAAAATACTAGTCTAGTTAGCATGGAGGCTGTGGAGAAAAGGTGAAATCCTTTCCCTAGTTCCTAGATTTAGAAAACATCCAAAACCAACACAAAGTCAACAGAAAAAAACTTTAGAGGGAAACAACCATAGCTCCTCGCCCAGACAGTATATTCAGTGGGCATGGAATGCTGGCAGGCCTTTTTTTGTGGGAGAGCGAGAAGGAGAATGGAATGGAGTGTCTTTAGAAATGGAATGGCTACCTAGTGCCTTGAACAAGAGCACTCCAGGTGGCAACGTTTTGTTGTAGATTCCCAGCTCATATTTGAGAGAGAACTCTTTACTTACCATGGACACTGTGTTATCTTGGCAGCTGATGACCTGGATCTCAGTCTCCTGCCTGCTGACGTTTCTCAGTTTTTCCAAGACCTCACTCACTCCCAGCCATTTGCAATCCACGCCTTCAATGGAAACGACACAGTCTCCTTCTTTCAGACCTGCCAACTTAGGATCATTGGGTGCATCTTAGTATCTGCTGAAAGCAACATGGGCCCCTCTGGACATCCTTTTTATTGCTTATATCTTTGATGCTTCATGCTCATACACAATCCTATTTTAGTTCTGTTTGCACATTCAAATCTTTTGGGGCTTCATTTCATTACAGATTCTGTAACTTCCTGCTAAAATTCCATGTCAAATATAACAATTGTCTGGGTTTTTTGGGGGGGGGGTTGTTTGGTCCTCCAGACAGCAATAATGTGGTAGCATTGGAGAAGTATTGCAGAACTACTAGTGCATCATTATTGTGTCAAAAAGATGTCACAGAAGATACCAGCAGAAAAGCCCCTGTCCAGAGGGGCTCCAGGTCACATTCTCTGGAAATATCTTATTTCCTCCTCTTCCCATATATGGCAAGTAGTATGTGAGTGGTCAGGTGCTGCCTAACCCAGAGAATGCTGCCTCTCACAGTGAAGGACAAGCATAATTAAAGTCACAGGTATGCAATCCTATGTACATGTAAACTGGGAAGGAAGCCCCATTGAAGAGAGTAAACATGCACAGGACCACACTGCTAAATCTGCACAAAAGAGACTGACCCTACCCTCTCTTCTGGGAGCAGGCATGGCTCAATGGAAGAGCACATGCTTGGCATGCAGAAGAACCTTAGTTCAACCTCCATCATCTCCAGCTGAAATAATTCAAAGCAGTGGAGCCAGGAAGGGCATGCCCGAGACGCTGGATCTGGGGTGGGAAACATGTGACCCTCAACATCATCTTACTCTCTGAGCACTGCAGGCCCACTCTTGCACCACCAATCAGAGAAGGTAACAGTTGGCTGACTCAATCTAGAAGCACCTTTGTGAGACCATATGATGACTTGGGGGTGCTATTTCTTCACATGGTTTCCTTTTCAAATACCTAGCCTTTTCTCTCCACTTGCTGCTCTTTCTCTTTCCATTTCTTATTCCCTTCCAAGGCTGTGCCCCAACTTCACCTTGTCCATACCTGAAATAGAGTCTGCCTCCACTGACCCACCCACTTCACAGGCCTGCTATTGTGAGCAAGACCTCAAGGTACAGGAGAACAGATTTCTTTTCCCCTCAGGCCTTCCTACCTCTGCTGTAAGGGGAAACCAAACAGCTGTGCAAGAGAGGGAAGGTTCAGCTTTTGCAAATATTTAACTCTGAATTTCACTGAAATTAATGCGATACCCTCTACACCAAATATGGAAGGTCCCAGTGTGCAGTAAAGCTTTCCCACAGATCCATGTAAGGCCAGTAGAAGGCAGCACAGGGAGAGTCCTACTTACTGATGCAGGGCAATCTGGATCCAGGCAGTAAACGTGCACTGGGGGGCCTCCTTTCAGGGTAAACCCCAGACCCTCAGCTTCACACTGGAAACGGACGGTGCGAGGAGCAGTCCACCTCTGCTTTGCTGAAAAGACCGTCAGCGGACCCTGAAAGAGGAAGAGCAGTACAGTCCATTATCCTTGGTTATCTGCAAATGTTAAGGTGAGCCACAGAAACTCTCCACCGCATGTGGAGGGCAATGGCCTTGTTAAATCAAGTCAGAAGGCAGGCAGGTGCAAGCTGGCTGAGGGTACACTGAAGCTGGTGAGGCAGTGCTTCACTAGCCCCAGTGGAACAGCCTCCACTACACATGGTCATCCTCCCTCTTTTTCTCTCCTTTCATATTACCTAGAAATGTCCTTGCAATTTTTATGACATTTATGCCATCCTGAGCTCTTTTGGGAGGATGGGCAGGATATAAATTTAATAAATAAAACATAAATAATATTTTCTTAGGCCTGGTACAGATGTATGGCCATTTGATCAATTAGGTCCAATGTTACGCATTCTCCCGACTAGTTCGCTAAACCATAGTTAACATTAACAATAATGAATAAGCCATAGTTAAAGCTGTGAATGTACCAGTTCCCAGAAACTACAAGTGGGGAGAGTGCTGTTGCACTCAGGTCCTTATTTCAGGCTTTCCAAAGTTGGCCACTGTGAGAACTAAATGCTGGACCGGATGAGCCTTTGGCCAGATCCAGCAGGTTCTTTTATGTTCTTAAGAGGAAGGTGTACACAAGGCCAAGGGTGGCAGGAGAGGAGTGCTCAAGCCTGAGGGGTATTCCTAATGTCTTAACAATAGGTACCAGGAAATGCTCTGTCTGCATCAGTCTGTCAGTGAGGATCCAAGAGAAAAAGCAAATTTTACTTTTTACCCCTCTTAATCCAAGTGGTTCATGGTGGTGTGCGTGTTTGTACACAAACATGCACGCACACGTAGCCTAAACACAAATAGCTTAATCCACATTAACACACACAAATCTATAGTCCAGACTAAACAGACATGTACTTCAACCCACCTGACAGTCAAAAGATCCTGGCTAGGTCTGGCTAAACTGGTATAACCCTGACTTGGGATGAGGATGTGCCTCATCTGAACAGAATGGCTAATTCTGTATTCAGATCACAGAAGTACAGTCTCCATTGCTAGTCACAAGGGGTTCAATGTATGCAATTTGAAAAGCTTCCCTTAATGAGCTCTATTAACTGCAGACTCATAGTGAATTTCCCTTTAACGAGAAAAGGAATTTGCATTCATTAGAAGCAAAATTACAGAGGGGCACTCGAGCAAACAGGAACAGGCAACGTTGCTTCATACATACCAGCTTCTCAAAGAAGTCTTTGACTTTGACCTTGGAGAACAGAGGAGCAACCGCTTCTATTTTATGGTCTGTCTTAGCTATAACAAAACAAAACAAAACTTAGTATTATTATTATTTTTATCCCACACTTTTGGCAAGGAGTGCAGAGCAGCACACATCACTTTCCTAGCCAGCCCCCATTTTATCTTCACAACAACCCTCTGAGGTTGTTAATGCTGGAACAGGGAGCACCTCCACACAGAGAGCACCTCCATATGAACTCCTGTGACGGAATGGAGAATCAGTGGCACCCCCAGATGTTGTTGGGCTCCAACTCCTGTCAGTCCCAGCCAGTGTGGCCAGCAGCCCCAAGGCCAGAAGTTCCCAGCCCTGCTCTGTGAAATCTGAGGCTTTCTGACAAGGCCCCGATTAAGCCTCCACCTTGTCAGGAAGACAGACCACAGGCGGCTTGTTTCGCCCCCTTCCTCACAACGCTGAGGCATTTATTTATTATTTACAGTATTAGAGGTCACCCAGTAACAAAGCCATTTATAATGAAGCTGAAAACAATGGGTTTTCCTATCATATTGTTGGGAATTAGCCTTTTCTTTTAGTATTTTTTTTTGGCTCCTGGTTGTTTTCAAAACAAGCTTGGGTTTCTTTTGATCAGTTTTTTTGAACTGAGATTGTGATACAGTCGTACCTCGGGTTATGTACGCTCCGGGTTACGTACTTTTCGGGTTACGAACTCCAGTAACCCGGAAGCGCAACCCGGAGCGCGCGTTCTGCGCATGTGCAAACTACTACTTCCGGGTTTTTCGTGCGCTTGCTCGGGTTGCGTACTTTTCAGGTTACGAACTGTAACCTGGAACCAATTACGTATGCAACCCAGGGTACCACTGTAAAGTTTTTCTAAACCACCCTGGTGCCATTTATTTGAAAAGCGGTATAATAAGGAAACTAACAAAATTAGTATGCCAAAAACCTCCCCCTGCCTAGTGGGTCCTGGGCCGACACAATATTTGGATGAGGCCCTTCTCAGCCAGCAGTTCAACAGCTAAAGTTCCCGCTTGCTGCTGCTGCTGCTGCTGCTGATTTAAATCCTGCCTTTTTCCCTGACAGGGATTCAAGCTGTCTTTCAGATAAAACAGAAACAGTATATGGAAGGGATTCGATTCTGGGGCACGCCAGACTATAAAGGACTTACGGAGGATATCTGGAGCCTGCAGCAAACTCGAAAAGTCATCTTCATGCTCCTGCTGTGAATATTTGAGAAGGGACCGCTTGTGGGCAACTGACAGGATTTCCTGGAGCACCTCAATATTCCGGAGCTTTTTGCACAAGCCACAAACCCTCAAGGCTTCTTCATGATGAACAATGGCTCTCCGCAGGTGGGCCTTTGCTGGGAAAAGCAAATATACAGGACCATAACACAAGGGTTAGCTCCTAAAATATTCTCCCCGCTCCCCGCCACTTCATGTTCCATAAATGTCAATGTAGATTGGCCCCATCACAACCAGAAGCCTAGCTGTTGTGGTCAAACACCCAATTCCCACAATCCTTAGCAAAACTGAACAAGCTTTGCAGAAGACCGGCATGCAATTGTAAGGATTGTTTCCAATGAGGACAGGAACATGGGATCTTCTGAAATTTTAATGCCTGACTTGCTGGCCACAGCAAAGCAGGTACATACACACACACACACACACACACACACACGCCTGGATTCACTCTTGCCAGCTGTATGGAAGAGCAAAACAATCACCTGCGTTTGAGTCACTGTGCAAGAGCCAGATATGGGAGCCTTGTGTGCATATGGGGCATAGCTGTCAACCGGGAAATTCCCTTATTATAGCATTGGGAAACAGCAGGGAGGGTTGACAGCTATGTATATAGCAGTGGGGAACAGCAGGGAGGGTTGACAGCTATGATAAGGGGCTTGAGAGCTTAGTCATCGCAGATGCTCCTGTCACAGGAGCATTCGCAACAGAGGAGCCCTTTTTAAATCATTAAATAGGTTGCCTGCTATCTTCAGGCAAGGGTAAGGCAGGACACATGGCATCCTATCACTATCTCACCTGAAAACACCCAACATCTACTGCTCGTTCTTCAACCTCCAGATATATGGTTATGAATGCTGTCCAAGTTTTTATTTATTTAATTTTTGCATCCACATCTCACCTTTCCTTCAAAAGGTTAGAGATCAATAATTTTCAGGCAAATTATTCTTTGTGCTCCTAGGTGGGTAACGCTGCCCCTGGGGCATCTCAGTGCTTGGGGAAATGGGGGACACAGGTAACAATCCCTTTTGTGACTCACAAGTGGACATGAGGATCTGGCTAGCTGTGAGTGGAATAATCAGGGTTCCTCTTCTGTCCCTCCACACCTTCAGTCAACAACCTGCGCACTGAAGGCAGCAGAGCCATGTGGACAAGTCTTACTGAGGACTGGTGGGGTGGCTGTATCAAATTGCACCAGTTTGGGGAGGCATGGGAAGGTGGCTGGAGCAAAGACCAGAATCTGCCTGTGTGTCTGGGTGTTCAATCCATGATTTTTTGTTCTAAACCAGGGTTAGTGAAAGCCCTGGTTTGAGGCAATGTCTGGACTGAACCAAGATAAGAGAGCTTGCCCTCACCAAGTTGTTTCCGCTGAACTCGGTCCCGCAAAACGGCCAAGGGGGTCAGTCCTTCCGGCATGTGGTCATACAGCTGGGAAAAAGCCTTTTCCTGTTGGTCTTCATCATCATTCTGGCGCACTGGAATGGTGTAAACAAATGCACATGAAAGAGAGGATAAATACTGGTTTACTTTCATTTCCGTCTGGTGGAGATGCCTCAAGGTCTGCTAAGTGAAGGTGTGGCCTGAAAACATGAACAACAATCTCTAAAACCTGTTTAAGTGGACAACTCTTTACATTATTTTGGATTCTTCATAGGCTCGTTTTGCTGACAGGTGCCTGAATGTCATGGCATGCTCACCAAGGCTACTTTACTCAGAATGTTAAAAAAAAGCACACCTTTCGTCTTCAAACCTGTTTGCAAACATTAGCTAATTGCAGAATAACAAGGAACTAGAGGGCAGGGGAACTTGAGCTCTACCAAAGTGCAATTTTATTATTTAGTTTAAGATTTACTGCCATATGTAGCAGATTTTTAGATCAAGTATGGAGAATCTTCCCAGCCAGAGGGCCACATTCCCCCTTGTTCAAAGGTCCAGGGGCCACATACCAGGTGGGTGGGGTAGGTATGGCAAGGATCAAACACACAAAGTTTACAGAGCACCATTTTTGAAATTAGACAGAGGAGAGGAAATGGCAGAGCACAAAAGGATAATTTCTCTGGCATAAGGTGCATATTAAGATACACAAATAATATACTCTTCTTAAGCTGGACCATTAGGGTATCTTATTACCTACCCTAAATAAATTGGTAGGTGGTACCAGTGAATCATCACCAGCCAAGCTTAGCAACTGGCAGGTTTTTTAGTGATGTAATTTGCATACATGATATAATAATAGTTGCCTCCTCCTCAAGTCTGCATGTGCTGGCTAAGTAATTCCTCCCATTTTTTTCATCAGGCTGTCCAAAACTGCATTAAGCAAGCATCTGGTTGGCCACCATGAGAATAGGATGCTGCACTTGATGGACCATTGGCCTGATCCAACAGGCTAGTGTTATGCTCTTAAGTTCTTAAACAGACAAGGAAACCAATTTTCCAGATGGGGAATGTCAAAGTTATTAAGAGGCTGTGTCCATGGGGGGGGGGGGTTGTTGTTTTCTGGATAAGGGTGATATGATCCTCAGACAACAATCTGACTCCATCCCTACCACACACACACACACACACACACACACACAGGCATGCATGCAGTTTGGAAGAATTAAAAAGAGGCTTTTATTTTGCTGATCAAAATATCCTACATTTCACCCGTGAAAAAACAGAGACATTATTGCATTCAAATGCCTGCTGTAACCAAGTATAAACACCTGTAACTAATTTTATTTTATTCATTTGTTCGTACATAAATACATGAATTTATTCCTCATCCAAATGCATAAGCATCATTCAGGTTAGCTTCCAGCAGTTAAAAACGCAATCATAATAGCAAACGGATTCTTAGTATAAAATGTGAGAGAGAGAGGCCAGCATGCTGTGCTTTAAAGCTACTGATTTCCTGGCGAGGCAAAAGCCTAACGGAACAAAAAGGACTTTCACTAGCCAGCAAAAGATCATCAAACGCCTTGCAGGACAAAGTGTACCACAATATTGGCACAGTCACTGAGAAGCCCCCACCCTCTCTGTCTCTCTCCCCTTACCAACAACCATGTCTCTGCCTTTGGTGGGAGACAAAGTAGAGCTTCCTCCTTGATCAGATTTTGTGCCGTGTGTCACTCAAAGACTAGCCTTCCCCACCCTGGTGACCTGATGTTTTTTACTACAACTCTCATCAGCCCCAGCCAGCATGGCCAGGGGTGATGTCAACTGTAGTCCAAAAGATCTGGAGGGCATCAGGCGCGGGAATGCTGGCTTAAGAGTGTCCAAGACGTCTGCTGGGCTATCTCATAAGAACAAAAGAGCCTGCTAGATCAAGACAATGGCCCATCTAGTGCAACATCCTGTTCCCACAGTGGTTGAACAGTTGTCTGTGGGAAACCAGCAAGCAGGATTCGAGCACAAGAGCAAAACTCTCTTCTCCTGTGGTTTTCAACAACTGGTATTCAGAAGCATTGCTACCTCCAACTGTGGAGGCCAAGAACAGTCACCATGGCTAGCAGCCATCAATAGCCTTCTCCTCCTCCATTAATTTGTCTAATCCTCTTTTAAAGCCATCACTGCCTCATATGGGAGCAAGTTCCATAGTTTAACACACACAAGTCTAACACACCAATTCCTCCCATGTTTCTTGGCTTGTGCCATTTGCTGAAACAAAGCACTCTGGGTAGGTAAAGAAGTGAATGAATACAAAACCTGACTTACGTTGGTGGTCACTCAAAATTGTTGCAACAAAATAATGTGCCAACGCTCTGAAATGGTCCGATTTGACTTGGGCCAGTTTTGACCAGGAATAAGGGATGTTCTCCTTGACTGGTGCTTGACTCATTGCTGTGTTAACAAGCATGTATGTTTCTCCAACCTGAAAACAAAAGCACAAAGTCAAACTCTGAGACATTTTCCTTGTCATTAAAAGCTCAGTCATCTGTGGGTAATGCCAACCATTTGCGGATAGTTAATAGGGTGTGCACACCTAGGAGGGTTTGTAGGCTGGAAAGGTAGAAATTAGGAAGGATTCAAAACAAAAACTGTAAACCATTGGTGTTTTCTCCACGTGCATTCACCACATGAGTGTAGAAGCTGAATGGCTGAAGCAAGAAGAGTGACTTTAAATGAAACAGGAAAAGCAACAGTCTAAGGCCTCCTCACTGGATAAAATCTGCCATGGACCCTGAGAAGTGCAAGCAGAGTTCCACTCAAGCTTTCTTGCCTTATCCTTCCTGATGAGGTTTGGGGGGCCCTGAAGAGCAATGTGTGATTTTGTGTGCATATACAGCAGCAGAAAGGAAATCCATGGGAATTGGTTAGTGCACCCCAACCCCTGGCCTAAGCAGAAATCCTTTCAGCTATTGCAGGAGCATCTCTGGATGTTGCCTGTTGGGACCAGGGAAGTCCCACCCAGCAATGCCTTAAGATCCAGGGTGGCTTGGAAGTAACAGCCACTGTGATACTATAGGTAAAGCTCAAGGGAACCCTGACCATTAGGTCCAGTCACAGACGACTCTCAGGTTGCGGTGCTCATCTTGCTTTACTGGCCAAGGGAGCCGGTGTACAGCTTCCAGGTCATGTGGCCAGCATGACTAAGCTGCTTCTGGCAAATCAGAGCAGCACACGGAAACGGCATTTACCTTCCCGCCGGAGCAGTACCTATTTATCTACTTGCACTTTGACGTGCTTTCGAATTGCTAGGTTGGCAGGAGCAGGGACCGAGCAACGGGAGCTCACCCCATCGCGGCGATTCAAACCGGCGACCTTCTGATCGGCAAGCCCTAGGCTCTGTGGTTTAGACCACAGCACCACCTGCTTTTGTACTATACAATCCACTATTCTTTCTCAGAGTCAAAACTTTGCCTCTTGTCCTGCCTCCTTAAAACACCAGGTTTTGCACAGGAAGCTGCTTCATATCAGGTCCATCTACCAAAACTAATGACACCTCTTCAGGGTCTCTGGCAGAGGTCTTGCCCATTGCCTGTTGCCTGATCTTTTAACTTGTAGGGGTGGGGAGGGGAGAACCGCAGGCCTGAGTGAAGTTGAAATGTGGCCCTCTGGGGCACTTTATCCAGCCTTTGGGGTTCTCCTTTGGTCACGTCCCCTTCACCAGCCCTGCACTGCACCTTCCTCAAGTGCTTTTTCTTGGCTGGAATGCATCCTGAAACTACAACAATGCCTTTTGTTTGCCTTAGAATGAAGGATGGATGTGTGTGTCTCTCTGTGTGTAGAAACCTCTGACTTGCAAAGCCTGTAATGTAGACAACCATACAAAGGAAAAAGTCACACCCCTTGTTCTACCCACTTTGGCCTCTGGCCCCAACCACCACTGACATGTGGCCCCCAGATAAGTGACAATAAGAGGCATGAGAGAATAAGGCACTGAAGTAGAGGACAGAACCGGATATCTTCTCCATGCAAGGCATGTGCTCTGTTACTGAACCAACACTATCCACATTCTCTCATTACCAGCCAGAGAGTTTAACCCCCTTTTTAAAAAAAGGAAACAGTAGAAACTTATTTGTTTTCTAATGAATGTAAAACTTCACATTCTTAGTGTAATCTAGATTTTCTTGACTATGAAAGGGCACTGTCTGAGTCCTTTATACTGTGGAATATGCTGTGTAGAAACTGTACCTTTAAAGCACTTAAGCACCTTCCATCCCTTCAAACAATTCTGGGCACTGTAGTTTCCCTCTCACAGAGTTACAATTCTCCCAGCAACCCGTCACAAACTACAGAGCCCAGAATTCTTTGTGGGAAAGCAAGTGCTTTGAATGTGCTTCAGTAATCTACCTGCTATAATGGGGGTTGCATAACTGGTAGGCAAATCTTTCAGTTGCCTTAATGAGAAGAACTGCTGGCAGATGGCTAATTTAATAAACGTGCACTTGTTTCCGAAGAGCTAGATTAAAATCTGGATTTAGGTTCTGCTTGCAACCATGCCACTGGCACTTAGCATTTGCAAGCCAAAGTCTGCAGAGGCAGCTTTAAGTCATGTGCTCCATGACCTTCGTTGGCCGCTGCAAACTGAGGCACTTTATTTGCTCACCAGGTTATGCAGTTTGGTCATCAAATCCAATTTCTCTCAGGCACAATTCATGCATTCCCTGGCAACCTTCCTCTGCCCGTTTGGAATTCTGAGGAGGAGCATTCTGTTTCTGAGAATCCCAAGGTAGGCAGGGCAAAATTCCCAGCTGCAATGTGCATACCAAATGCCCCCCACCCCCGCTCTTTTAAAAGTTTGGCTGGCAGTAGAACAATTGTTTGCAAGTCAATTCCAGCAGTGGGAGAGATGGGAGGCAGGACCCATTCCATCAGCGCTGATGGGACCCCATCAGACTCCTCCTGTCCTTGAACTGTCCCTATTCCAATTCCATTTCATTATAAGAAATACTATAAAACTTTTAAAAATTGTGCCTGAGCTAGCCTTTTCCTCTTCCCTCCCCATTTCCTCTTCCTTATGCATCACATCTTTTTTACATTGCAAGCCTGTGGGGAAGAACTGCCTTGTTTTTTAACTGACTGTATGTAAGTTGCTCTGAGAGCAACTTTCTGGGAGAGTGGCTGTCTGCTTTGTAAGCAGGAGGCTCCGGTTTGGTTCCAGGCAGATCCTGATAGGGGACATTCCCAGCCCTATCTGCAACCCTGGAGAGCTGCTGCCAGCCAGTGTGGACAATACTGAGTTAGATGGACCAATGTTATGACTCTGTGTAAGGTTCTATGTGTGTTCCTATGTTTCCATTTTTAAAAAAGTATTCCATTCATATTGACATAAGATTATATGAAAGTTCTACAGTTATGATTCTACGATGGCTAGTTCAGACATGCCATAATCAAATAATAAAAACATGCCTATGTGAACAGGACCTTCACCTTGTCACCTACCTTTGCCACTTCCTGGGCCATTTTCACAAGCGTGAAAAATTCGTTTTGTATTCCAGGAAGGCAAATCAGCTCAAAGTCACATTCCTGAGCCTGAGCCAACATCATCTTGACCAGCACACTCAGCATGGCAGGGCTCATGTCGTAACTTGGAGTGTGAGTAAAAGTCTCTTTTAGGTAATTTAAAACTCCTGAAATGGGGAGGGGAGGGAACAAAAAAATGTTAGTAGTGATATGAGGTTTATAAGGTATCATGATTACTGGCTAACAAAATATCGAGTTTAAATTAAAACTGTAACAGCAGCTACTTTGGCTGTGTGTGTGGCGGACACACTAAAGTATTCAGGTGTGGGAACCTTTGGCCCTCCAGCTGTTGCTTAACTACAACTCCCAGAGACCCCAGCAAGCATGGCCAATGGCCAGGGGTGATGGGACTTGTAGTTCAGCAACAACTGGAGGGCCAAAAGTTTCCCATACCTACATTAGCATTCAGTATGCATTATCTGAAGCAGGCCAGACTTTGATCTGCAACACAGGTATCCAACAAGTGGGTGGGGCTCCTTTTGCCCTTGCAGTTTTGAAATTAAACTGCATGGGCACAAGGCCCAGAGCAGCACGTGGATGTCCTATGGCTCATTGGCACTGACCTGGAGCCCGGAGTGGCTCTTTGAAGCCCTGGCAATCTACTGATTACTCAAAGGTTCAAGAAAGGGCAACAAAATGATCAAAAGGGTGGAGTGACTCCCTTATGAGGAAAGGTTACAGCTTTTGGAGCTTTTTAGTTTAGAGAAAGGGCGAGTTAAGAGGCGACATGATAGGAGTTTATAAAATTATGCATGGAGTGGAAGAAAGTGGATAGAGAAAAAGTTTTCTCCCTCTCTCATGACACTAGAACTTGTGGACATCCCATGAAGCTGAATGTTGGAAGATTCAGGACAGATGAAAGAAAGGACTTATTCAAGCGGCGCACAGTTCAACAAAGGAACTTGCTCCCACAGGAGCTGGTGATGGCCACTGAAGTGTAGGTGGATTCCCAGAAGGCAAGACATAGTGATAACAGCAAGAACCTTTATTGAACTAACAGAACTGGACAACAGGGGCAAAGCAACTGCTTGTATACATTTCTGAAGGCCTGGGCCACTCTCAATGTGATTGGCTGTCTAAACTTCCAATCTGCGAATCATGACTAAGAGTTTAAGGGCCAATGGCAGAAGTCCAATTCCTGAAATGTTCTGTGATTGGATATCATGTATCGAATCAGAACACAGGAGCTCAGGATCCTTAGTCCAGACTCCAGCTCAGGCAAACACAGACCACCACTGATTACATAACGGCCACCAACTTAGATTGCTTTAATTTATTATTATTATTTATTGAATTTATATACCGTCCTATACCTGGGGGTCTCAGGGCGGTTTAAAGATGATTAGCCAAATTCAATGGCTACTAGCCATGATGGCTATGCTCCAACTCCAGAGACGGAGGCAGCAATGCTTCAGAATCCCAGTTGCTGGAAGCCACAGGAGGGGAAGCTGCTCTTGTGCTCAGGTCCTGCTTGCAGGCTTCCCATTGGGGCCAACGTGAGAGCAGGATGTTGGATTAGAAGGCCCACTGACCTGATCCAGCAGGCGATTCTTATGTTCTTAGAGCACCACACATAGTTCTACGCACACCTCTTTTTGGCCCAACTCACTCTTTACTTGCTCCACCCCTAGCATCATATATGACATCAGTTGGGCAGGTGGGTGAGTCTTGGCCAAAACTGCCTCAAAGGCCAAATGCGGAGGCCTGGTGGACCTAATGAGGCTCATGGGCTGTAGGTTCCCTACCACAGAGTTAAACTGTGTGCACACTATATGTATAAAACACCTTCTTTCCCTCAAAGAATTATGGGCACTGTAGTTTGTTACAGGTTTCTGTAACACTATGAGTGCCCAGAATTATTTAAGGAGAAAAGATGCTTTGAATGTGCTTTAAAGGCACTGTGTGCACAAAGCCCCAAGAGTGCAGGACTACTACCAAGGAGACCCAGGTTCCAAACTAACTCTGCCACGCAGCTTGCTGTGTGATTTTGGGCCAATCACCCACTCTCACTCTGGCCTACCTCACAGGGTAGTTGTGAGGATAAAAGAGTGGCAGTGAAGAGGAATACCGCAAGTGCTACCTGAGTTCCTTGGAGGAAATGTGGGATAAAAACAATTGACAGCAACACTGAAATGGCATAGCAGTTAGGAGAGGGACGAAAAAGAGCAGAGACATTTGAGGGTCTGAGGAAGAAGAGAAATCCCTGCGCAACTGAGCCAGGGCACTCCCTTGAGCAGAGTCTGGAGCCGAGCCAGAGCTCTGCAATAGCAGAAAGTAAGCCAAAATGAAGTTAGACAACAAACTATCCTTTTGGAAAATTAAAACAAACATTTACTGTAGTATAAGCACTAAAGTAATACTTGCATGCTGGTGCTGAAATCTAATCTCAAAAATGCACCCTACCCAACCAGTTTGTCAAGATTCAGAAGCAAGTTTTTAATTGCCCAATATGACAGAGAATGGAGCATTGCATTATTTGGTTCTGCGAATTCCCCCATCCCCCACTCAAGGGGGGGGGTTACTGACATTATGGTGGAGCTTTTGCTAGTTTTAAATTTCCTGCTTCCATTGTCATATGAAAAGCAGCCTTGGGTGGGGCAATCTTTTATTAAATGCTCCATTTCTACATTTCTAATACGTTTTGCCTTAAAAGCGGCTGTAATAAATTCTGGGAGCAAAGGTTCTTCTCAACTTCTCACAGAAAAAGATGTCAGCTTTAGATTTAAAAAAATTGCCAAAGCCTCAATTTCTTAACAGATCTACAGACAAAAGTCCACAGCAGCTTGTCTTGGTTTAGTTCATCCTTACATCATAAGTACTTAAGCTGTGACTTTTTTGTTTTCTTTTTTTCTTTTCTTTTTTTGGTCTCTTAAGTACATATATGTATGCACAGGGTTCTGTTTATAGACCAAAGCCATAGCAACAATCTTCCCTCTGTCCACAAAGAACTACGTGTACTGTTATGAATGATAATGCATTGTGCACAATGCTATGTGGTCACGCCCCACAGGTACAATGAAAAGCATTTTGCTGGAAAGGCAAACTGAAGCACATCTTTGAAGCAGACAGATTTAGGCTGGGTGCCCATCTCAGAATAATCTCAGCTGGGCCTGTGTGTAGTTTGATTGTGTTCAAGGGTGGGGGAAGCAGAATCCTGCTCCAGGGGCGAAAAACAGATTCTGTGCCAAGTACAAATTATGCAGATTAGACAAACACAAGTGGGACCTGCAATAAAATGTTGCAGTGTGTAGCTTGAAGCTGCTGTTCAGAGATTAAGCCATTCCAATTCATTCCATTCCTCCCCCTGCCAGCCAGCCAGCATTCCATGACCACAGATAACATTTAGTCCTTGTTAGGCTGTATCAGTCAACCCCCCGCCAAAAACAACAACAAACCCCACAACTTTTTTGGACTTCTGAATATCTTGGCTTTCTCCCAAGTCTTCTGATATTTCCCTCTTGTGCACAGATGGTACAATTTTGGAAAATTGTCCTGCCAGGCTTAGCTAGGTCACAGCCCCTTGCCTTGGGAGGAAGGGCTACCAACCCCTTTGGGTCTTTTTTTCTTCCACCATGTGAACCCAAACAGTACAGATGTCTAAGCTGGATGCTTGAAGCTTAGACCGCATGGCTTTGCCAAGCCATCTTTGTATTATAGAAAGTCTTATCATTTTTTAAGTTAAACTGCCTGTCTTTTGCTGCTGTATGTAAAAACACATGAATCTGACCTTTGAATAATTTGTAAGTAAACCATTTTTAACTTGCCAAATGTATGGTCTCTTTCTATGCTAAGATAAATGGGTAACTTTGGAAGCAACTTAGAAGGGAATATTTTAATGGTCCAACAGCCTATATTTCCACACTTATTTTGCTGCATGTTTTGTGATTTTAAAATCTCTGCTGGGACTCTCTCACCAAAGAGTATTTGTCCCAAACCTGGATCTGGGCATCCAGGGAATTCTCCTTATATTTCTCCATATTCTATTTTTCCCTTTAACTAAACCAAATTAAAAACCAGCAAAAATAAACTTTAGGGCACAGAAAATGCCCTCAGTCTCCTGTGACCACCACTGCAAGGAAATACAAACCAAGGTATGTGCTGGGACCCCTGAAACGTCTGACCCGTCAGACATTGGTGTGCACAATACAGGATGCCATTGCACTTAGGGTGGGGATAATTTAAAGCATGGATCATTGGAGACACAGGAAGCTGCCTTACACCAAATCAGACCCTTGGTCTCTCCAGCTTAGTACTACAGTGACTGGCAGCAGCTCCCTATGGTTTTAGCCAAGAGACTCTCCCAGCCCTACCTGAAGATGCTGCCAGGAACTGAACCTAGGACCTTCTGCATGCAAAACAAGTGCTCTGCCACCAAGCTACAGACAGCCCTTCCTTTGGAGTATAAGCTGCAATAAATATTAAATACCAGCCAGTGCAATGCCTACGTTAGGGAAGGAGAGGAGAAAGACCACATTATGAGACTAAAAAAGCTGTTAATAATAGACCACAGTCTCTAAGGCCTTGAAACTACAGCTCATTAATTGTTAACCATAATATTCACTTTGGGTTACATCCAAAGTTAGAAAGGAAACCCATGAAAATAGCTGAGTATAACTAACACTGTCACTTTATTTCAATGGGTTTACTCCTGAATAAAACTTAGGCTGCATGCACACCACACGTTTAAAGCGTGCGCGCGCACACACACACACACACAGACAAAATATTGGGAATTGTAGTTTACCCCTCACAGAGCTACAATTCCTAGGGTTTGGGGGGGCAGGGGTTATCAATATACAGCGGTACCTCGG
Source organism: Lacerta agilis (assembly GCF_009819535.1). Classification (NCBI taxonomy): domain Eukaryota; kingdom Metazoa; phylum Chordata; class Lepidosauria; order Squamata; family Lacertidae; genus Lacerta; species Lacerta agilis. The sequence continues at coordinate 25,559,872 of NC_046319.1, read as the reverse complement.
GTTAAGTTCTTAATTTGTTCCGGAGGTCCGTTCTTAACCTGAAGCACCACTTTAGCTAATGGGACCTCCTGCAGCCGCTGCACCGCCAGAGCACGATTTCCGTTCTTAAGCGGAGTTCTTAACCTGAAGCGTACTTAACCCGAGGTACCACTGTATGCTGTGTATGTAGCTGAAATCGGATACAACCCTTAGTCTCAACTAAATGAGTTACTTGGGCAGTTTCCTATTTAATGGGACTAAACTTGAAAAGCGAATCTTTTAATTATTATTGTTTTAAGTGTGTGCCCCTCTCATGCTAAAAACCCGTTTAATCCTGGGTCTCTTTTGAGGGCAAAAACGTTGAATTCACAGTAAATGGAGGCTGTGTACACACTATATCTTTAAGGTACATTTGTTTCACATTCTTTCCCTCAAAGAATTCTGGGCACTGTCATTGGTTAAGGACTGCTGAGAATTGTAGCTCTGGGAGGATGAACTACAGTGCCCAGTAATCTCTATGGGAAAAAACACACCTTGGATGTGCCTGAAAGGTACAGTGCGTACACACAAGCTCATGTGAAACGTGTAAGGCTCTATGCATGCAAAAGAGAAGCAACTGGATCAAGCGACTATCCAAAGGTGTTTGGGGAACCAACACACAACTCTTCCCTACCTGCTGCTTTCTGAAAGGCCTCAATGGCCTTCTGAAGCCCAGCCTGCGTCTGCCGATGGCACCTTGTGCCAATCTGGGTGTAGAGCGCTCCAATGTTGAATAGAACACTAGCTTTTTCCAGCAACAGGTTCTTCTGGCAGACGGGAACACCAGTGAAAGAGTCGTACCTTCAGCAAAAACAGAAACAAAACCTAGTATGTATGTAATTAAGAAGAGTGGTGTGGTGGTGGTGGTGAGGGGATTAGAACAAAGAATAGACAATTTTAAGACCCACGCCCAACCCTCTTAGCTACAGTTAAGCATCTGACAAGCATTACATTTGCACCAGCTCATTGATGGGCTCTTTTTTACTTTGACTAAGAGTCAACAATGCTCATAATCCAGGGCACGTAACACACATTAATTGCTGAGCTTTCTCAACTAGAAAGCACATTTCTTCTTGCTCTCTTAAAAGCAGCACACCCCTTCCTTGCAACGCTTGACTGGATCGCTAAGAGCTTTTTTGGCCAAATGGGAGGCTTTGCATTTTGCCTCCAGGAACACAGGCCTGCAAATCCTCCAGGTCAAATTTCAAACCCACTATGCAAAGCTGTACTCCCAATGCATTAGAACCAACGCTAACAACATTCTAAATGGAACTTACCAGGTAAATAAAATCCCCAGGTGTCTGCTTGGTGAAAAAAATCTATTCTCTACAAAGCCGAGCTGAACAAAATAGCTCATCAACATCTCAACTCCCGATTCATCTCTGCTGGGGGTACGGCAGGCCTTCGAATACAAAACATACATTCACCATGGTATGTCATCAACATGTGCTATGTAAATGGATTTTACATCATCACATTAGTACAGAGTTCTGAACACATTTTCATAAGCCGCAGCTCACTTTGTCATGCCCAAAGTGGCTTTTTAAATGATTGGGAGTACACTTACAAAAGTGAAGTCAAAGTGAAGGCAAATGAAAACAAAGCATGGCTACACTGTTAGGCAGTGTACAAATGAACACAAGATCCAGGCCATAGCTATCAACTTTTCCCCCTTTTCTTGCAAGGAATCCTATTCGGAATAAGGGAATTTCCCTTTAAAAAAGGGGAAAAGTTGACAGCTATGATCCAGGCAGCGGGGGTATCCAAATTCCAATTATTTACTAGTAATAAACTAATGGATAGCAAGCAAACACCTAAAATATGGCAATTACTTTTTTGTAGTGAGCTCATTTCTCCCGGCATCTAGAGAATCATAGAGGTGGAAGTGACACCAAGGATCATCTAGTCCAACCCCTTGCAATGCAGGAATTACAGATACTATGTCCATAGTTTATACAGCTACGGGGGTTTTCTTGGGGGGAGGGTCTAGTTCAAGTTCCTATGTGGCCAATGTTTCTTTGGGGAAATGCCTAGGGCCAGTCTTGCATCTAAATCATATTTTTTTTAAGTTCTCATGTACAGTTTTGTTTTTTTTGTTTTTTTTAAACCACAACTGAAATCCAAGTCCATTTTCTAAACAGATTTAACTTACTTGTCTTAAGTCCATAAGATCAGCAATTTCATTTTCGTATTCAGAACCTTCTTCACTGTAGTGTTCCAGAATAAAGTCCTGGAAATGATAAAGGAGACATGGTACAGTTCAAATCCTGAACTTCTTCACCATGGCTGCACAAGTATTTTAAAAAAAAAACTTTGACAATGCTATCAATAAGTAATGAAGAGCTCACCTAATCATGTAGCCCTGAACTGACATGTGCATTTGCCAAAAAGTAACTAACCTTAAGCAAGTAGAGTCCTTGACTCTGTATGAAGCCTAAATCCTCACCTAATTTTTAAAAAAGCCCCAAGCCTTGAAGGCTGGTTTATAACACTGAAGCTTGGCCATTGAATGAGATTTGTTCAGCATCTCTTAGTAAAGACAACCTTCATCCCCATAGCACATTCTAAGAGACAAAACACCCAGAGAAGCTCATGTCACACACACACACGCACTGAAAATTGAAATTGCTGCTTAAAGGCTATGACCACCGCTATGCAAAAGATGACCCAGTTTCCAATTTGTATTTGTCAATGACAGAAGTATGTGAAGTATGCGACTAGACAGTATGCACACCTGGGATGGAGGAAATGGACCGAGAATTTCTCTCTCTTCTGTCACATTAGAATTTTGAGTCATCCAGCAAAATCAACACCACAAAATTAATTAGCAGAACTGACTGCCACAAGGCATGGCGATGTCTGCTAGCTTTGCCTGAACACAGGAATGATCAAACTGGATGGAACGAGGGGGCACATACAAATCCGGTTCCCCTCTCTAGTATAGAACCTTCACATTTAGAAGCAGTCTACCCTTGAATAGCAGTTGCTGAGGAGCAACATCAGGACTGTGTTTTGACCTTGATGACCTGCTTGTTGGCTTTCCGGATGCATGTGGCTGGTCACTATGAGGAAAAGGATGGGTGGCCCTTTTTCTAATCTAGCAAGACTCTTCTTACACTCTTGGGTATTCTAGAAATTGCTTCACGTCCACTTTGCTCCTCTGAGATTAAAAGGCTGACTATTCACAACTGGCCAGGTTAAAAGGGGGCAAACTCAACTTCAAACCTTAGAAATGTTTGCTGGGAAGATCAGTCTGTTGCCTAATTCTGACAATTCTTTGCCCTCTGGCAAAGACAGGGTTTCCTACACACACATCTGTTTCATAATCCCCTTCAGGGCACAAGAATACTATTGAAAATGGACTGTGCATTTTTACATGAAAGGGGGCAGGGGGTAAATTAGCAGAATAAACCTAGATGTGCACAGCATTGTGGGAGGGTGGGTTCATTTGGAGGGAGGGAGAATGGCCATGGAGAGGGGTGGAGAACCTGATTTCATTCATGGTGTAAATATTTGCCCAGCTCCCTAGTGCCTCAGACAGAATCTTGATAAATCTTTCTCTGTCCTTCTCTGTTTCAAAAGGGGGGTTGTTCATGTGATTCATTTACTGCCCAGAAGCAGCAACAGCACTTGAAACAAAGTCTATTAAAAGTCACAACTGCCTGCCTCAGCCAAAGCCTGCTCTCCATTCAGATTTCTGCGGAGATTTATTTGGTGTTTTACTCGTACCAAGAAAATTTAAAACCAGAGCTCTTCAGTCTTGTGTGTGATTGGCTCATTAGAAGGCACATGGGAATTACTTTGGGCAGACAGGGAATTTTTATACCACCAATTCATGGAGGAAGGCAATACACACACACAAAAGCAGATCACTAGATCAGTCTAGGAAAGAGAGCCATAAAACCTCACGACGATATTGCAGTAAAGCCAGTAAAAGCTGTCTACCACTTGCTAAAAACTACAGGCCAACAAACCAGCCTTGGCCAACTTAGAACTCTGGGGCCCTTATCTAGGTTATTACACTGCAGGGCTACCAATGGCCTCCAACATGTGACACTCACTGCCCTTACCCCAACCTCATAGTGGCTGCATTCAGATTT